>NW_006408639.1:1257162-1259552 GCF_000296735.1 Chrysochloris asiatica | reverse complement strand
TAAATCTTTACGGGAGTAGAAAGCCTCATCTTTCTCCCGCGGAGTATGACTATACAATTTTCTAAATTTAGAGCTTTTACATACAGGTTGTAGGTTTCAAGCTGACAGCGACGAAATGGTTAGGGTTTTATGTCAGTTTGACTAGGTCAGAATTTTCAGAAGTTTGGCAGTTAGGATGAGTTTATTCCCATGGAGATGAAACCTAATACTGGCATAGTTGATGCTGATGAGTGGCTATGAACAGCAAATCAATTAAAGAGGTGCTTCCTTGAGGGGGTGGCCCACTTCCAATATAATGGAAAAGGCTCTCTCTCTCTCTTCCACTGGGGATTTGGGAGTCCTCAATTGTCAGGCATTTCATTGATAATAAATTCTCTATATCTATGTTGTTGTTGTTGTTGTTAAGTGCTGTCAAGTCAGTCCTGACTCATAGCAACTCACAGGGTTTCTGAGGAGTAGCTAGCTGGTGGGTTTGAATTGCCGACCTTGTGGTTCGCTGTCCAGCGCTTATCCTACAGTAGCATATTCATATATATGTTCCGCTGATTTTGCTCCTTTAGAAAACTTGGCCTAAAACCATGACATTGGGTAAAGTCATTTAATTTCTTACAGTATCGCGTCTGTAAAATGGGCACTATCTACTTATTCCATGTGTATAAGTTCTTAATTAAGGACTGTTTGAAACAGAGCACAGACCAGACTGTTCTAATCGTATGATAGACAGGCATTGACTACTCACAAAATAAACTGGACAGACATAAATAGAACAGCAGACATGCGCAGCAGCCCGGGTCTTCATCTCTGAGAGAACTGTTATATCATAATAGTCTAGACACCTACATTGAGTACATGCCAAAGAGTATGAACAAAAAGAAAGCAGAGCAAAGGAGCTAGAAAAGGTGTGGGGAGGGGGAACAATTAAATGTACTGCCCTGAATCAATTCTACCTCATAGTGACCCTAGAGGACAGACCACAACTCCTCTATGGGGTTTGTGAGGCTGTACATCCTTACCGAAACAGACTTCCTCAGCTTTTTCCCATGGAGCAGCTGGTGCGTTCAAACTACTGATTTTCAACCAAGTGTATCACCAGGGTTCCTTAATAAAAAGGAAAAGGAGTAATGGAAGAAAAAGGACCTCTGCAGACAGTGGACATTACTCACTGACCCTGGTCAGGATGAGTGGCAATCTGATCAGCCATTCTAGACTTACTGGCATCAGGGACCAGTCTTATGCGGGTCTTTACTTTTTCTCTATTGGTGGTGGTGGTGGTAGTGTGCCGTGCAGTCGGTTCTGACTCATAGTGATCCTGTACAAGGTTTCCTAGGCTGTAAATCTTATGGGAGCAGAAAGCCTCATCTTTCTCCCGAAGAACAGCTGGTAGTTTTGAACTGCTGACCCTGAGGTTAGCAGCCTGGTTAATAGTCATTAACTCTATTAGTAACTGTGGAGCTGGGGGTATAGTATAGCACAAGTCTGCACCCAACAATTATATTAGATTGTTACAGCAACTCAGTGAATTAATAAGGGGAAGTGCTTCACTGGTCACCAAACATTTTCTGTACACAGCCAGAAAGTGAAAATGCCCTAATTTGCAGATCATATGTGTTCTTTTGCAATTACTAATCCCTACTATTGCTGCAGGAAAATAGACACTGATTACACATAAATGAGTGAGTGTGGATGTGTTCCAACAAAACTTTTTTTTACAAAACTAAGTGGAAGCCAGATTTGACCAATTCTTACAGAGTAATAACCAACACATGCTGAAGTTTGTCAATCTTCTTTGCCTTTATTAGACATTTTGAAGGAAATTCCGCATAATCAGTGGCATTCTGCTTCACTGAGTAGTCTGATTTTAGATTTACTTTTGACAATTATTTGAGGGTTCCATGTACTTGGACCACTGCAAACTAAATTTTCTGCTTAAAGATTTGAATTATCCTTGTTAAGTGCCATCGTGTCATTTCTGACTCATAGCACCCCTGTATAGGGTTTCGCAGGAGTAGGTTTGAGATTTGAACTGCCAATCTTGTGGCTATCAGTCTAGTGTTTATCCTACAGCAACATACCAGCCTAATAATTTGGACTTTATGAGTAAAATGAATTCAATACAAAATGCCAAAGAAGTTAGAGCTGAGCTTCAAATTCTTAAGAAAGTTAGATGTTTCTTCTTTACATCCTTTTCCAAGGATTAACATGACATTCCTCATTGACTTTCTTCATGATGGGCTTATTACTCATTTACCCTGACTTCTACAGATTTAGTTTTTTGAGACTCCCAATTTTATGTACTTCCTATCTAACCCCCTTCTTGGAAAAAAATTCCTTTTTTTTTTTTTTTAAACAGTACTTAACATAATACTACATTTTATAATTAATGGAATCCT
>NW_006408639.1:1253685-1256198 GCF_000296735.1 Chrysochloris asiatica | reverse complement strand
CTGCTCCTTGGAAATCCTATACAGGGTTGCTATGGGTCAGCACCTACTAGATGGCACTTCACAACAGCAACAACAACAACAACATGATTGACTTAGGAAATACTGGCTATTGTTATTTATGATAACTTCTGCACCACGTACTGTGGCATGAATGGCCTAGACCCCTTTCTCATCTGATTTATCTCTGCATTTCCCCAGAGCAGCAAGCATTTTCCCAGAGAAATCTGGACTAGCTCTCCACTACTCTGGCCCACGGGTTCCTATAGCCAGTGACTGACAGATTAAGAAGGGTACAAAATGTGATACTGACCCTTAAACCTCAAAGTGGAATAAGTCTTGCTAGTTCCGACTGCCTTACCTATTTTGGTTTCCTCACTTCATTTCTCCTAAGGACCCTTCCTCAACACATCTTGCCCATCAAAACCTCTTAGACTTTCTCTGCTTCTAGGGAGTCTCAAAGGAGCTCTGTATTGGTTATGAGTCAGGTTGCTAACCTTAAGGTCAGCAGTTTGAAACTACCAGCCATTCCACGGGAGAAAGATGAAGCTTTTTGCTCCGATAAAGATTTAGAGCCTCAGAAACCCTATACAGGGTCACTACGAGTTGGAACCGACTCCACGGCATACTACCATGATCACTATCACCAGGGAAACTTATCAAACATACTTTTTGCATTTCCAAGTTTCCTGTGTTCACGAAGTGTATCAGTTTTATGAGTTTTGGTATGGTGATGTAGGCTAAACATTGGGTTGCAAGGTCAGTTCAAAATGCAAGGTCATCAGTTCAAATTCACTAGATAATCCTTGGAAACCTTATCCAGGAACCGGCTCAACAGCACTAAATACCAACAACATCAGTTTTAAGAAGTAAATATTGATGACATAATTTAAATTGGATTGTAATAGTCTCCATGATCAATAGAGAGCTAACAGTACCCACTAAATGAAATAGTTTTTCAGAATGGTAGCATGTTTTCCATTTGTGCTGATATCCCCAGCACCACAGTGCATCCCAGTGGTGATAAAGTGTATGCTATGTCTGGAAGAGAAGACACAGTCACACCTAGTATCTAAGTTGGCAAAATTACTCAGGGAAAACTTGGCATCCTTAACCACACGTGGGGAGCAGATTTTTAAATACCCACATCAATCTAATTACAAAAAAGCCGGGAAAATATTAATATTTTAGGCATATGCAGGAATTTCAATTATCTTTTGCAATATGTTGTGATTTTACATGTTACAAAACATTGTTATTTTTAATCCTTAGATCGTGATGCATCTTGAGAAACTTTTTTTTATTTTTGTGGACTTTTAAAAAGTTTTCTTTTATTAGAATTCATTAATGTAAATAGTTACATGGAGCACATATTTATGTGTTTGACAGAGAAAGCAAGAGACAGTCAGACAGAAAGAATGACAGAGGAAAGTGGTGAGGGATGGGAGAGGCAGGGTAGAAGAGGCCAATAAGGGGGTGGGGAGAGAGGACTGGCAACATTATCATGTGCACAAATATGGTCTGAAAAAATTATGAATTTCTTACCCAATGTTTTTGGAACCCAAGAAATGCCATGAATATTTAAGAAAAAGCAAGGACTATAAATCTTTTCTTATTTGTGGGGCATCATGCTGTGGGTTAGTGCGCTGGACTGCAAAGCAGGTGGTTCAAACTCACCACCCGCTCTTTGGAAACCCTAACAGGGTTGCTGTAGGTCAGAACCAACTCAATGGCTCTTAATAACAATAAGAACAATGTTGTGTGGAGTTCTGGTGTGGGGCTATAGAATAGGTACTGGACAGCTAACCTACAAGGTCAACTGTTCAAACCCACCAGCCACTCCTTAGAAACCCTACTGCTAAGTGTCATAGAGTTGGTTCTGACTCATAGCAACTCTATGTAGGCTTTCTGAGGAGCAGTTTGTGGGTTTAAACTTTCGACCATCTGGTTTCCAGTCCAATACTGATCCTATAGCATCACACCAATAGTCTTGGTCTTGGGTCAATTTGAGTCAGAACTGACTTCATCACACTTAGCAACAACATGCTGTGTGGTAGGTCCTAATGTGGCATTATAGGATCAGCATTGGAAAGCTAACTACAATGTCAGTGGCTCAAATTCACAAGCAACTTCTTGGAAACCCTATTTGGGATGGCTACAAATCAGACAAAGTCCACAGCATTTAATAAAAACAACAGGCTGTGTGTGGACCACTGTGGCTCTGTAGGGTGAGCACTGAACTCCTAACCACAAGGTTGGTGGTTTGAACCCACCAACCACTCTACAGGAGAAAGATTTCTACTCTGAATCTTTCTACTTTGTAAAAATGTAGCAGCCTCACATAATGCACATGAAACATTCTAACTCCTTAATATTGAGAGAAACAGAGGAGAATCTTATGTAGAAATTATACACACTTCTCTTTCTCTTTTTTATTTTCCTGGACAAGAATATGTTTTATTTTCCCCAAAATTTTGTTTCCAGAATATTAAGAAGAATGAAAGTTCCCATATTAA
>NW_006408639.1:1239261-1253485 GCF_000296735.1 Chrysochloris asiatica | reverse complement strand
GTTCAAACCCACCAGCTGTACCTCAGAAACCCTATACAAGGTTGCTATGACTCACAACTGACTCAATGGCACTTAACAACAACAACACCTCTTTACTGCAAAATATATATGATGTAATTAGATCCCCAAAATATTGGTTCCTTAGTGGAATCACTTGAAGACCTTAAAAGAAAATCATAACCCAAGTCTAATCTCCGAGTGTTTAGATTTAAAAAATATGAAGTGTATCTCCCTAAAGTACAAACGGTAAATAACTGGAAACTGGAAAAACCATGTGGGGACCATGTATGACTTATCTTGACTCACAAAGGGGAAAGAAACTGAAACTCAAAATCAGCCCAAGAACAATTCCTATGAAACAGAAGTCAAACTTACTTACACCCTACCATCTTCTTTATCCTATTTTAACATCAACCATCCTTCCCACAGCACACTCTGCTTCACATCTGGGTTTGATAATCCATTGCAATGGCCACATAGAACTCTTAACAATTCTCATGATTATGAGGTTTATTAGGGAAGGGATCACGGTACAATCCAAGGTCAAAAAACAACTCAGGACACAACACTTCTCCAATCAGGAATGTCTCTTCTGTGCCATGTTGCAGATGCACCTCATTCTTGTCTTTGGCTTCTCAGCTATGTGACCCCTTGGACTTTGCCCCATTTCATGGGCCTAAACCCTGAAATTGCTCTGTCCTCATGCCACCACCTCTGCAGTCATCTTGACTGTTGCTGCTTTTCTAGGTAGTGATCTCACACTCCTCTCATGTTCGTACTTCTTGATGGTTGTGGGATCTTCCATTCCTGATTCCAAAATGGTTCCTTTGAAATCTAACTGGATGGAAAAAGCTAACCACCCCTTATTTGCATGGTCCCACCCATTCACTTGATGGGAATCAAGAAGACTTTGGATAGAAAAGCATATCAAGTAAATTCAAGGCACCACAGTAACTTTAGTCAATTTTGCAATGTAGATTTCCTTTCCAAGATACTGTGCATATTCATTACTACTTTTCCCTCTCAAACTCATGACTCCAAAGTAAAGTGACCCCATGTATGTCAGATAAGATCTGTGGGCTCTACAGAATTTTGAATGGCTGATTTTTTTAAGTATATCACCAAAACCTTTCTTGGGAAACACCACTGACTGGAGCAGTCAAGAAAGTAAACCATCCAGCAGACCTACAAAGTCAACATGAAGTGATCACAGTTATTGTTGTTAGGTGCTGTTGAGTCAGTTCTGACTCATAGTGACCCTATATAGGGTTTCTGAGGAGCAACTGATGGGTTTGAACCAACCAACCTCACAGTTCAAGCTGACGTTTTAGTCCAGTGCGTATCCTCCAGTGCCACACCAATCATGATAAAATTTCCCAATAGTTCAAAATCTTCATTAGAGCACTATTGGTTGTTGTGTTGTGTGCTGTTGAGTAGATTCTGACTAACAGCAACCCTGCATAGGGTTTCTAAGAGCAGCTGATGGGTTTGACCTTGTGGTTACCATTGCAATGCTTATTTTATAACATCACTACCAATTAAAATTGCCCAAATACTTCAAGCATGTTTGCTGGCATAAGAGAAAAGAGATTGAACTAATTCAATAGCTGAAAAAATTCAGAAATTGTGAAGTTATTCCAACAGTGTTTTGTTAATTTACTTTACTTGATATCATATGCTGATTTAAATATAAAGTGAGTATTACCTGGTAATTCCCCTAGATTGCTGTGGTGGTTGTGTGCTGTGGAGTTAGTTCTGATGCACATAGACCCTTATACAGGGTTTCCAAGACTACAAATCTTTATGGGAGCAGGAATTTTCGAACTGCTGACCTTGCGGTTAGCAGCTCCACTGGAAATCATTCCGCTACCAAAATTCCCTTTATGTGCTATTTGGAATATACTATACAAAAGCCAAGTCAACAGACAATTGTCTCAGTAAGTGGAATGTAATTCTTAAATTTATTCCCATGCAAGTAAAGTTTTACTAAAGGTAATACAGAAGTGGCTACAAGCATACATTGACAAAGAACTTCCAGAGGTTCAAGCCAGATTCAGAAGAGGACGTGGAATGAGGGATATAATTGCTGATGTCCGATGGATCTTGGCTGAAAGCAGAGAGTATCAGAAAGATGTTTACCTATGCTTTATTGACTACACAAAGGCTTTCAATTGTGTGGATCATGACAAGCTATGGACAACATTGCTTACAATGAGTATTTCTGAACACTTAAATGTGCTCATGAGGAATCTGTACATGGGCCAAGAGGCAGTTGTTCAAACAGAACATGGAATACTGAATTGTTTAAAGTTAAGAAAGGTGTTCGACAGGGTTGTATTCTTTCACCATACTTATTCAACCTGTATGTTGAGCAAATAATACGAGAAGCTGGGTTCTATAAATAAAAACGTGGCATAGGGATTGAAGGAAGACTCATTAACAACCTGCGATATGCAGATGATACAACGTTGCTTGCTTAAAGTGAAGAGGACTTAAAATATTTACTGATGAAGATCAAATAGCACAGCCTTAGATATGGATTGCATCTCAATGTAAAGAAAAACAAAATTCCTCACCATTGGACCAATAAACAACATTCTTGTCAATGGAGAAAAGATTGAAGTTGTCAAGGACTTCGTTCTTCTTGGATCAACTTATCAAGACTTATAGAAGCAGCAGTCAAGAAATCAAATGACATATTGCATTAGGCAAATCTGCTGCACAAGACCTTTTTAAAGTGTTGAAGAGCAAAGATATAAGCTTGAAGACTAAGGTGTGCCAGATCCCAACCTACATTATTTTCAATAACCTCATATGGATGCGAAAGCTGGACAGTGAATATGGAAAACCGTAGAAGAATTGATACTTTTGAGTTATGGTGTTGGAGGAGAATACTGAAAGTGCCAGGATCTGCCAAAAGAATCAATAGATCCGTTTTGGAAGAATTGCAGCCAGAGTACTCCTTGGAAGCCAAGATGAGTAAACTTCATTTCTCATACTTCTGACTTATTGTCAGGAGGGACCAGTCACTGGAGAAGGATACCATGTTTGGTAGGGTTGAGGGTCAGAGAAAGGAGGAAGACCCCAGCGAGAAGGTTTGGCAAAGTGGCAGCCTCAATGGGCTCAAGCTTGGCAATGATAGTGATGTTGGCCCAGGATTGAGCAGTGTTTCGTTCTACTGTGCATAAGGTCGCTATGAGTTGGTACTGACTCAATGTCACCTTAGAACAACAATTCTTATATCTTTGTTAAAAGGGACAAAGGGAGTTACTAAAATTTGTTACCATCTCTCCACATTTTTTCTTCATTCTAAAAACACATTTGTTTTAAAATTCTGATGTAAAGAAAATTCTGGTTTGCAAAATTTGGGTGAATATAGTTCTAGTTTTTTAAACTTAAATTAAAGATGTTAAACTTTCTATTGGGGAATAAGATTTTCATTAAAGTTTCTTCAACTGAAAATATGTAATGTGTGGAAAGGGCAGGTGTGGTAATGGAAATACAGAGCCAGCAAAGGTAATGCAAGGCAAATTAAATTTTTTTTTTTGAAAACTGAGTGGTGTAATATTAATAATCAGTGGGAAGTCTGGTATTAAAATCTAATTGGAATTTAATTCAGACAGAAAACTTCAACTTCTTTACTACAAACCCTGAGCTCCTCAAGGCAACATGATTGAGAGGCCAGCCATCACTACAATGGCTTCCCTTTGATATTTTTCTTTGCAGATAATTAAATCAGAATATTTTTGCGGCACAGTAAGTCTCTAGACCATGGATGCAGGAAAAATGTTCTCTACGAAAGCAATGGGTGAGAATGTGAAGAATATACTGGGTGTCAACTTAGGAGTTTTGAGGAAAGGCATGGGTTTTGTGATTTTTTTTTTTTTTTAGTTGAGGATGATTTCTCTGGGGAACCAAACAAGCAAACAAATATGGAAACTTCGGTCTCCCTATCCTGTTCCCAAGATGGGAGTGACAGGAAATCTATCTCAAAATACAGCAGGAAATAGAAATCATGAAGTCAAATTTGAGGTGATATTAAAATGTGTGAGTTTATTAGTGCTACATAGTAGTCTTTTGCCTATAACTTAGGGGATGCTTGTTGCTGTTGTCAAGTCCCATCAAGTTATCTCCAAATCATAGCGACCTGTGGCATAGCAGAATGAAACAGTGCTGGGCCCTGCACCATCCTCCTAACTGTTGTTACATTTGAACCCATTGTTGCTGCCACTATTCCAATCCCTCTTGTTGGGGGTCTTCCTCATTTTCACTTATCTTCTACTTTTCCAGGCATGGTGTCCTTCTCCAGGGACTGATGCCTGCTGATAGTGTATCTGGTGCATGAGGGATGGAGTCTCATCATTCTAGCTTCTAAGGAGCAATCTGTCTGTATTTCTTCTAAAACAGATGAGCATGTTCTTCTGGCAGTCCATGGTACTGTTATTATTCTTTAAAAGTGGATGTCATTTGGCTAATAAAGTATCATAAGCTTTGTTACTGTTGTTAAGTGTCAGCAAGTCAGTTTCAACTCACAGCAACCCTGCACAGAGTTTCTGAGGAGTGCCTGGTAAATGTGAACCACTGATCTTGTGGTTCAAACTGACCTTGAGGTCCAGTGCTTAGCCTATAGCACATCAGAAGTTTATGCAAACAAAAGTGGGTTTAACCTTAAGGCACCAGGTTTAAATCCTCAAGAAATATGAGCAGGGTCATGAGCAGATACATGCACACCAATGTTCATCGCAGCACTATTCACAACAGCAAAAAAAAAAAAGAGCATAAGTGATGATCAATGGAAGACTGGATAAATGAACTTGGGTACATACACACAATGGAATTCTATGCAACCCTGAAGATCAATGATGAATCTGCAAAACACCTCATAACATGGATGATCTTCAAAGACATCATGCTGAGTGAAATTTCTCAATCACAAATGGGCAAATATTGTAGGAGACCATTATTGTAAAAGCTTATGAAAAGTTTTCCATATTAAAAGAAAAGTACTTTGATGGTTACCAGTGGTGAGAGGGAGGGGAAAGTAATTCCTTGGCTAGAACATGTTAACTCCAGTAACAGGGAGGACAATCAATATACAAGGAGGTAGAGGGCATTACTAAGAAGAGGGAGGGTAGCAGATGAATAATGAAGATAGGGGACAATTTAGGGACGTATGGATGCACTAAATGGGATAGAGGTAAATAGTGATTTATACACAACCTTGGAACAACAATGTTCTCTGAGTAAATATATGGAATTAGACATAGGCTGAATGAATAAAGGAGGGGGAATTGTTTATGGGCTTGACTGTCTTGGGGATATTGATTTCCCCTACCTAATAGATGAGACTTTCTGCTCCTGTAAAGATTTACAGCCTCAGAAACCCTGTACAGTGTTGCTGTGAGTTGGATCTGACTCCATGGCACATAACAACAACAACAATATTATAAAATAGACTTTTATGTGTGATAGCAATGAATATTGGGGATTATGATAACAGAAAGCTTGAAAACCCACCTTTAACCTATAACTCATTGGATTTGCTAAAAGGAGAAATAGAATTTGCCCAGAGAAATAGGCTTCTTGTTAAGCCTTTGTAGAGTGTGGAAACTTAGGTGGAATCCTGAGTCCTACTCAGGACCTTCTGAGTTGGGATATTCTCACTTGAAAAGACATTCTGACCAACCCAGAAATTCTGGGAGAACAGAGGATTCCTACTGAAAGAAAGCCCTACAAAAAAAAAAAAATATGGACTAGTTTGGCTGCGTGAATATCAAGCAAACTGTTTGCTTTGGAGACATCAAGGAAAGAAAACTCAGCCAATCAGAGAAAAACCCCTTTGGAGACTGAAACTCAAAGGGAATTCATGAGAAGTATAATATGTTCACTAGTGACCTCCTGGGTCTACCTGTGAGTGGAAGTTGAGGAAATGCAGCAATGAAGACATGGACTGAGTTTGGTCATATTCCACTGGCACTCACTGACCTTGACATAAGAGAGAGAAGGGTAAGGGCTAGCTGGTCTGAAGTTTAGGAAGATGTGTGATTGCCTGAGCCCATGGGCACTGATCTAGTCCCTAGAGGATAGGGCTGAGAGTGAAGCAAGCAGTTGGTCTGAAGTAAATTCCCAAACTTGAAGCTAGTACCCATTTGACCTAGTTTGGGTGGCTATTTGACCAGAACTTGAATGAAGGAAGATAAAGATGTTTGATACTGAAAACAAGTACAAACTGATACAGTTTGATTAACTAGACTTTTGCCTATGAAGGCAGTGACTCAAAATTCCAACCTGAATGGAAGGATTCTTCATATCAAGCAGCAACCTTGTTTCTTCCATGGACTGGGTTGGTAGGGATGACAAATTTAGACATTGGCTATAAAAAATGGGGAAGAGCTACAAAGGCATGACATGGCTGGCTTACAAGCTTTCATGAGTGTGCTTAACTGCAGAATGGGAGAAGACACATAGAGAACAGAATGGATATGAAAACAAGGTCCTTGAATATGCTGTCTAAAAGAGACATATAAAAAAGATGGAGAAAGCCTAAATACCCATCACCAGAAGAATGACTAAACAAATTTTGGTACATACACACAATAGAATACAACAAACCATTGAAGAATAATGATTAATCTGTGAAACACCACAATATGGTTGAACGTGAAAGACATTATTATGCTGAGTGAAATTAGTCATTCATAAAAGGACAAGTATTGTCTGAGAGTGTGAGACCAATACAGTAAAAACATTTTAAAAAAACATTTTTTTTAAGAGTTTCTTGATAAAAGAATCTTAGATGGCTATGGGTGGTGAGGGGATTATTCACAGGCTAGAGGGTAGACACATGCTTACATGGGTGACAGGGCAGGCAATATGCAAGATGAAGGTTAACAGAGGAAAGATAAAGTTCTGGGGAGACACGGGGCAGAATGCAATAGATACATTGAATGGAGATAGATACTGTTAACAGTTGGTACTTGGAAGATATTGCAACCATGTAATGAAACAAAGTATATGATTTTTTTAATGTAAACATTCACTCAATTCTCAATAAAAATTTGAAAAAAAAAAAAAAATTAACCTGAGCCAAATTGTTGTTAAGTGCTGTTGAGTCGATTCTGACCCATAGTGACCCTATGTAGGGTTTCCAAAGAGCGGCTGGTGAGCTTGAACCACTGACCTTGCAGTTCAATCGACTTTGTAATCTGGTGCATTAGCCCACAGCACCACATCAGGACTCCTCCAAAATTAGATGGCTTCATATATCTGGTATATCTAATACTTTCAACCAGACATACGATGTATTATGCTATTATAGTTTTCTCTTTAAAAAACTGAAGTAGCTTCATCTCTAACATTCTGCATGTTGTTGTTAAGTGCCATCAAGTTTGTTCCAACACGTAGAGTGGCAGTATAGGGTTTCTGAGGAGCAGCTAGTGAGCCTGAGCCACCAACCTTGTGTTTCAAACCGATTTTGCAGTCTAGTGCATTAACCCACAGTGCCTTATGCTATATCTTATACAAGACAGCTAAATAACAGCCAATTAAATGATATATTCATTGTGTTAAAAACAAAACTGTGAGATAATAAATACCTTCTTTACAAGCACCCCTTTATGGTATTTTTGTTAAAGCAATGCTGGGAAGATAAGACAGAATTCAAACCCAGGCTTCAGGCAGTATTTACATAACATATTTAGCATCTATTTAATCTTACTGACTTGCCTTTGTAGATAACAATTATTTCTTTCCTATGTACTTTCAGGATTCTTTCCTTGTCTTTGATTTTGGAGAGATTGATTATGATATGTCTTGGTGATTTTCTCTTAGGGCTATCCTCCCTGGGGTTCATTCAGCTTTTTGAATACATATCTTCTCCTCTTTCAAGATGTTAGGAAATTTTCTTCCATCAGCTCTTGAACTGTCTCTTCTGTGGTTTTCTTTGATTCTTCCTGGAACTCCAGTCACACATTGGTTATTCCACTTCATATTGTCCTACAGGGATCTTAGGCTGTCTTCGGAATTTTTCATTCCTTATTTTTTCTGCTAGTTCTTCTACTTTAGCAGTATTGCGAGACTTGTCTTCAAGCTTGGTGATTCTGGCTTCTGTCCTTTCAATTCTACTCCTTTACCCTTTCAGTGTATTGTCCATTTCTGATATATTAGTATTGATAGTCTGGTTTTGTATTGTCTCCAATTCTATATCTATTTTATTTGATTGTTCCGGTAGCACTTTTCTGACTTCTTATTTTCCTCTACCTTTCTGTGGAACACTTGGATGTACTTCAATATCATTCTCCTGAATTCCTTATCAGGCAGTTCCAAAGCCTGCACTCCCTCTAATGCAAATTCTAATTCTTCCTCTTACTCGTTTATTTGAGTTACTCTGTTTTGCTTGTACACATAAACAGACATTTTCTGTTGAATTTTAGGCATTTTTCTATTGTTGCATTTTTAATACTTGGGTGAATGTATACTGGTATATTCCTAAACTCTCTCTCATGCCTCCTGATAGACGTAATCAGGAGATGGGCTGTTGTTTCTACTGCTCTTACAGCTCATTTCAGAGTGATTTTAGCAGGTGCTGGCTATAGACGTATAGCAGCTCTGATATATGCTGTTTTGTTGTTGTTACATGTTGTTGAGTTGGTTCTGACCCATAGCAACCCTGTACATGGTTCCCAAGGAGTGGCTAGTGATCTTGAACCACCAACCTTGTAGTTCAAATCAACTTTTCAGTCCAGCGAATTAACCTACGGTGCCACACCAGGACCCCATCATGTGGTACTGGCTCTTGGCCAGATGGTGGGGCTTTATAGGGTACAATTCTAGGTTGGCTGTATGGCCTCAATTGCTGTCTTGTTGGGTAAAGCAAGAAGAGAAAGAGCTGCCCACCCAAGATAAAAGGAGGACTGCAAAAACATATTAGACACTGATGTCCAAAATTGCCAATTTTTTTTTTTTAATGGTGGCAAAATATGAGTTAGACTTTAGCACCACTTTATGCCCTCTTGACTTCAAAGCCTCCAGAGTAATTTCAGGATGTTTTCATTGCATCTTATGATGTAATTCAAGGTTTTGTGTTTTGGCCTTTTTCTCCTCTCCCGAATCCCCAATCCTCAAGCCCGTTCAGGTGTTTGTCCTAGTGAGAACTAGTCCTGGGCTGGCTAGATCCACTTTGGAAGACACTCATGCTGCAAGATCTTCCTGTTGACTCTTCCCCCTTCTTCATTTCTGTGCCCAGTAATCTTTGCTGTGCATATCCTTCTACATGCATAGCAGAGCCTTCTCTGGGGGTGTCCACTTGTTCAGGTGTCCCTTCCTGTCCCAGAATGGAGATGGGTAGATAGAGCAAAAGAAAAGAATGAAAAAGGAATGCTCACATCTTTATCTCTGCTGATCCATCAGATCTGTGTGATGGGAGAGCTTTCTTGACACTCTCTCTGCAAACTGCTATTTAAAATGGTTGCTAGCATCTATTTGAAAATAAAAAAGTTCAGCCAAGTTGTCATCTTTTCCTGTTGAACTGTTTTAACTAATACATGATGGATAGACAATTAGCTAAACATATCTGAGTCATTTTCATTATTGGAGGGTTTACAAATATATGCAGCCTCCTCCGTTTTCTACCTCTACCACTCATATGGAACTGACACTCATCAGCTAAATATTTAGGAGGAGGATTATCCCCTTAAAACTTAATTCTAAATGTTATATAAGCCCCAAAGAAAGCAGTAATGTGAAATATCTTCCTCAGAATGAGATGAGCTTCTTATCTGAAGCATGGGCTCTGCTCTTTGAACACAAGAGTAAAAGGAACCTTTGACCCATCTAATGATTAAATCTCTTCCTTGGATTGTTAGCATCACATTAGCTTGGAAATCTTTTGTATTTAATATGTTCCTGAACTGTATCCATATAGGAATGTTTGGTGCTGCTATGATGCCAACTTACTTCTGATGCTCATATAATTAAAATGAAATTGAATAAAGGTAGTAAAAGTATGATAATTCCATCCTAGCTGTTATATTTATTTGAGTAGGTAAGTGAGGTCTAGGAAGTTCCCATTTAAGATCTTTAAAGTGAAAATAATAAGACCTATCTCCGGAAATATTATGTAACATGCACCGTATAATGTCAACACACACACAAAACCAGACTTTGATAGAAGCTTTATTCAGAAAGCAAAAAGAAGGCAATACATCATTGCACCAGCAGGGAAGGAGAACTAAACAAATTTTGGTACATACACACAATAGAATACAACAAACCATTGAAGAATAATGATTAATCTGTGAAACACCACAATATGGTTGAATGTGGAAGACATTATTATGCTGAGTGAAATCAGTCATTCACAAAAGGACAAGTATGGTCTGAGAGTGTGAGACCAATACAGTAAAAAACATAAATTTTTTTCTTTTTTTTTTTATAGGGAGGACACACCTATCATAAGATCTCCAAGCTTCTCAAAGAGTTAGGGGAAAAACATGTTCTTTTATAGGGATGGAGGACAGAAGGCTACAAAGAAACCCAAATGTGGGGAAGAGGGATGAGTGGGTGTTATCACTGGATAACCGATCCGGAAGTTTGTGGTGACATTAGCCTATTCTCTGGGAGGTGCCTTCATGAGGAGGAGTATGCTGCCTCAGGCTGAGGGTTCAAACTCAAGGACTCGGGGGGGCTTAGCTAAAGTGTGATTTATAAGCACTGATTGATCACTTCTTGTTGTTAAGTGCCGTCGAGTCATCCGACTCATACCCACTCTGTACATGGTTTCCGAAGAGCAGCTGGTGAGCTTGAACTACTAATCTTTCAGTTCACTGAGGACAAGTATTCAGTTGCTCATGTATGCAACAAGGAATGGGAATTTGAAGAGTCTGAAGTTAGCTTTGTTATAAGCACACAAGGAGGCACCTGTGAATCTTATCTAAATTATATGAAAAGGATGGTAATTTTCCTGAAACAGAATGTCGGAAGACTTCTTTAACTCTGTTTTCTAGTATCACAGGTTTAATATTGAGCTTAATGCAATATTAAAAATCTAAAGAATCAGAGCAGATAGCATTTTATCAAAATCGTTGTGGTCGTGATGTGCCGTGCAGTCAGTTCTGACTCATAGCGACCCTGTACAAGGTTTCCAAGGCTGTAAATCTTTATGGGAGCAGAAAGCCTCATCTTTCTCCCATGGAACAGCTGGTAGTTTCGAACTGATCTTAAGGTTTGCAACCCGATTCGTAACCACTATGCTACCAGAGATCCTTTTTATCAAAATAGTTGCTATCAAAACAAGTACTAATGAGGATCAACAGATAGCATTCTCTCTTCTCCCTCTCCCCAGGTAGATTTGGTGCACATACTTTGATGCATATAAACCTTATATCTTAGCTATATGTGATAGCCATTCCCAAAGATGGTGTCATAATCTATAAATTGCATCAGGGCTGGTACATGTGATCAACACGGCAAAAGTGGTATTTCATTTCCAGGATTATGGTATACAAGTCTACAGCAGCTTCCACCTTGGTTGCTTTCTTCCCTGTCTCTTTGATCACTTGCTTTGGGAAAGACATATCAAGAGCGGCCCTATTGGGAGGTCCATATGGTAAGGAACGGAAACATCCTTTCCATCAACCATGTGAGTAAGCTGAAGCCTGAGAAAAGCTCCAGGTAACCTTTACCTTAGCCAACAGTTTCACTGCAAGCTCATGAGAGAACTGGGCCCGAATCACCCAGCTCAGTGGCTTCTAGATTCCTGACCCTTAGAAACTGTGTGAGGCAACATATGTTTGTTACTGTTGGCTGCTAAGTTTGGGAGGTAATTTATTACACAGAAGTATATAAGCAAAACTCTATGTAATTGGAATTATTCTCTAAAAGAGAAAAAAGGAGAAAAGCAAAACATTTAGGGCAGATGAATATGGAGTCTTTCTTAAGGAAAAAATCTGAGTAAAGGAGAGATCTTAAAAAGGATGTCTGTTTCCAATGAGATGATGCTGAGAGACGACAATCATGTTCAGTGCATAAAAGTTGCATAACTATGCAACCAAGCACATAAGTGAAGGTTGAATGGCCTGGCTTAGAGTTGTATCTGTACAGAAGCAACCAGTAGAAACTAGTTCCTATTGACTCTAACTCACGGCACTCCCACATGATACAGCAGGAAACTGCACTCCATAAGCCCTTCAATGGCTGTGGCATTTCAGAAGCACATAACCAGGCCTTTCTTCTGAGGTACTGCTGGGTGGGTTTGAACTGCCAACCTTTTAGTAGAGACCTAAGCATTACCACCAATGAATGGACTCCTGACACTATAGGATCGACACTGGACTGCTAACTACAAGATTGGTGGTTCAAGCCTACCATTGCTCCTTGGAAACCTTATACAGGATAGTTATGAGTCAAACGGACTCAATAGCACTTAATAACAAACTAACCCAGAAGAAGGATTCCTATCCAGGCATGCAATAACCCCATACAATAAACACAGGACTTCAAACCATAAAGTCAGTGGTTCAAGCCTACCAGGCACTCTGTGGAAGAAAGATAAGGCTTCTGCTCCTGGCAAAGGTTTTTAAGTCTGTGAAATCTCATAGATTGGTATGAGTTGGAATAGACTCAAAGGCACTTAATAACAACAACTGACAGAAGTAAAAGTAGTTTTTTTCTAAATCTCATAGATGCTTACATAGATAGATAGACAGAAAGATTCAATACAGATAAAATTGTATTATTTCCCTATGGTGGTGCTGATGATATTGTTAAATGCTATCAAGTCAGTTCCTATTATTCATAGCAACCCTGTATAGGGTTTCAGAAGAGCAGCTGGTGGGTTTGAACCACCAATTTGTGGTTCAAACAGACCTTGTAGTCCAGTACTTGTCATACAGCACAACATCAAGACTCCCTCGTTAGTGTAGTAAGTAATATATTAGCTGGTCCGTGGAATTCCTATACAGAGTTGTTATGGGTCAGAACTATGACACTTAGTTACACCAACAATAATAATAGTAGAGGTAATTCCTCTCTAGATAAGCTTGACTCCAAAAACAAATAGGAAAAAACTTTATATGATACACCAAGAACTCAACAGTCTTAACTGAAGAATTCCGCATTAGTATTCATATCTTTCTAGGAGCTTTAAACCGATCTATTTTGTTGTTGCTAAGGGCCATTGAAACATCTATGATGGTGGTGGTTATGTGCTGTGGAGTCAGTTTCGACTCACAGCAACCCTGTACAGGGTTTCTGAGGCTGTAAATGTTTACAGGAGCAGATAGCCTCATCTTTCTCCTGCGGAACAGCTGGTAGTCTCGAACTGCTGACCTTAATGTTCACAGCCTGATTGGTAACCACTACACTACCAGAGATGAGTATAAAATTCTAAAGGGGGAAAATAACAAAGTAAAAAGTATAAAATGAGCCATCTCAGACACAGGGGTAGGGGAGTGGGTCTTACTGTCATTAAAGAAGAAGAGCTAAGAGTGGAGCACATCCTTTGGACTCTGAGATTCCTGCACATTGACGCTCATTAACCCACAGACAGAAAGCTGGGCCATCAGAGTAGTGGCAGAGGTGAAGCCACAGCAGAATCAAGAGCCAGAGCACAAGACAGAGTGGTGCACACTTCTCAACCCACGGATCAAATAAAGCCGAGTGACTTCAGGCAGGAGATTTGCTTGTAGAGTGGGGTGCCTCCAGGTACTTAATTGGGGGAGTAAGATTTGCTGACCCACAGAGATAGAGTCAAGTGCCTCCAGGCTGAGGCATATAATAGGATGATGTGCCTTTTGGGCATTTATCAACAGCATTTATCAATAGGACCTTTGTTAACACTGGCCAGACAGAGAGATGCCTGCTTGTGGGCATACAGAGAGTCTGTCCTGAGTGAAAGGATGGTGCTTTGGGCATTTTCTGACCCTGAATTATAACCTGTTAATTTCCCAAATGAACCCTATAACTGTGAAATTGTGAGTATGGTATCTCAGTTCTGAGTGGCCAATGAATTGAATTACTGAACCCAGCTGAGTACAGAGTGCTATGGAAAAGATACTTGGTGTTATTATTATTATTATTTCACTATGAAGGAGAATTAAGAAGGAAAGTAGATAGGACACCATGACCAGACTGTCTGAGTTATATAGTACTGCTATCACAGAAATATCACATATAGATGACTTTAACCAACAGAAATGTCTTTTCTCAGAGTTCAGGAGACTAGAAG
>NW_006408639.1:1235402-1238681 GCF_000296735.1 Chrysochloris asiatica | reverse complement strand
TAACTGCCACATTATATAATTGCCAAACCAGAAAATCATGGTCCAGTCAACTTGACAAATATGGAGGGAAACAATTCAATCCATGACACAGACATTGCCATCTTTGTCACAGTGACCCCTGTAACGTCATATGCAATTATTTCTTCTAGCCTTTCTTTTGTTTACTCAATATTCAGCATCATTTATTCAATATCAAGAAAAAGCCTATGGCTTATTAGATTTAATAAGCTTTCAGTTGGGTGTCTTCTGCAGCAGAAACTGGAGCAGGGAAGACAGAACTGGAATTCTGGTCTTCTGCATCAGAAAACTGTCACCTTAAACTATAATTGCATCAAGACTAGAGATGTTTTTGTTGTTGTTAAGTACCGTGGAGTCGGTTCCGACTCATAGTGACCCTGTACAGGCTTTCCAAAGCTACAAATCTTTACGGCAGCAGAAAGCCTCATCTTTCTCCCACGGAACAGCTGGTAGTTTCAAACTGCCACCCTTGAGGTTAGTAGCCCGATTCATAACCACTACGTGCCGGAACTCCTTGATAGCAGGAAATAAGTAATTGCCCTGTTGGAGGAAGAATTGTTTCCCAACAGTCTTCAGCCAATAGAAAAGAAGGCTGTGAAGCTGATTAACAACCATTTGAATAAGCTTGCACATGGATCTTCTGAGGCTTGGCAATATCCTCTTGAACAAATACCAAGAGGTTTTCAAGGCTTTCAATTGTTTGCAGGAGCAGAACTTTCTCCCACGTAGTATCTGTGGGCCCAGAATGCCAACATTGTGGTTCACTAACTGCCATATTCTCAGACACTTGAAATAGACCTTGGTTTTTATCATTTACTGGCAATTAAACTGTTGTCTAAACCTGTCCTCCTATACTCTGCCTTGTGATGCTTTGACTAGAAATGTTGTTCCACCTTTTAGTTGTTAGGTGCCACTGAGTTGCTTCTGACCCATAGCAGCTCTACATAAAACAGAAGGAAACACTGCCTGATCCTGAGCTAGCCTCACACTCGCTGCTATGTTTGAGCCCATTACTGCTGCCACTGTGTTAATCCAGCTCGTTAAGGGTCTCCCTCTTTTTCCCTGGCCCTGCACCTTACCACACATGATGTCCTTTTCTAGGGACAGGTCCCTCCTGATAACATATCCAAAGAACGAGAGACGAAATCTGGTCATCTGGCTTTGAAGGAGCATTTTGCTTGTATGTTTTGCAAAACAGATTGGTTTGTTCTTCTGGCAGTCCTTGGTACCTTTAATATTCTTCAGCACCACAACTTAAATGCATCAGTTCTTTGACAGTCTTCATTGTCTAACTTTCACATGCACATGAGGCTATTGAAAATTCCATGGCTTGGATCAGATGCGCGTTAGTCCTCAATTGATAACTTTGCTCTTCAACACTTTAAAGAGGTCGTTTGGTTTCTTGCCTGCTGCTTCCATGAGAGTTGATGGTAGATCCAAGCAAAATGAAATCTTTGACAACTTCAATTTTTTCTCCATGTATCATGGTATTATTTATTGATCCAGTGGTAAAGATTTTTGTTTTCTTTACATTGAGGCACAACCCATACCTAAGGGTGTGGTCTTTGATTTCCCCCAGTATCTATTTTAAGTCCTCTTTTCTTCCAGCAAGCAATCTGCATATCACAGATTGTTAATGAGTCTTCCTCCAATCAAGATGCCATGTTAATCTTCATATAATCTCTGTGGTGGATTATGTGCTCACCACAGAGACTAAGTAAGTATGGTGAAAGAATATAACTCTGGCATAAACCATCCTGTTTTTAAAACATTCAGTGTTCTTTTATTGTGTTAAAACCGCTATTTCATGGTCTTTGTACAGGTTCCTCATGAGCACAATTAAATGTTCCAGAATACTCATTCTCAGAAATGTTGCCCATAGCTTGTCATGATCTACCAATGAATGCTTTGGCATTATCAATAAAGCACAGGTATTTTCTGTTTCAGCCAAGATTCTTCTGACGCCAACAATGATATTTCACATCCTCATATGAATTCAGCTTGAATCGCTGAGAGTTTCCCATCCATGTACTGTTGCAGCTGTTTCAAATTATCTTTAGCAAAATTTTACTTGTATGTGATATTAATGATATTGTCTGATGAATTCCTCATTCCATTAGGAAACCTCTCTTTGGACTGGGCACAAATATGGATAACTTACAATCAGTTGGCCAGGTAGCTCTATTCCAAACTTCTTGGCATATATAAGTGAATGCCTCCAGAGCTTCATAAGTTTATTTAAAAATTCCAATTAATATTCCATCAGCTCCTACAGGCTTGTTCTTTGCAAATGCCTTCAGTGCACCTAGAATGTCTTCCTTCAGTACCACTGGTTCCTGATCATATGCTACCTCTTGTAATGGTTGAACATAGAACATTTATTTTTGGTACAGTGATTCTGTGTATTCCTTCCATCTTCATTTGTGTGTGTGTGTGTGTGTGAATGTTTTATTGTGAATTATATGATAGTTTGCATGAGAGAACTTTTGTTTTACATTCATTCCATCGTATATCATTTCATTGCCATGGTTCCAATCTCCTTCATGCATCATCAACCGACCAAAGGGTATATCCTAGAAACCCGCCCCCTACGCTCCCACCTCCCCCACTAGTCTTCGGCCCACAGTCCCTCTCCCTCTCTGGATCCAAAGTCCCCAGCTGCTTCATCACTCCACGTCATCGTCTCTGTCTCAATCTCAGGTTCTCTGGGTAGGGTCCCACTCTCGGCTCTTCTCTGTTGATGGTCCTAGAGACCTCCACTCCTAGACTGGAGAAATAATCACTCCCTTCCTTGCTACAAAACGTCTAGCTTTGCACTTCCAACCCCCATAATCAGTCCTGATAACCATTATTCACTGCAGTATCATGAGTTACCCATCTGTATTTCATTTCATCAGCTCTGCCTAGACAGATTGGATAGTACTTACTGGAGATTCTGCCTTCCTCCATGCCCCCTAGCTCTAGGTTCCCTCTTGAAAGCTTGTCAGCCAGTCATTTCTTGCCTTTGTACTCTCCCCTCCCCATTTGGGTATCCAATGTCCAAGTTGCTCAACTCTGTCCACTCCGTGTGTGGAGGGGGTGGGAATGTTTCTTGCTGTAAATGTAACCAGAGAAACAAAGGATTTATACAAAGAAAACTACAAAACACTACTGCAAGATACTAAAAGAGACTTACAAAAATGGAAGAATGTACCATGCTCCTGGATAGGAAGACTTAACATTGTGAAAATGTCAATACTGCCCAAAGCAATTTACACATAT
>NW_006408639.1:1232276-1233472 GCF_000296735.1 Chrysochloris asiatica | reverse complement strand
TTCTTGAGATGATCTCTAAATTCAAGTGGGATATGTTCATGGTCATATTTTGGCTCTCGTGGACTTGGTTTACTTTTCTTCAGCTTCAGCCTGAATTTGTATATGAGCAATTGATGGATGGTCTGTTTTAGTCTGCCCCTGGCCTTGTTTGGCTGAATACATGTAGTGTCCCCCCTGTGTCTTTCCACAGATATAGAAATTTTTATTTCTAGGTCTTCCATCTGGTGAGGTCCATGTGTATAGACATCTTTTATGCTGTTTAAATATTTCCAAGTTTCCTAGATTTATTACCTTGTATATCCCATGTTCTGATTATTAATGGATGTATGCAGCTGTTTCTCCTCATTTTGAGTTGTGCTCCATCAGCAGATGTTGGTCCTGAAATCTTTACTCTATTTGCATCTACACAGTGAATTCTATTTTGAGGAGGCAGCTCTTTCCCACTTGTTTTTTGACTGCCTTCCAATCTGAGGGACTCATCTTCTGGCACTACATCTGACATATTTTGATGCTATTCATGTTTCAATACTCAATATTCTGGTGCTTTCTGACAGTGTTTCACTATTATTCATGAGGTTTTTCAGTGGCTAATAATTTGTAAGGAGTCTGTCTCTACTTTTTCTGAGTCTGGAAGCTCAGCTGAAATGTGTCCATCATGGGTGGTCCTGCTGGTATTCAAAATACTAGTGGCATAGCTTCCAGCACTACAGCAACATGCAAGCCACCACAGTGCAACAAACTGACAAATGAGTGGTGGATAGTTCTACCTTGACTGTTTACTTTTAAGCTTTTCCAATAAGAAACAATAGATATTGGAAACTGGGAAGGAGGGGAAGGATTTTATCCTTCATGTTTTTTTCAAGTTATCTCCCCAACAATATTTCTTCAACCCAGAAACAGCTATATTTTGTTGTATGGGGTTTTTAGCAACTGTAGAAAAAATATTATTATTATATCCCCTTAGAAATACAACACCAAATGCCCAACATTCCCTCCATGGTGTATCAATTACACAGAATTCCTTTATTAAAGCTCCAAGCCATGGTATTTTCAATAGCATCATATGCATGTGAAAGTTTGAAAGTGAATAAGGAAGACCATAGCAGAATTAATCAATCCATCTGAGTTATATGTTGGAGGAGAATAGTAAAAGTACCATGACTGCTAGAAGAACAAACAAATCTGTGTGGGAAGAC
>NW_006408639.1:1228629-1231281 GCF_000296735.1 Chrysochloris asiatica | reverse complement strand
CATACTGAAGGCTGTGGTCTTTGATCTTCATCAGTAAGTATTTTAAGCCCTCTTTACTTTCAGCAAGCAAGGTTATATCATCTGCATATCACAAGTTGTTATTAAGTGTTTCTCCAATCCTGTTTGGATTGGGCAAATCTGCTGCACCAGATCTCTTTAAAGTGTATGAGCAAAAAAGTCAGTTTGAGGAAAAAAGTAAGCCTGACCTCAGACATGGTATTTTCAATAGCCTCATGTACATGCAAATATTGGACAGAGTAAATAAGGGAGACTGTAGAAGAACTGAGGCATTTGAGCTATGGTGTTGGAAGAGAATATTAAAATTACCAAGGACTGCCAAAAGATCAAACCAATTTGTGTTGGAATAAGTACAACCAGAATGCTCCCTAGAAGCCAGGATGGCCAGACTTCATCACTCATACTTAGGACATACTGGCAGGAGGGACCAGTCCCTAGAGAAGGATATCATGTTTGGTAAAATGAAGAGTCAGAGAAAAAGATGAAGACTCTCAACGAGATGGATTGTCACAGTGGCAAAAACAATGGGCTCAAAGTAAAATCTTATTGAAATAATTCAAAATGATTTCAGCAAGCATGTCAATAGGAATCCGCCAAAAAAATTATGTCAGATTCAGAAAAGGACATGAAACTAATGATATTATTTACTAAAGTCCGATGAATCTTGGCTAGAAACAGAGAATTCCAGAAAGATATTTATCTGTGACCATACAAAGGCATTCAATTGTATGGATCATAAGAAACTATGGAAAATAATGGAAAGAATGGGAATTTCAGAATACTTAATTGGGCTCCTGAGGAACCTGTGCATAGAATGAGAGACAAGTGTTCAAATAGAACAAGGGGATACTGCATGGTTTAAAATGATAAAAAGTGTGTGCCATGGTTGTATTCCTTCACCATACTCATTCAATCTGTATGCTGAGCAAAAACTCCAAGAAGCTGGACTATATGGAGAAAAAATGGCATCATGTTTGGAGAAAGACTCATTAATAATCTGTGATATACAGATGACACAGCCTTACTTGCTGAAAGTGAAAAGGACTTAAACACTTATGAAGATCAAAGACCATCTAACCTTCAATACAAATTACAACTCAATGTAAAGAAGACCAAAATTATCACAGCTGGACAAATAAACAACACCATAATAAATGGACAAAAGATTGAATCTATCAAGGATTTCATTTTGCTTGGATGTACAATCAGTGATCATGGACGCAGCAGTCAAGAAATCAAATATCATGTATTGGTTCAAACTGCTACAAAAGACCTCTTCAAAGCATTAAAAAGCAAAGATGCCACATTGATGGAAAACTTGACCAAGTCAGAGTGTTTTCTGTTGACTCATATGTATGCAAAAGCTGCTCGGTTTGTTATAACTCAGCAGTTGGCTGTTCAAACCCACAAGCAACTATATTGTAGAAAGATATGGCAGTCAGCTTATACTCTGTCAGAAATGATTCAATGGCAATGGATTCGGTTTTTGTATTCAATACCACCAGCTGTTCCATGAGACAAAGATAATGCTATCTGACCTCATAAAGATTTGCAATCTCAAATAAGACATGAAGCAGTTCTACCTCATCCTTATAGGGTAGTTGTGAGTGGGAATTGGCTTGATGGCAGTGGATTTAAGTTTTTTTGAGCTTCTGATGTGGAACAAGTTTCAGCAGAGCTTCCAAACTAAAAACAAAGGCCTGGTGATCTGCTACCAAAAACAATTAAGTGAAAACTTACAAAACACAATAGATTTATCTCCAACTGATCATGGGGATGGTAGTGGACCAGGCATCCAGTTGTGGGATTTTTTTAAATTCCACTGTGGGATTTTATTAATTCCAATTGTGGGGTTTTATTAATTCCATTGTGGGATTTTGAGTTGGGAACTGACTTATTGGTAGCTAACAACAATTATTGGATATTTCAGACTAGAATATTTAAAGCTGAGTTAAAATTGTTTTGTTTTGTTTTGTTTTTTAAACTGAGGGATAACCTAGATTGCTCTTCTCTATTGAAACTTACTGTGACAATATCTCAACTGACCACTTTAAAATAGTCAGACAAATACATGCATAGTTACCTGAGGCTTAAATTCCCCTATGACTTATTCATGCATCTCTTCATTCATTTCTGCTTCGTTGTTTTAACCAATTCTGCTGCTTCAAGTTTCACCCTAGAAAAGAATCATATAGGCCAGTGAGTAAATAAACGGGAATAGAGAGAAAGGGAGAAAAAATGGCATTACTTTCAATTTATACTCCCATAGCCAAAAATAATGACACTTACTTTTATTTTATATATATTTTAAATTTTCCAAGGGAATTCAGTTCCACTAACTGAATATTCAGTAGCCCATTCTATTCTACTAGCTCTGACATACAGGAAAATTCCTAACCCCTGCCATTTAATTTCCTTGTGAAGAGACAAGAGACATCTTTGTTGTTGTTAGGTGTCATTGAGTCAGTTCCAACTCATATAAACCTTATACACAACAGAACAAAACATGTCCCAGTCCTACAGCCCATTGCTGCTGCCACTGTGCCAATCTATCTCATTGGGGCTCTTTCTCTTTTACCACCTTCTACTTTACCAACCATAATGTCCTTCTACAGGGACAGGTCCCTCCTGATA
>NW_006408639.1:1225923-1228259 GCF_000296735.1 Chrysochloris asiatica | reverse complement strand
GTTGATAGAGGATCCAATGAAAATGAAGTCTTTGACAACTTCAAACTTTTCTGTGTTTATCTAGGTGGTATTTATTGGTCGAGTACTGAGGATTTTTCTTTTCATTACATTGTGGTGTAACCCATACTGAAGGCTGTGTTGTTTTATTTTTATCAGTAAATATTTCAAGTCCTCTTCACTTTCAGTACGGAAGGTTGTAACATCTGTATATCGAAGGCTGTTAATGAGTCTTCCTCCAATCCTGATGTCAAGTTCTTCATATAATCCAGCTTCATGAATGATCTGATATGGAGGGCTTCAAATAAGAAGAGATGTAGAAGGAAGCAAAACGCTAGAGTGCTGTTGAAATCCTTCTTAAAAATTATTCTTATGGAAGACCACTGTTTGAGAAGCCCATTCAAGCTAGAGGTTCATGACAGTTTGGCTATAAAATGGACAGAGCAGGAAATCTAGTGATGATATTTTGTTAAAGCATCTGACAGTGCACTGAACATTGCACCTCCTTGTTACTTATCTGGTGATGGAACAATAAAAAGAATTGTAATTTCCCTGCCAAAAGTACAGAGTTGTAAGTGTTTTGAGGAAGACTTTGTAAAACAGTCAGGAAGAAACTTTAGAAACTAGTAACAAGGTCTCCACAGACCTAAAGCATTGTTGTTGAAATATATTATTTCAGTAGTAGGACATTTATTCAGATGAAATCTCACTTGGTATTAAAACATATATATTTAAAAATAAAGGTGGTGGTGCTGTAGTACTTAAAGTTGATACTTATTATTAGCATCTTCCTACTTGGAACCATCCTGTCTTCCCCCCTTGTAGCATCAACCACTCTCAACACTCTATTAGGAAATGTTCCCTGTGGACAGCATAACACCCTCATTCAATTTAATAAAGAGATTATATACAAAAGTATAGACAGGATGCATAGTCCCTGAGTGTTCCAAACAGTTAACCCATTCTGCTCTAAGTGGAAGTATGAAGGGTTGAGTCCACCTAAATATGTTTCAGAAATATGGCCTGGTAATGTACTTCCAAAAAAATCAACCATGGATTACAGTTCTACTTTGACACATATAGGGTAGGAATTCATTCTACAGCAACTGGGGGGCAGGGGAAGGTTGTAGGAAGCCCAATTAGTACCCTTTTTAATAATAATCACAAGTAGTGGGACAGAACAAACAAGATGGTAGATCAGGTAGAAGTGCAAGTAGGAGCTCCATCAGCAACAACACAGAATACCAAACAGGCTCAAGGGATGGTCCCAGAACTCTGAACCACATATAAAGGAGTATTTAGAAAGTTGGAAAGCTTACAGCCAGTGAAATTTGTAGCAGAAGCAAGAAATCCAATGCTTTCTAATCCAAGGCATTCAGTGTTCCCTGAGTGGCCATCGTGGGTGAGACTGAATGGGGGAAGGATCAGAGCAGACATGGATGCCTGACAGAACCACGGAGATAAAGGTGTGGACATTTTTTTGTTGCTGTTGTAAATCTATTCATTGGTCACTCGCTGTCTGTGCACCTCCATTCTGGTGACTAGAGGGGGTGCCTGAGTGAGTGGATACTCCACCCCACCCCCAGAGGGTTTTACTATGCACGTGCACAGATCTCCCCAAAATTTAAAGGGACAGTTTCCACTTAAAACCAAATGGCAGCACAAAACATCTGCAGCCGGCCCTGAATTGTTTATCACTAGGAAAAGGGCCTGAACAGGGATTGTGGAGCAGGACAGGCAGACTAAAAAGGAAACGGGTTGAAAATAAAATCCCAAGTTACATCATGACGACCAACAATGACATCTTGAAATTTCTCAAGAAGAAGAGTGTAAAGGGAAGACTATCTCCTGATCATATCTACCTGGAGGCAATCAGAAAGCATAAAAAAACACCAAAACACACTCCCATCTAAGTTTAAGGCCACAGCTAACTACAGAATATGCCAATAAAACAGAAACAGATGACCATATCAGCACATGTTCAGAAATGAGATAAAGTGACTAAGACAAATGATCTGAAGGTAGACCTACACTCCATACTGGGAGGAGGGCAGACTTCGGAAATACCTGAGAAGGAATTCATAAAAATGATTATAAAATGTATCAAAACACTTTATGATAGAGTTGAGAAAAATAAGGAAGAAGTCAGGAAAGTGTTATAGAAACAAGCAAATAAGATAGATACAGCATTGGAAACAATTCAAAAGCTACAGAAAGAGGGCCAAATGATTAATAATAGAATATCAGAAATGGTATATTGAAAGGGCAAAGGAGTAGAATTGAAGAGATGGAAATCAAAACTAGTGAGCTGAAAGATACATCTCTCAATACCACTAAGA
>NW_006408639.1:1223171-1223838 GCF_000296735.1 Chrysochloris asiatica | reverse complement strand
AAAGAAAACAAGGGTAAATTGCTACAATTTGATGAACTTGAACTATATTCATGGATGTACTAGCTCAAAATAGCAACAGAGAGGGAAGGAATCTTCACATCAAGTATCAATGTTATCCCCTCTGTACACAGGGTAGATAGGGACAGGCAACTTAGACACTGGCTATCCAAAATGAAGGGCCAACACAGTCACAAAGTGACTGGCTTACAGGATTCCAGGAGGGAGTTTAGTTTAAGAATATGTGAGGGAAGGTAGAGTCCCCACTGCAGTTTTCATCTTGTCTAGATGGATCTGGTTAAAAGAGATGGGAATAAGATTCTTATGATTCAGTAGTAGGTAATTGTTATCATGACTAATTGCAACTGTCACAATTGTAAATGTAGAAGTTTTGTAACAAAAGTGGGGAAGAAGTTCATCTTACAGTCCAGAAACAAAGGACCCTAAGACCATCAAGGGAGAAGAGCACAAGCAGAATGTGGGACCTTATCCAGAGAAGGAGTGACACCACAGATGAAGGCAGAGATGGGGTCATGGAGAGGGGGAGCAGCTGAGGACTCCAGAACATGGAAACAGAGGAACTAAGAGATAGTGGCCAGGAGGCAGATTTGCAGAATGGACCCTTTGGTGGTGCTTATGTGCCGTGGAGTCGGTTCTGACTCATAGCGAC
>NW_006408639.1:1220859-1222231 GCF_000296735.1 Chrysochloris asiatica | reverse complement strand
TTGTTGTTGTTGTTGTTGTTATATGCTGTGGAGTCGGTTCTGACTCACAGTGACCCTGTACAGGGTTTCTGCTTAGGCCCATGGAAAAAGGAACCCAAGTCCCTTGACTAGCCTGAGTTCCAAGTCTTTAATAAGCACCAAGGAAGCATGGTGACTCTATAGGACAAGCACTGGACTGTGAACCACAAGGTAGAGAGTTAGAGCTACTACCCACTCTGTGGGAGAAAGATGAGAGTTTTTGTTTCCTTAAAGATTTATAGCCTCAGAAACAATATATAGGGTCTCTAAGAGTCTGAACTGATTCAAAGGTGCTTAACAAAAATCCATACCAATCTGCCAGTCATATAAGAAAGTTTCCTGGAAGTAGGTAATCTAGCCCTATATTGAACCATTCCAGCTGAGGCAGTTGTTGTTGTTGTTACATGCCATCAAGACAATTCTGACTCATAGTGACCCTGCATAAAGTTTCTGTGGAGCAGCTGGTGAGTTTGAACTGTCGATCTTGCAGTGCAAACCAACCTAAAGGTCAAATGCTTATCCTATGACACCACACCAGGGCTCCACTGATCTGGTTAGAGGCAGGGGAAAAAAAAAAATTACTAGTAGCTCCATAGGATAAGCGCTGGACTTCAAACCACAAAGTCCACAGTTTGAACCAGCCAGCCCGCTCCACAGGAGAAAGATGAGGCTTACTGCTCCCATGAATATTTAAAGCCTTGGAAACCCTATACATGATCACTATGAATCAGAACTTTCTCCAAAGCACTTAACAAAAGCAACTGTGGCCTGAAAATTTTGCATTTTTGTGTCAAATAAATAATCATAGTTTTAAGGAACTAAGTTTTGAGACAGTTTCTTTTCCAGCAATAAAAAGGTACCACCTCTGTGGCGCTGTGGGTTATTTTGCCAGACTGCAAAGCCATTTGACCTTCACGGTCGGTGATTCAAGCTCTCAAGCTGCTCCTCGGAAACCCTATACAGGGTTGCTATGGGTTGGAATCCACTTGATGGTACTTAACAATAACAACAACCTCTAAATTGCCACCAATCGTCTGTCAGTTTGTCATACTGTGGTGGCTTGTGAGTTGCTGTGATTTTGAAAGCTATGGCATCAGTATTTTAAATACCAGCAGGGTCACCCATAGTGGAAAGGTTTCAGATGAGCTCCTTGACGAAAACAAACTAGGAAGAAGGAGTGAAAAACTACTTCTGAATATTTAGTCACTGAAAACCTTATGACTAGCAGATAAATAATGTCAGATATAGTGCTGGAAAATGAGCCCCTCAGGTTAGAAGGCACTCAAAATGCGACTGGGGAAGAGTTGCCTCCTCAAAGTAGAGTTGACTGTGATGATGCGAATGGAGTAAAGCC
>NW_006408639.1:1213571-1218584 GCF_000296735.1 Chrysochloris asiatica | reverse complement strand
ATTCTTCTTGGATCGAATATCAACACTCATGGAAGCAGCAGTCAAGATATCAAATAACGTATTGCATTAGGCAAATCTGCTTCACAAGATCTTTTTAAATTGTTGTAGAGCAAAGATGTCAGCTTGAGGACTAAGGTGCGCCTGACCCAAGCCATGGTATTTTCGATAATTCATGTGAAAGCTGGACAGTGAATAAGACAGACCATAGAAGAATTGATGCTTTTGAGTTATGGTGTTAGAGGAGAATACTGAAAGTGCCATGGGCTGCCAAAAGAACCAATAGATTCATTTTGGAAAAAGTGCAGCCAGAGTGCTACTTGGAGGCCAAAATGACCAAACTTCGTCTCTCATACTTCAGACATATTGTCAGGAGGGACCAGTCGTTGGAGAAGCATATCATGTTTGATAGGGTGGAGGGTCAGAGAAAAAGAGGAAGACCCCCAGTGAGATGGATTGGCCAATAGGCAGCATTGATGGACTCACACGTGGCAACAGTAATGAGGTTGGCGCAGGACTGGGAAGTGTTTCGTTCTGCTGTGCATAAGGTACCAACTCGATGGCACATAATAACGACAACAACCTCTAACTTGAGTGTCCTAGTGTGGCACTGTGGGTCAATGTACTGGACTAAAATGTCGATGTGAACTACAAGGTCAACAGTTCAAGCTCACCAGCTGTTCCTTGGAAACCCTATGCAGGGTTGCTAAGGGTCGACAGCACTCAACAACTTCTAACCTGAAGTAAAGAGAGAATATAATGGTTACAAAACCCAGAAGGAGACAGTGTTATGTACTATTAACTCCCCCTCCCAAAAGAGAAACTTGGGAGAATATATACCCTCTTCCCTCTTTCTTCCTTTTGGATGAACTCTTGCTGATTCTCTCATTGGCTGAACCCAAAGGAAGGTAAGGGTACAGAGAAAGGTATCGATGCAATCCATTAAGTTACTCTCATGAAACAGTCTCATGTAGAAAAAGTGAGCATAGATCTGGAGGATAAAAACAGAAAATACATTCAAATCAAATTCCCTTACCCAATCTGTAGAGCCCTCTGAAACACCATTTAAAACCTCCTGACCTACAAAAGACACCCTTATGAAACAGACACTTCTGGAATTTTACTGCTGTTTTAAATTTTGCTTTAGATTTTCCTGTCTTTGTAACATTATATACATGAACACATGGATCTATAGACTTAGAGAGTATGTAAAGTGTGAATATGGATTAGTATAAGAGATGTTGAGATGTGATTTCTGGTTACTGTCATTTTTAAATTGCTCTTCTTTTACTTCATCTGACTTGTTTTATCTACATGGAGCAAGTATTGCTTTTGTTATTTTCAAAGCTATTAAATTAAAAAAAAATTAAGAACCTCACTAAAAAGATTCTTTTATGTATACGACTCTCTTTTTGATTTAAAATGCAGATCATTCTGGGAGAGTGAGACTGGGTTACAATTAAAGTCAGCAGTCATTTGTAGGATGATATGAATACATTTAAAACAACTTTGTTAAAAGGCAAGCTTTGATGGGAGTACAAAGCAAGTTTTGATAGGAAATGTGAGAGGAGGCAAAAGTGAAGAGCTACAGTATAATCACCAAGACAGAACTTTAAAGAGGTAAATTTCTATGTCTACAGGAGATCTTTGCATATTAGGGTTGGACTGATGGTAGTTCTACTGTTTGAAGAACAGTCTTTGAGGAACAGCAGTCTGTCACCTGGCTGCTTTGTGTAGAGTTTGTTTGCCCACAGCGAACTCAGTACTTCTTCTCAGCTGCTTGTCTGCCTGGTCCTCTGAGGTGCTTTGATATTACGTGAAAGAGTCCAAAGCCCCAAGATCTAACAAAAAGTAATTGTGTCTTGAACTCAAGCCCTTTACAAAGAGGCTTATCTGAGGTATGGCAGGTATGGTATGTGCCCTGGGCGCCCCTTTAAGGGGGCATCGCTGAGCAGTTCCTATGAAGCGTCTCAGCTTTGACCACCAGCTGAGAAAGCTCATTCAGCAAGTTAAAACTAAGTCTTTCATATTTGAGAGGCTCCACGGGGTCAAGACGGACTGTGTGATCTTGCTTTACTCAGTGTAGAAAGAGAAGAAACTGGGAAGGAAAAAAAATGACTTTGAGCACATCTAGATCAGTTTTCATCAGTGAAGGCTAGGATGATGCAGTTGTAGTTTTCATTTAGTGTCACCATGTATTAATTAAAAGATTACCGGGATTGATTTGTATGTTTGAGTTGATATTAAAGTTATATAAAAGCTGGATGTGAAATGTTTGGAGAGGGGCGCGATTTCAGTGCTTGCAGTAGGCACTATTTCTGTAGATAAGCCTCTGACTGTATGCTAAGAATCATGAGTCAGAAAACCATTACCCTACTATCCCCCTTCCAAGATCAGCGGTTCAAACTCACCAGCCACTCCTCAGGAAACCCTATACAAGATCGCTATGAGTGGGAACTGACTCTGTGGTATTTAAAAACAACAACAATAATTAGGTTCCAGTCCTGCAAAAGAGAGGTTGAATGGTCTCTTTTGTGTTTGCGCTTTCCGGGTATTAATTCTTTTATTGAGCTAAGGCCTTCTAAGAGATAGAACCCACAGAACTCTGGGCTATATTTTGGATTGTTTAGAAGAATCCTATTAAACATTTCCTCCAAAGCAGTAATCCAGGCTTTTGAGACTCAGCATGACACTTAAATGAATTATTCATGCAAGACTTTGCAAGATGGGCAAGTTTCCTGCCAAGAGATTCACAGCAAGGGGTGTTATAAAACTGAAATTGCAATGTGTAGAGGGGAACCAATGGAGAAGATTTCAAAAGATGATCTCTTTGCTGGAAAGAAGAGGGGGAAAAAAACCACAAAGACTCTAGACCTTTAAATCTTGCCTTCACAGCAGAGGACTTCCTAAATGCTTTGATCTTTTCTTACCATTCCTTGTCATTGGGAAGCCCATGATGCTAAAACACAGCCCTCTGCTAAGCCGGCTTAATTAGAATAAGAATGGAGTTATGAAATAGACCAATCAGTTCTGAAAGAAGAACGTGTTGGCATTTCATTGTATGACTCTAGTTAGTTCATTCTGTGCAAATGAAAGGGGTTTGAATGGCAAAGTTATTGCAGTGGCAGGGAAGTCTCTGTCTTAAACAAACAAGCAGGGGCACTGGCTGTGTGCCTTCCTTACAGAGCGTAGACAAGAAACTTAACTTCCGTGCTGACATATGGCAGCAATACAATGAGGATTGCCAGTCTCAGGATTAAAAGCCTTTGCGTTTTGCCCATATTTGCAGGATTTAATACTTTGATGCAGCGCTCTGGATCTGTAAATGAATAAAGCTTATGTCACTGATGGTACATCGCACTGAGCAGCAGTAAGTAAGCTCACAACAGAGATAAAAGAAGCCGTACCGAACAGGCAGTCATAAGAATAAATACAAACTACAGAGATTACTTATGTGGTCAGGCTGTACACTTTCTGGGCGAGCAAATCATTCAGCACTGAATAGTCCTGATAATGACATTATGAATAATGCAAACCATCAGCAGTGCAAGGGAGGTGATCATTAATGCAAAGCTACTCTGTGCCTCTGAAAAATGTTCTTTTTATTTTAATTTATATCTTAGTGAATGTCAAACACACACCATTCACAATTAGGCTGGAGAGCTTTAACAGCCGTTTATTCTAATTCGATCTCAATTAGGCATTTGGTGGCAACCCAATCTCTCCTCTCAGCAAAGCACAAAGTGACAGTCTGTAGGTTATTATCCCAGTTTTGACAATCGATGAAATAGCAGCTGGAAAGTAATGAAAAATACATGTGAGTTTGAGATTCCTGCTCCTTTCAAAATGCTCTTCAAGATTGTGTGCATGATCTTTAGAGAAACACATAAATGTTCTCCTACAGGAAACTAAAATATGCAAATGCCTACCTGGACTCAAACTCTTCACACCCAAGTCTGGTTAAACTATGACTGGACATGCACTGAAGACGGGCACTGAGGTTTCTACCTACCTGAGGTGAAAATGTCCTGAGTGATTCACTTTCAAAATATTAAATAAGAATTGTATGTCACCAGGGATTTTGCTTTTCTAAATTTGTTGTTGTTAAGTGTCATCAAATCAGCTTTGATTCACCATGACCCTATATAGACTTTTCGAGGCTTCAAATTTTTGCCCGAGCAGAATCTTTTCTTCCACGGTAGGCTGTGATCCGGGACCTTGTGGTTCGAAGTCGAGTGCTTACGTATGGAGTCAAATTTTCCTCTGGCAGTTTTGTAATCTATATAACGGAGGTAGTTTTTCTACAAGATAAGCATTGTTGGTATTGATTGTTGTTGCTATTGTTAAGCACCGTCGGTCGAGCAGGTTCTGACTCACAACAACCCTGTATAGGGTTTCTGAGAAGCAGCTGGTGAGTTAGAACTGCTGACTTTGTAGTGTGCAGTCCTGTGTTGATCCTACAGTGCCATACCAGGAATGAGCTGGTATTGATTAATAGCTGGGACAGTCTATTCATGAGGAAGAATAGCATTTACAGTTTACAATTCTGATGACATTGGGAATATTCAGTAGACATTCAGAATTTAGTTTACTTCTAAATGTTAGGATTAAATTTAATTCCTCACCTCCAAAGCCATTAACAGAGTCCTAGTGTGGTGCTGTAGGATAAGCACTCGCCCACAGGGTCCGTTAAAGGTCGGCAGTTCAAACTCTTCAGCGGTTCCCCAGAAACCCTATACATGGTCACTATGAGCCGGAACTGAATGGACGGCACTTAATAACAGCAACAAGGCTAGTAAAATGAGCATGATTATGATTGTGACTAATAATTAAACATAAACTACTCAATTGTCGGTTTCTGAGGGCTTTCATTTTTGGTTCATAATAATTTCAAAATAATGTAATAATGAATGAATATTTCATAAAAATGAACAGGAATCTGGCCACTACCTAATTGTAAGTACACAAAGTTTTAAAATACAGTGAATACATGACCTTTCACTTGAATGACTAACT
>NW_006408639.1:1209097-1213471 GCF_000296735.1 Chrysochloris asiatica | reverse complement strand
TATGTATGTATGTTAGAAATGAATTCTGATAACGCATAAAAGACACTCGGTGAAACTAAATTACCTTGGCAAAGCAAAATGTACTCCTGCAAGAGGGTGCGTGCGCATAGCTGTACATACAGGAATAGGTCAGCAAGCACACCGAGTGGGCAGTCCACTCTGGTTTTTAATCCCTGACACGAGTTTCAAGGCTGTGTCTCACCCCATTGGCTAGGGTTTTGACCGCACAATTTTTCCCTTACCCAGTTGGGTAGTTCAAATTTCCAAGGCACGCATTTTCCTATTATAGGAAAGGAAAAAGAAAGATGGTAAAGTTTCTGCTTTCTTCCAGAAGTAGTCAAAGAAAAAGAGGGAGATCATAAAGTCTTTACTTCAGGAAGTAAAGAAAGAAAAGAAAGGTTAACTGAATACAATAAACAGGATTATAATAAATATGTATATTTCCCCCCACATATATAAAAAACAAAAATGCCACCCTTCAAATTAACTCAGTGAATACATAAAAATTATTCAGCAGTGACCTCTGTATGTCCCCAAGTGACTTCTACATGTCAAACATTAAAAAAGTAAGAGTAGGCTGAGATGACCTCTGATTGTCATTGGTGGAATATGAGCATCAGATGGAAAATAAGTAAAACACAACAATACATGGGAAATTAAACAACAACAAAAAAAAAAGGTACAGAGAATAATAAATTATGAAGCAAACCAAGCTCTCTGTTTATACTTTGGAAATTTCATTCTTAGAATCCCTATGTTGTTGTTGGAGTAAAGTGCAATTCATTCAGTTCTGACTCAAACGGACCCTACAAAGGGTTTTCAAGGAGCAGATGGTGAATTTGACCTGCCAACCTTAAGGTTCAAAGCAAATTGCGGTCCAGTGAGTTATACCACAGCACCACACCAGGACTCCATGAGTTTGGCATGTTGTTGTTAAGTGCCATAGGGTTGGTTTTGACCCACCCACCACAGCAACCCTGTAAAGGGTTTCCAAGCAGTGGCTGGTGGGTTTGAACCATCAACCTTTTGGTTCAAACTGACTTTGCAGTTCAGCACATTATCTTGCAGCACCATGCCAGGTCTCTAATAATAGCGTAGTGGTTACGAATCGGGCTGCGAACCTTAAGGTCAGCGGTTTGAAACTACCAGCCGCTCCGCGGGAGAAAGATGAGGCTTTCTACTCCCGTAAAGATTTACACCCTCGGAAACCCTGTACAGGGTCGCTATGGGTCGGACCCGACTCGATGGCACTTAACAACAACAACATACCAGTTTGGCATAATTAGTCATTTATTAGATATTTGATCCATGTTATCTCCGGTGATTAATGTCAGAAAGGCATGTCCATAAAACATCATGAAAGACAATACTGCCATTGGCACTAGCTATAATTTGTTGAGGAACTATAGGATCAACACTGGACTGCAAACCACAAGACTGGCAGTTCAAACCCACCAGCTGCTCCATGGAAACCCTATACAGTGTCACATTAGTCAGTACTGACTCAGCACCTAAAAGTTTTTGGAAACTCACATTTAATCAAGAATTATTCATCTAAAATAACACTAGAATTAAAAATGGCTAGCAGAATTTCAGCATTTTAGTCATATCATTTAGTGTTGATGGCTCTGCAAATAGTTATATAACAAATTAAATTAGAAACAAATATATGAATATTCTAGGTTATTAATGTTTAACCTATCTTTTTATTGAACATAGCACCAGAATTTCTAGTGAGTGTAGTCTTTGTTTTAATTTTTTTTTTTAATGTGAAATACTCTTTAAGAAAGGGTAAAAGAGTCTAAAAACATTTAGAACTCTAAGTTTGAATGTGTTATAGTTTCTCTTTGATAGACTTCCCTAACACGGATGAGAAATTCCTGTAATTTTACATAAACTTAACAACGACTGGTTGAAATAAGAATGTGTATCAAATCTATCTCTGTGCCATCTGTCACTGTTAATTTAACATTTAGTCAATATAGACAATTGCTGAACATATCCACTTGGAACATATCCGGATTCTTTATAAGAAAACAGAATCAATAAACACCTAGAAGGATTTTGTCATCTGCATATTTTTAGAAATGGACAGCAATTATTCTGTTCATGCCTCATTCCCGTAGTTGCTGAGTTGCTGTTACTATTGAAAATAATGTTGGTTAGTCTCATAATATCTATGGTTTCCAGCTGCACTTCTGGGTTTTCTAGTCTTTTATGCAGCCAGGAGCCTATGTCGTAAATGTGGCCATCTGTACTACTGGTAGCATAGTGGTTACGAATCGGGCTGCGAACCTCAGAGAGAGCAGTTCGAAACTACCAGCTGTCCCTTGGGAGAATGATGAGGATTTCTGCTCCCGTAGAGATTTACAGCCTTGGAAACCCTGTACAAGGTCGCTATGAGTTGGAATCGACTCCATGGCACACACAACAACAACAACAACAACAAGTTTTTCACAGGTTTATTGACAGACCTTTCTTACAAGGCTCCTTTGAATGGACTTGAACCTCTAACCTTTAAGTTTGCAACTAAGTGCACTGATCTAAATGGTAAAGCACTGTCTAATAGAATCTTCCAAAATGATTTATTTTTAAAAAGTAAGATAGTATCCAGAGGACTGGAAACTAAGCACTATAAATATATTTGAATTTGCATACTTATACAATGTTTTCATCCACTTACTCAAAGTGTTCTGAATGTTTCTAAAATGAACTCAAATCCAGTAAGATATGAGAAATTACTATGCTCTCAAAATATGAAGGGGCTTACAAAAGGTCATAGAAAAATGGAATTTTCCATTAACTTTTAAAAGTCTCCTCCTATATATGGAATCCTGGTATGACACTGTAGGATAGGCACCGGACTGCAAGGTTGGTTTGAACTACAAGGTTGGCCGTTCAGACTCACCAGTTGCTCCTTGGAAATCCTTACAGGGTTTTTATGAGTCAGAATGGGCTTGATGGAACTTAATTAGAACAACATACATACAATGACTGATAACATGAATTTAGAAATATGTCCACCATTTTGAGAATCTCTGACACTGACTTACTGTTGTTACTGTAAGTGCCATCAAGTTGGTTCTGACTCACAGCGACCCTGTATATTGTTTTCAAGGAGTGGTTGGTGAATTTGAACTGCCGATCTTACAGCTCAAATTGACCTTTCAGTCCAGCGCTTATGCTACAGTGCCACACCAGGACTCCAACATTAAGTAAACTCCCCAAATAATAACAGGCACACTGCCAATGGTAAATCATAAGCAAGTTATTTAGAACATTTCTGAACTTAGACACAGTAGCACAGACACATGTGAAGGATATGAACAATGTAAACAACTTCAAATAAACTTTGAACTGGCAGACTGTGACACAAGAAAGCATATCGTAGTTAATCACTAAACAATCTCCCTACTCTCCATCCTCGAAGAAAAGATGCATCATCCAGCTGTTCTCTAATCCTGCAGAAAACATATAACACAGTGAAGTCGTGCTAACCTTTGTTGTGCGGAGCCAAAGAAACAAATATACATATAAACCGTAAATTTCTGCTCACTCAGTAATAGGAGGTAAAGATGGATGCTGGGATTTTGTCCACCACAGTTGATACTGGATCCTACTTAAGAGGGACCGCCACAGAGTTTGAGCTTTGGTTAGACTGCCTCCCGATAGCAAAGGTAGAAACCAGAAGTCTGAAGATATGGACTCTAGCTATCAGGTTAGCATTGGCATTGTAATGGTTAGTTCTAATTTTCTGATTCTAAATGAATGTTGTGAGGTCTTGCCATGACTTCCATTCAATAAACTAAATGAGTTTATGCATGTCAAATCTGAGTATCCCTTTACTCATTTTCTAAAACAACACCTTCCAAGACAAAATATGTTTTATACCTAACATGATCTAGGTATTTTTCTAGTCTCAGGGGTACAAAACTGAATGAAACTGTCATTTGTTAATGGACTTACAATTTACTTGGAAGTTAGATAAGTATCACATAAAAAATATGACAAAAAGGAAGTGAATCCTTAATGGAAAGCCATCACAAAAGAGCTTTCCAAAAAGTTGATGTTGGTTTTCCATCTTTAAAGAAAAGTTATAGCTGAGTATTATGAATGAGTTGAGCCTACTGGAGGAAGACTCATTAACAACATGCGATATGCAGATGATACAACCTTGCTTGCTGAAAGTGAAGAGGACTTAAAATATTTACTGATGAAGATCAAAGAGCACAGTCTTCGTTATGGATTGCATCTCAATGTAAAGAAATAAAAAATCCTCACCACTGGAACAATAAACAACATTCTTATCAATGGAGAAAGGATTGAAGTTGTCAAGGACTTTATTCTTCTTGGATCAACTATCAACACTCATGG
>NW_006408639.1:1205173-1205734 GCF_000296735.1 Chrysochloris asiatica | reverse complement strand
GTGTGTGTGTGTATGTATGTGTGTGTATATATATATGTGTGTGTGTGTGTGTGTATGTATGTGTGTGTATATATATATACACACATACATACATATATATATAACATTGCCAAAACATGACATTACAAATAGAAGCTGAATATTGTTAGATATACTGTCAAAAGATGAGCCCCTCAAGTTGGAAGGCACTCGAAGTGTGACTGGAGAAGAACAGCTTCCTCAAAGTAGTGGTGATCATAATAATGTAAATGGAGTAAAACTTTGGGAACCTTCATTTGCTGATGGCGCACAACTCAAAATGAGGAGAAACAGCTATAAATGTCTATTAGTGATCAGAATACGGAATACACGAAGCACAAATCTAGGAAAATTTGTTGTTGTTGTTCTTAAGTGCCATTGAGTCGATTCCAACCCATAGTGACCCTGTACAGGGTTTCCGAGGAGCAGCTGGTGAGCTTGAACTGCTGACCTTGCAGTTTAAACAACTTTGCAGTCTGGCACATTAACCCACAGCGCCACACCAGGAAAATTAGAAGGGGTCAAAAATGAAATTGAATCACA
>NW_006408639.1:1199478-1204193 GCF_000296735.1 Chrysochloris asiatica | reverse complement strand
AATTAGACAGGAAAGAAAAACTGAATTAATAAAATAGGAAAGAAAGAAAATATCAAAATGTAAGAAAGACTAGACTCTGAAACTTGCTCTTGAGTGTAGGGAATTTAAAGGGAATGGAAAAAAAGAGAAAGTATAAGAGATGAAATTTAAGCTAGATTCATAAGAGAATGCAGAATGCGGGATATCACAGCTGAAGTCAGGTGGATGTTGGCTGAAAGCAGAGAATAGCAGAAAGATGTTTACTTGTGCTTTATTGACTATGCAAAGGCTTTTGATACTATCGTGGATCATGACAAGCTATGCATAACACTGCAAAGAATGGGTATTCCAGAGTACTTGCTTGTGCTCATGAGGAACTTGTACATAGACCAAAAGGCAGTTGTTAGAACAGAACAAGGATACACCAAATGGTTTTAAAGCAGGAAAGGTGTGTGCCAGGTTGTTTCCTTTCACCTTACTTACTCAATCTGTATACTGAGACAACAATCTGACGAACATGGCATTAGGATAAGAGGAAGACTCATTAACAAGCTGTGATGTGCAGACAATACAACCACGATTGCTGGATGGGTTAAAATATTTATTGATGAAGATAGAAGATGACAGATTTCATTATGGATTGCACCTCAATGTTAAGAAAGCAAAAATCCTCACCAATAAATAACATCACGATAAATGGAGAAGAAACTGAAATTGTCAAAGACTTCATATTTCTTGGGCTCACTATCAACACTTAAGGAAGCAGCAGTCAAGAAATAAAATATTGCATTGCACCAGGCAAATCTGCTGCAAAAGACCTCTTTATAGTGTTAAAAACCAAAGAAGTCATTTTGATGACTAAGGTGCACCTGACCCAGTACATGGAATTTTCAATCATCTCATATGCATGTCAAAATTGGACAGTGAATAAATAAGACTGTAGAAAAAGCGAGGCATTTTGAATTACGATGTTAGAGAGAAATATTAAAATACTATGGACTACCAACAAACAACCAAAGACGTATTAGAAGAAACACAACCAGAATGTTCCTTGGAAGGCAGGTTGGCAAGACTTAGTCTCTCATACTTCAGACATGTTAATCAGAAGGGACCAGTCCCTGGAAAAAGACATCATGCTTGATCAATTGGAGGGTCAATAATAATGAGGAACTCTCCAACGAGATGGATTGATGCAATGGCAACAGCAATGGGTTCAAACACAACAATGTTTGTAAGACTGGCCCAGGTGTAGGCAGTGTTTCCTCATGTTTTACATTTGTTGTTGTTATTGTCGAGTCGATTCTGACTCACAGCGACCCAGTATAAGTTGGAATTGACATGATGGCAGCTAACAACAGTGTGGCTAGTACTCCAAAGTGAGTGGCATCACTTAAAACAAGAGAAAAGACCAGGAGGAAAGAACATCATGCTGCCCGAGCGGTGTACCATAGCTGAAGCCAATGTATACCTGAAGCAAGGAAGAGCTTGGAAAGACTAGACCACTCCTCCCACCAGAACCTTCAAAGAGAACACAAACCTGCCAACACCCTGAATGAAGACCTCTAGCCTAAGAATCGGAGCCTGGTGTGGCACTATAAAGTAAACACTGGACTGCTAACCACAAAGTCAGTAGTTCAAGCTCATCAGCTGCTCCATGGGAGAAAAAAAAATGAGGTTGTTTCCTCCTACTTAAAGCGAGTGTCACCAGGGACAACTTAATGGCAGTGAGTGAGTCTAAGAACTGTGAGACAATAAATTCTGTTGGGATAGACACCCATGCTGTTAACACAGTCCCATGAAACAGGTCAGAGTGGACAGGGACACTAAATACACGCTGAATCAAGAAATTCTAGTCATCACAGAACCCTGAGGTAGGAGAACGAGGTTTACTCATAACCACATTCTAGTAAATATACCTCGGTGACACTTCAAAGATTACTTTTTGAATCGGTGGTGGTGGTGGTTGTGGTTGTGGGTTGTTGAGTCAGTTGTGACTCACAGCAACCCTGTATGGGGGTTCCCAAGGCTGTTAACCTTTTTAGCAGCAGAAAGCCTATCTTTAGCCCATGGAGAGGCTGACAGATTCGAACTGCTGACCTTCAAGTTAGCAGCCAACTTGTAACCCACTATGATACCAGGGTTCCTTACATATCAAGTAGTAAAACCAAAAATGTTGGGTTAACTTCAAAGGAGTTAGCAGTTTAAATAATAAGCCTTCTAATACAGATTCAAGAAAGATTTAATTAAATTATAACAGCAGATAAAACTATTATTGTTAGGTGCAGTTGAGCTGGTGGGTTTGAACCACTAACCTTGTGGTTTGCAGTCCAGTGCTTATTCTACAGAGTCACCATGCTCCTCTGATCAACTATAAGAATAAAATAATGAATAATGAAAATAGCAGGGTTGCATATGTGTAACACAGATGATATACACATTTTACCTTAACTAATTAAATCCTCACAATCCTGTGAGTTAGGTCTCTTATTGCCAATTAACAAAAGCGACTACTAAGGTACAGTGACGTATGTTAGCTTAGGCTGCTGTTACTCAGTGTGACTCATGGAGACTGTCACGGCTTGAATGGTATCCCTAATAAAAAAGGGATGTAAATTGTGTCCTCTAAACCTGTGGCTCTAATCTCCCTTAGGAATGAGCTTGCTTTGTTATGGTAATAAGACAATATTAATGTAGAGCGTATCTAAAGTCAATCTCCTCTGAGATATAGAGGAGATTAAACAAGCAAAGGAAAGGCAAAGCTGAAGAAAGATAGATGCCAAGTCACAGGAAGGGAATTAAGCAAGAAGGACCTTCCCTGAGAGTAAGCTAACCAAGAGAGTAGGCCTTTCCCTAGAGCTGGGGCCCTAAATTCAGGTTTTAGCTTCCAAAACTGTGAGAGGAGTCCGGGTATAATGCTGTAGAGAAAACACTGGACTGTTAACTGTATGGTCAGCAGTTCAAACCTATTAGCTGTTCTTCAGAAACCCTATACAAGGTTGCAGTGAGTCAGAAATGGCTCCCTGGCACTTAACAACAACAACAACAACAAAGGGTTTGCAATGAGCTCTGGTAGTGTAGTACTTACGAATTGGACTGCTAATATCATAGTCACTAGTTCGAAACTACCAGCTGTTCTGTGGGAGAAAGATGAGGCTCTCTGCTCCTGTAAAGGTTTACAGCCTCGGAAACCCTGTACAGGGTCGCTATGAGTCAGAACCGACTCCACGGCACTTAACAACAACAACAACAACTAGCTGAAAGATTGTCAGATCACATCCAACAAGTGACATTTTGAAAGACAAACCTGGTGATCTGATTCCAAAAGGTTTTACTCTTCAAACATGGTGTTGCCAAGATTGACAGACCCAACAGCAACTAAAAACAAGCACAAAGATGAAACCAAAGAGGGAGCGCTAAGCCTTTCAAGGCACTTTTCAACCAGCTGTTGTTGCTAAGTGCCCTCAAGTCAGTTCCAGCCTAGAGAGACCCTATAAAGGGTTTCCAAGGAAGGAGTCACTGGTGAGCTTGAACCACTTACCTTGTGGCTCAAAACAACTTTGCAGTTCAGCGCATTAAGCCACAACACTACACCAGGACTCCTTTCAACCAAGAGATATTAGAATTCTCCCCTGACTAAAAGTCTGACTCAGTAAAAGAATTTAAACACTATTATTTCAGCAATGAGCATTCAATTGTTTTTAGTATAGAGGATTTACATTAGTGGTGGTTTTGCCAGGTTGGACTTGAACAAACAAATTCAGGAATTCCCAAAGTGGACTTAGAAACAAGCATTTGTATTTTAGTCTGTGTTTATCACTTACCTCAAAGCACAACTTTAATAACTGCCACCCAGTACAGGTACAGCCTGGTCCTGAATTGAGTATGAATGGACACAGGTAATGAAAACAAGTTGATTTCTCATATATTTCAGTAATAATGGATTTGCAAATACTTGACTTTCTTCCCCAGTCCTGTTTGGTCATATCTGTGTATATTCTGAGCAAGGTACTCTGATCTACGTAGGATATAAAATTTAAAATAAAGCAGTCTCAGAGGGAGAAGGTTGAATTATAGAGCCATAATTCCGAATTGAGTTTCTGATGAACACAAAAACCATTTGAGCTTTGCACTCATGTTTTCTATTGTCATCCGCTGCCCTCTGAGAATTACAGCATCTCATAATTCAGACTTGTTTATTCCAGGGTTAACAGCAGAGAAAGCAAACATCTTTTTATGCTTAAAATATATGGATGCATATTAAAAGTACTGGAGACGATGCTTGTCCTTGCAGCTAGGTAAAAATAAAAATAGTTCCTAGATGGATTTTATTCACTCTAAAATATTTATTATGTAGCAACTGTGCAAACAATACAACTGGATATTCTGGGAGCCAAAAAAGTACTGCAATACAATTAATTATAAAGAAATTACATATGAAATAAAAACATATATAGATGCTATTGTTATTAACTGTGGTTGAGTCAGATCCAACACAAGATTCTATGCACAATGAAAGAATATCCCGTCCAGTCCTGTGCCAGCTTCATAACTGGGTGTGGATGAGAACCATTGTAACTCATGGGGTTTTCATTGCTTGCTTCTTGGAAGTAGATTCTCAGGGCTTTCTTCCTAGCCTGACTTACTCTGAAATCACTGTTATTCAGCATCAAAGCAACACAATAGCTTCCACTGACAGACAGAAAGGAGCCTGTACATGAAATGCAATGGCCAGGAAT
>NW_006408639.1:1198360-1198897 GCF_000296735.1 Chrysochloris asiatica | reverse complement strand
ATTTATTTTATTAAATTTAAATAATTGTAAAACAGATGAGAACAAAACGATAAAAACATTTAATAAAATGTAATAGTCATCAAGAAATAAAAACTAAGGGACTTGTCAAACTGAGAAAGATAGGCAAACACAGTTAGATGCTTTAGAAGAGTCAAATCTTACTTGGGATTTTACAGAAAGCTTTTTGTCACTGTTGAGTCTTGAGGGCAAGCAAAACGAAGTGACATCTACTAACCCGAGTCAGAATGGGAATTTAAAAGAATATGAAAAAGTCTTATGATATTCCAGGGCAGGATTGTTATCTGGACTCATACAATCAAGACAGAACCAAGAACCAGAAGTACATAAAACAAGTTTCCACATCTCAGGTCTCTGACTCCCTCTTTTTGCAATGACCTTGGATTTCATTTCTGCTTCCTGGTAAGCATCAGCCGCTTAGTCTATTAGACAGGGTGTGAATTCTGGAGTCACCTGGTCTCAACCTGATACTTACTATATGGCTTTGGGCAAATTACTTAACCAGGAGTCCTGGTGTGA
>NW_006408639.1:1189880-1195811 GCF_000296735.1 Chrysochloris asiatica | reverse complement strand
GTATTTGATTGACAGCTTTGCTGGGTAGAGGATTCTTGGGTGGCAGTTTTTTTCTTTCAGCGTTTTATATATCTCTCCCCATTGCCTTCTTGCCTGCATGGTATCTGTTGAGAAATCCGAGCTTAATCTGATTTGCTTGCCTTTGTATATTATATTTCTCTTTTCCCTAGTTGCTTTCAAGATCCTGTCCTTATCTTTGATTTTGGCAAGCTTGAATATTATATGTCTTGGTGATTGTCTTTTAGAGTCTATCCATCCTGAAGTTCGTTGAGCTTCTTGAATGCTTATCTTTTCACTTTTCATGATGTTTCTTCCTCCCATCTTGATGCCACATTTTTCTTCATATAACCAAGCTTCTCAGATTATTTGCTCAACAAAAAATCAATTCAACATATTCAGGTTGAATTAGTGTGATGAAAAACACAACCTGGATGCACACCTTTCCTAATTTTAAATCATTCTGTGTTTCCATATTCTGTTCAAACAATTACCTCTTAGTCTATGTACAGGTTCCTCATGAGTACAATTAAGTGTTCCAGAATACTCATACTTTGCATTGCTGTCCATAGCTTTCCATGATCCACACAAAGACCTTGGCATAGTCAATAAAACACAGGTAAATCACTTTGTGGTATTCTCTGCTTTCAGCCCAAATCCATCTGATGTCAGCAATGATATCCCTCATTCCACATCCTCTTCTGAATCTTTATATGGGGTCTAGAAACACTATACAGGGTCTCTCTGAGTCAGAACTAACTCAGTAGCACTTTAAAAACCACAGCAACTTCATTTTTCTCATCACTAAAAGCTCATAACAGAGACGTGAAGGGAGATGCAACAAGGAACATCCACATTTGTAAATAGTACCCATTTGACCTGGCTTCAATGACTGGATGATCACAACATGACTAGAGGAAGAAAGAAGAGGAAAAAAAAGAGTAATCCACTACAATTAAATGAACTTGACTGCTTGTGGATGCAGTATGACAAAGGAGTGAACAAATCTTTACAGTGAGGATCATTCCCACCCCCTTGGTACAGAGGGTTGACAAGAATGGGTAACCTACACATCAGTTATCCAAAATGAGGGACTACACAGGCAAGAAGTGACTGGTTTAAAAGTTTTCAATATGGAACCTAGTTCCAGAGGGTACAGGGCAAGGTAGAATCACTACTGAGTTGTTCCAACCTGTCTGGATGGGGCTGATGCAAGGTGATGGGGGTAAGACTCCTGTGGTTCAATAGGGAATGCTTGCTATGAGGACTGTGAGTACTGGAAAGGAAAAGGTCGACGTTTTATAACAAAAGGAGGGGAGTGGTTGATTTTGCAGTTCAGGAGTGGAGGTCCCTGGAACCATCAAGGAAGAAAAGCGAAGTGTAGGACCCCATCTAGAGAAGCAGTGACACCAGGGATGGAGACAGAGACAATGATGTGGAGAGATGGAGCAGCTGGGGACTCTGGACTCAGGGAGTCGGTGGGGAGAGGGGCTGTGTGCTGGCAGCCGGGGGGCAGGCCTGTGGGGTGTACCCTTTGGTTGTTTGATAATGTATGCAGGGGATTGTAATTCTTGCAATGAAATGAAATATGACAGGATGAATGTAAAGATAATGTTCTTCCATATAAACGATCACATAATTCACAATAAAAATTTTTTTTTAAAAGCTTGTAATAAGAATGCCTACTTTATATGGTTGTCTATGTTATGAAACGAATAGACACTGTAATTCTTTAATCTCTGACATTTTCTATAACAGGATTTCTCTAGAAAACTTTTTAAAATGAGACACGGTGTGATGAAGTAGCATAAAGACTGTACTGCTAATCACAAGGTTTGCAGCTCAAATCCACCAGCTGCTCCTCGGAAACCTAATACACGGTTGCTAGGAGTCAGAATCGACTCAACAGAACTTAATAACAACAAACACAAAATATGGTGTGGTAAACAGTGGGTTTAGCCTAGTTATTGCAGAACTACTGGGAACTAACTTAGGAACTGGTACGACAGGAGGGAGAAAGTTAGTATTGGTGCAAAATTTAAAGGTGTGCCAAAAAAGCGCAATAATCTAGGTAAGATATTTTAACGTGCTGCAAGGTTGGTTTGAACCACAAGGTCGGTGGTTCAAACCTACTGGCCACTCCTCAGAAACTTTATGCAGGGTTGTTATGAGTTGAAACTGAGTCAATGGCACTTAACAAAAACAAGGAAACAAATAGTTGCAAAGATGTCTGTAAGTCAATGGTCTATTTTTGTAAAAAGCTTTTATTGGGACAAAGAACCAAGATAGGAATGAAGCTACGGAGCCATGATGATGAGGCACAGGTCTAGATTGTGTCATCATTTAAAATGCTGATATTTCATTTATAATGGATTTTTATAGGACATTTAATTTTAAATTAATATTCCATTAGCTCTTTGCATCTTGATTACTAAGTATCTGGATATTCCCTTATGATTTGGTCCCAAAGTGAATGCTTCACTCACGTCATCTTGATCCTGGTACTATAATATCTGTTATGAATCAGCAAGTATACAGCGTTTCACTAATTGGATTGAACATAGAACTGGTTTCCTCCAATGTTTGGCAAGAGACACCCAGGAAAGGAATAATTCCTCAGCTGTTGCCCAAGCACTTCTGTCTCTTTGTGCCTTTGAGATAAGGGATCATAGTTCCAAAGAGAGGTCAAAGGGATTTTAATAACATAACACTTGGCTGATCTAGAATTTAAAGACCTATAAGTTATACCCTGAAATACTTCCAGAATTCATTTGGCAGCCTAGCTGCGCCAGTCACAATTGGCTGTCTTGCATCAAGGCAGATGGTCTTATTCTGAAATGGAACTCACTTCCAACTGCCTTTCAAACAGAGGGCAAGGCTTAAGCCTGAATTATCATGTATGTGAAAAAGGTGAGGCCAATTCTAACTGAATTAGGCAGAAATGGCTCTAGAGCCAACATCTGGAGTCATTTGGGACCATAAGGCAGTATGACCAACTAATTCTGAGAAATGTATGCATGGAAACTTCAAGGCAGAGTATAAGCAAATGAACAAAACCACGAACATATGGCCTTTTCTTTTCTCATCTTTCAATAAGATGCTTGGTCATTCCATCAGAAACACAGTAGCACTTATTCCTCATCTTTTCATTGTTATCATAGTTTGTTTTGCTTTGAATCTCCTCGTCAGAAGACCTGAGTTTGAGTTCTGGCTCTATCTTTGTCAGAGAAACCTGTAATATGGATTTTTCAGACACAAATATTATAGTGCTGAGTATTCCTTTATACCATAACGGAAACTGGTTATACTTCTTGGTTTGGTGACAAAAATGGATGTCAGAGTGCTACATGAAATCGTGACAAAAATGGATGTCAGAGTGCTACATGAAATCCCTAAGTGATCCAGAGATAACGCAAAACTCAAACTTCAGGTTTTTTTTTAGAGATTCCTTAGGTTATAAATTATATTACTTAGTAACAATGATAATACTAGTAACAATGTTGTTTTTGTTAAGTGCCTTCAAATTGTTTCTGACTCAAAGAAACTCTGTTTAGGATTTTGGTGGAGCAAGCTGATAGCTTTGAACTGCTGACCTTGTGATTTGTACTCCAGTGCTGATCCTCCAATATCATACCAGGAGTCCAATAGCTAACACTTATTTAGCATTTTGTGGCTGCTAATCAAAGTATTGGACTCCTGGTGTGGCACTGTAAGATCAACACTAGACTACAAACCTCGAAATACTTCTTTATCTGGATTGAGTTCGGGGTGGTGGTGTCATTTAGCTTAACCTCAGGATGTTGGTTCTTGGTACAAAGAGCATTCTTTACTATTTGTTGTTGTTGTTGTACTGTTGGTCTGGTTATTACAAATTCTTTAAATTTCTGTTTATCTGAAAATGTCCTACATTAGCTTTCATATCTGAGGGACAGCTTTGCTGGGTATATGATTCTTGGTTGGAAAATTTTCTTTAAGAGTTTTGTATATGTCATCCTGGAGGTCTGGTATGGTGCTGTGGACTGCAAGGGCAGTCTGAACAGCAAGGTATGTGGTTTAAACTCACCAGTTGCTCCTTAGAAACCCTATCCAGGATTTCTATGAGTCAGAACTGACTCGAAGGCACTTATCAACAACAAACATGTCATCCCGTTGCCTTTTTGACTGCATGGTTTCTGCTGAGAAACCAGAGCTTAGTCTTATTGGGTCTCCTCTGTAGGTAACTTTCATTTTTCTCAAGATGCTTTCAGAATTCTTTACATTTCTTTACTTTTGGAAAGTCTGATTATAATATGTTTTGGTAGTTTTCTTTGGGGATCTATCCTTTTTTGGATTTGTTCAGTTTCTTGTATGCATATTTTCTCATTTCTTATGATGTTAGAGCAGTTTTCTCCCAACATTTCTTTGAAATTTTTCTCTGTGCTTTTTATTTTCTCTTCCTGTTCTGGAATTTTGATCACCCACAAGTTGTTCTTCTTCAGGGAGTCCCACATAATTCTTTGGTTTCCTTCAGATTTTTTCATTCTTTTTTTCTGATTGCTTTTCTAATATACTAGTATTGAGAGATCTATTTTCAAGTTCACTAATTTGGGCTTCCATTGATTTTAATTGCTGCCTTTGACCTACAATACACTGACCATTTCTGAACTCTTAATATTAATCTTATGGATTTCTAATTGCAGGTTTTGTGTGATTTCAAAATCTGCATTTTTTTGCCTCTTTATCATTGTAGTGTGTTGTTTAATTCATCTAAAGTTTTCCTGTGTTCTTCGTGCTCTCTTTCACCTTTCAGTCAGTTCTTTGAAGATACTTACATATCAATTTTTGAATTGTTTTTCAGTTACTTCCATTGCTTTTTCTTCCTCATAAACATTTTCTGACTCTGCATCTTGCTCATTTGTTAGAGCCAATTTCTCTTGTTTCTTTGTGGGAACTAAAATTGTATGTCGTCTCTGGGACATTGTGCTGTTGTTCTACTTGTGTTTAAATAAACACTGAGTGTTACTGTGTTCTTAGGTTCTCACCAACTCTCTCCAGTTGGTGTAGATAGAAAACAGAAGTGTGTACACCATTCTCCATTGGTGTTCTTCAGTGTATGGTAGGTTTGGTTGGTGTTTTTCTGCTCTCCATCATTGATTGAGTGATATAGAAGCTGGTATTGACTCTTGAAAAAAACTTGTCCAGTGGGAGATACTGCATTGGGTACAGTTGTAGCTAGACTGCCTGAGCACAGTTGTTGTCTCTTGTCAAGTGGGAAAAAGGAAAAAAACACACAAACACATGCACAAGAAAAAAAAAAAAAAACACAGAATAAACAAACAAGAAACTAGCAATAAAAAGATCCACTAGTAAAAGAGAAAAAATAAATATAAATAGGCAGCAACCAGAAAAAAATATATATATAATAGCTAATAAGAGGAACACAAAAATGGAACTATAAAAAAGAGAAATTAAAAAAAAAAAAAATTTCAGAAAACCAACCAAGGAGAGGTTAGATTAAATAAGAAATAGAGTAGAGAGCAATAAAGAAAGACAAAAAGAAAAAAAAAGGGGAAATTAGAAGCAAAAGAAGGAAAAACAAAAACAGAGATACAAAGGGTAAAATTCAAGGCAATGAAAAGAGGAGAGAAAGAAGAAAGAATACACAAAGAAAAACAATGAAACAATAAATGGGGGTGAAGGGGAACAAGAAATAATAATAATAATAAAAGCACCTGGAAAGGAGAAAAACTAGTGGGGCTCCTACAAGCCAAGGAGCTCATGAAGTGCTTAAAAGATCTGACAGCAGAGTTCCTGGTTCTAGGTAGAGTTCCTATAGGTCTAGGTGTTATCTATATCCAGGGCACTCAAGTCAGAAGTAGTTTGTGGATGTCCTTGATGGAGATGATGGGGCCACCAAGCAGCTTGGGGAAGGATAGCTGGCTAAGAGGATTTCTG
>NW_006408639.1:1187916-1188459 GCF_000296735.1 Chrysochloris asiatica | reverse complement strand
CTTTTATTATAACAAACTACAAACCACTTCTACTCCTATCTTGGAGTCTTTTAGTATGAAAAAGCCAGAATTATGTCTGCTTGACTCTCTTTTTCTATCTCTGTCTGTCTCTCTTTCACACACACAAGAATGAGGTTTAATTGCCCTCAAACAACCCACTAGCATTTTCCCAAAACATACAGAAGGTACATAATTTATCTACAATTTTTTCTCGATGGGATTACTCTACCACTTGTCTGTCAGTTTGTTCTGTGGTGGATTGCATGTTGCTGTGATGCTTAAAGCTATGCCACCAGTACTTTAAATATCAGCAAGGTCAAATACCCAACAGGCCCTGAAACATACAGGCATCAGCAGAGCACTCAACCAAAGAAGGACCTGGGAATCAACTTCAAAACAACAACAACAACAAAAATTAGCCAGTGTAACACTTACAATTAACTGCAGAACATTATCTGATACTTTGATAAAAGATGTGCGTCTCAGGTTGGAAGGCACTCAAAATAGTGCCGGAGAAAAGTTGCCATCTCAAAGTAGAGTTGA
>NW_006408639.1:1184957-1186951 GCF_000296735.1 Chrysochloris asiatica | reverse complement strand
TATCATCAGTTAGAACAAGGTCATGTGCCAACTACAGAACAGACCATCAATTAATTGCTCATATGCAAGTTCAAGGGACAGCTAAAGAAAATAAGTTCACAAGAGCCAATATACGACCTTGAGTATATCCCACTTATATTGGAGACAATCTTAAGACTAGATTTGACACATCGGGCTCTAATGACAGAAGATCATTTGAGTGAAGAAATGATATTAAGAACATCATATATGAAGAAAGCAAAAAATTCCTTAAAAAGGAGAAAAGACAAAAATGGATTTAAGTATTAAAGAGCAAAGATGTACTTAAAAACTAAGATGGCGAGACTTTCTTACATGTACATCAGACATGTTATCAAGATAAACCAGTTCCTGAAAAAGAACATAATACCTTCAGTACAGTAGAAGGTCAGTGATAAAACAGAAGACCCCCAATGAGATGCATTAACACAGGGGTTGCAATGATTGATTCAAATATAGGAATGATTGTAAGGATGGCACAGGAGTGAGCAATGTTTCCTTGTGTTGTTCAGAGGGATGCCCTAAGTTAGAATGGACCCAATGGCAATAGGATTTTATAGTTTCATATCAGTACAATGCCCATCCTGTGAAAATACTGAGATTCTTTCTCTTCTCCTGACTCTCTTCTTCATCTCTTATTAGGTAACGGAATTTGAAGATGTCCAAACCACATATGCCTGCAAGACACTCAAATGATATAACATTACCCTTGAAATACCTGCAACCTACCCCTAGAAGGATTAAAAAGTGTTAAATTAGCATGATGATGATTATGTGCTGAGGAGTCAGTTCTGACTCAAAAGGTCCCTAGACAGGGTTTCTGAATCTACGAACCTTTAAGGAGGCAGAAATCGTCAGTTTTCTCCCATGTAACAGTTGGTAGTTTTGAAGCTTCAGGTTAGTAGCCCAACTCATAACCACTAAGCTACCAGAGCTCCTTTAAGTTAGCATAGATTCTCTCTTTTTAGTACACAGTATTTACAAGCAGGAGAAAGATGAGATTTTCTGCTCCTGTGAAGATTTGCAACTTCTGAAATACTATACAGGGTGGCTATGAGTTGGAACCAACTTAATGGCACTTAACAACAAGTACTTAAAAAGAAATTTTGAATCCCCTATTTAGTAGCCCTTGTAGCACTGTAGGATAAACACAGGATTGTTGTTGTTGTTATGTGCCATGGAGTCAGTTCCGACTCATGGTGACCCTGTGCAGCATTTCCGAGGCTATAAATCTTTACGGGAGCAGAACACCTCATCTTTCTCCTGCAGAACGGCTGGTAGTTTCGAACTGCTGACCTTGAGGTTCGCAGCCTGATTCGTAACCACTACACTACCAGAGCTCCTTAAACATAGGATAAACCTTGCTAAATGCAAGGCCTACCATTCAAACCCACTAGTTGTTCTGGGAGAAAGACAAAGCCTTCTGCTCCAGAAATGATTCATAGCCTCAGAATCACTAGATGGCAGTGAGTGGGCGGGCTTATTTCTAGCCTTGTTGCCACTTAGGCAGTTCTACTTCATGGCAACCCCATGCACGGTCATGTAGAAATCCACATAGAGTTCGCTCTACTATAATATTTACCAACCCATTCTTACATTACACTAGTGGGTGGGTTCAGACTGCCAGTAAATAGTGCACACTGTTATGACCATCCAGAGTCTCTTAACGATAAAAACCACAAAACAAGTTTCCACTGTTATCAAGTTCACTCTGACTCACAGTGACCCTGCATAGGGTTTCTGAGTCTGTGAATGTTTAAGTGAAGACACAGCCTGTTCTTTCTCCCATGAAGGGCTTATGGGTTTCAACACACAGACCATGTGTTCAGCAGTCCAATGCTTAACCCATGTTGTTTTTAAGTGCCACTGAGTTGGTTCTGATTCATAGTGATCCTGTATAGGGTTTACAAGTCATTAAATCTTCACAGGAGCAGAAAGCCTCATCTTTTTCCTATGGATCAGTGGTGGGGTCTCAA
>NW_006408639.1:1181793-1184172 GCF_000296735.1 Chrysochloris asiatica | reverse complement strand
GAGTAGGTTCTGCTCATAAGGACCCTATATCAATTTCCAAAGAGCAGCTGGTTTGAACTGCTGACTTTGTGGTTCTTCTTAGTCCCTTAGTTCTCCCAATTATGACCTTATATGATGGAAAACACACCACCACATTAGTGCTTAGGTTGCAGGGGACTCCCACAGTGCCACCTAAACACTAACTTCCTTTGGAAGAGTCAGCAATGAAAGACATGAGAGGGTCCTTTCCATAACATAAGGTCATAATGGGGAGAACTGAGGGACTAAGAAATGTAGGCTCAAGCATAACAATTGTAACCATGGAGAGGAGCAGGCAGCAGGTCATTCTGGAAGGCACCTAAAACAACAACAGTGAGAGAAGCTAGAAAGACCCTGGGCCTTTTAAAGTAAGTTTCCATCACTCTGGCCTCTGACTAAGACAGAGAGAAACAAGATGGACTTAAAAAAAAAAAGATTCCATTCTGTGAAAGTTTTCTCAGTTCTGCCTAAAAACTAGACCACAGCCACAGCAGGTATCAATTAAAGCAATGGTTTCTAAAAAGGATTGTAAATATAAAAGTTTTTGATAATATAGTATTTGGTCCACAACCCTGTATGTTGCTTCACACCATGTAAATAAGGCCCAGATACCTAGAAGCTAGTGTGTGTCTTTTTATGAAGGAGAAGGAAGATGTGTGTGTTCATGGGCATTGGTCCATGCAAGTGTAGGAAGGCAGTAGATGCAGTAACTTATAGTATGGGTTTTGCAGGCCAAGTGCCTGAGTAAAAATGTACTTCCTAGCTTTGTGACCATGAGAAAGTCAGCTTCCTCCTGTAAAAGTGAAACAGCAATATTAGAACTTACAGCCAAAGGCTGCATTGAAGATTTTTAATAAGACTTAATGGAAGCAGTACTTAAGTGTTTAATTATTGCAACTCCTTAAGAAGAACATTAATAATTCTGATGCACAGGTGAAAGCATGGGAAAGTGTTATGAGTTTGTGATGCGAGTGTAGATTACCTGGGACAACGCAGAGCAATGTACATTAGCCCATGCTGCAGTTCAGAGAATTCCAGACTGCCAAGCAAAAGACAGAGCTGTGGCAAGGGTGTCCCTTGGGAACTGGGACCTCAGAAGGACAGCTATGTAGTGGAAGCAGTTAAGAAGGAAATTTCAGCAGCTGCTATTGCACCACAGAAAGAAGAGCAGGTGAGCTGAAATACCCTCCTTCCTTCCCTCCTGCTGCACTCTGTCATAAGGATTGAAATGGGAACAAACAGGCATTTGACCATCACACCATGCTGAAGCATATTTGCATGTGAAAGCAACTGTGGATATGTATGTATATATGGGTCTATAAAGCTGAGTCTTCACACACATGTATGTACAGGTATATCCATATAATAAGAAACAAAACTCAGCTGGCAACTCTGATTAGTTTCTGCACTGAGAACCTGAGGCAAAGAGAATCTGTGTACCTGGCAACAACAATGCGTGCGGACGAGTTATCCCAACCTGTTGGCCCAGTTTGTACACATGGTGTTATTGTCGGGGACACTTAGTTGTTGGTTTCCATTGGTAGACCATATGTTTCAAAGCACTTTTAAGCATTTTCCTGCCAAAGCAGAGACTCTCTTGTACTAATACCTTTAGATCTCTGTAATACTAAAATCTCCAAACGAAGAGATTTTGGGTTTGTTTTTCCACACTGAAACCTTCCAGAATAATTTTGTGGTAAGAATTGCAATCATAGTTAAATACCAGGGGGAAAAAAAAAACAAAACAAAGTTAAGAAGCAGGATCAGCAAAAGCCTTAGATCCCTGGGTGGTGCATTTGTACTTAGTCATCTGTTAAATGGAGTCCTAGTGTGGCCCTGTAGGAAAAGCACTGGACAGTTAACCACAAGGTTCTGGTTTAAACCCACCAGTTGCTCATTGTTGCCTTTGAGTCGAGTCAGTTCAGACCCATAGAGACTCAGTATAGGAGAGGAGTGGCTGGTGAGCTTAAACCGCCAACCTTGAAGCTCAAATGGCTTTGCAGTCTGGCACATTAACTCACAGAGTCACACCAGGACTCCAGTTGCTCATTAGAAACTCTATAAATGGTTGCAATAAGTTGCAACCAGTTCGAAGTTGAAACAACCAATTCAAAGTTGCAACCAAATGCCCCATGGCTCCATAGGATAAGCATTGGACTGTGAACCACAAGGTTGGTGTTACAGTCTACCAGTCACTCCATGGGAGAAAGGTGAGGCTTTCCGCTCCCATAAAGACTGAAAGCCTCAGAAATTGTATACAGGGTCACTATGAGTCAGAACCAACTTGACAGTACTGTACAACCACCACCATCACCAAGAGGGTAGCAGAATGAACTCACCCAGTGGTGGCACAGGGGAAAA
>NW_006408639.1:1156285-1180574 GCF_000296735.1 Chrysochloris asiatica | reverse complement strand
ATAACATTTTAAATATCTCTTATAAATAAAGCAAAAGTTCAAATTTTAATTGGAAAAGGTTAATACCAAGCATGTTGGGGGGAAAAAAAAGCCTCAAAGCTTTTTTTTTTTTTTTTTTCTAATGATTTGTCAGAGTGAAGATACATGAAAACATAAACTTCTTTGGCACTTCTCCCCCTTCCCTCACAATATTTTGAATTCATCCTAAATTGACTTGACCCATCCTATAATCCTATCTCATGTCGCTTAGAGTAAATATAATCCACTCTTTCATTTTGAGTTCATTTTGCTGACTTCAGCCTCTAAAGAACATTAATTCCACCTTCATCTCTTTCTGAAACTTGGGCATCCAATCTATGCTTTTATCTTCTTTCTGGATTTCTTCACTTACAGTAATTTTCTTTGCTATTATCCTTCCTTATGCTTTGTAATCTTTTTCCAAAATACAACCTCAGAAACCCTATGCAGGTTTGCTATGAGTTGGAATGGGCATATAACCATCACCACCACCATACGTACTACAGTATGTCGTTGTTAAGCGCCATCAAGTCGGTTCTAACTTACAGTGACCCCGTATAGGGTTTCTGAGGAGCAGCTGGTGAGGTTGAACCGCCGACCTTGCATTCAGCTGGACCTTGCAATCCAGTGCATGAACCCACTGTGCTACACCGCATCTCCATACACACCACACTATAAGAGTTTATATAATTTTGGTTTCAAGCAATAAAGACTTACTCAAGGGAAAACAGAAACAAAGGAGGATTTGGAAAGGATGTTCATAGATGGAAACTCAAAAACATTTTAGCAGCCAGCCATTCCCAAGTGGGAATGCAGGTAGTTCTAAGGACCATGCCTCTGTCTTGCCACTGTGATGTGGCCCGTCTACTCTACACCAGACACTCACTCAGTTTTGCCTGTCTCTTTTCTTTCTTTCTCTCACTGTAGAGTTTTTTTTTATGGTGGCATGTTGTTAATGTTGCTAAATGTTTTCAAGTTGATTTTGATTCATAATGACCCCATTGACAGAGAACTGAAATATATATATTTTTAAATTTAGAAACAAATTTTATTTAAGATCTGAAATACAATTCCTAAAATATCAACTTCTCTGAAAACTACAGCTACACAATACAGTGTCTTTATCATGTTAGAATGTGTATTAATTCAAATACAAACACCATGAAGCAAACCACCATTCTTCAACAACTTGAGCCCAGATAGAATGCCTAAGGAACAACATAGATGACTTGTAAGGAAGGACTGTTTTATTCCTAGTACCATCAAAAAAAAAAAAAAAAAAAAAATGAGAGCGAGAGAGCACAAATGCATGGGTTTTCATGTATATACATTAGGCATTAAGAATCAGGGCATTTTGTCACGTAGCATGAACACATATAAGAAAATTGTGTAGTGTCAAAGGGATAGAACCACCAATCAGCATTCAAGCAATGTTGTTAACTAGGCAAGAATTGTTCTACTGAATTTTTCTTTGTCTAATTACCACATACACTGGGAGCAACTTCGAAATGTGAAAGGGAGCTAACGCTCGCCATTTATTTTCTGAAAATACGCCTAAATATAAGTCCAGTGATAGCATTAATGATTTTAGAGCACATCAATTATACAAGAAAAAGACTAAGAACAAAGAAGTGTTTACAGATACCTGGATGTTAACAGTGAGCAGTCAGGAGATCCTCATCGGGCTTTGTGAAGGTAATCAGCTAAAGTTACTTTGTAATTTCTGGCAATAAACAGGGCTGCAGAATTCGTTGCTAGATTATTTCAGAAAATTATGCAAATAGCCTAACAATGATACAACACTCTTCTCATCAAGGGGTGTTTAGGCCAACAATGCTCTGATTCTACCAAACAATCTCAGTAGGTATGGCGCTCCATAAACCTGGGCCATCGGCACATAACAGCTAAGTAGCCAAGATCATGTTGAAGTATTCTTTTATCCCTACCAAAACTTCATTGACAGTGTATTCCTTATTGTCGACATTTCCTTGTGATCTCTTAAAATTTGCGTACTCTTCCAGAATGCCATTGACATTTTTCTTAGCTGGGAACTGAAATAACTACTTCTGCCTAGTAACCAAGGCCCAGTCCTCGATGATCCAGAGTTTTAATTCTTCAGGAATCTTTACCTTAACCTCCACTCTGTTCTTAAATGCCTTTCATTTTCAACGATAGGATCAGCCTGGATCCTTTTCTTTAGAGGTGGCTGAGGCGCTTCACTAGTACTTCCAACATTTCCAATTCCAGGACTCTTCTGTTTGTCCTTGTCTTTCTCTCAGCTCCTGAAGGGGTTTCTCGGAAGAGTGACCCCCCATCTGCCTGGATGAACGGGTTCCAGATTCTTCTGCTGAGGCCCAGCTGTCTTCTTTGCTGAGGGCCCAGGTGTCTTCTTTCCAGAGGAGGCTCCTCTCATCTTACTTCTCTGCATGTTGCTTCTTGTTGGATTTTTGAAGTAGTCTTCTTCTGCAGATTGTTGTCCGTGAGTTTGAGAACTCTGCTTTCTGGAACTCATTCACCCCTGTTTTTATTCCAACCAATAATCTTCTTCTTTCTTCGCTTTCTGAAACTTCCTAGGGCTTTTGCAGATGGAATCTTTTTTCAGGGATAGTCTGGAAGGATGGATGAAGTGGGTATCCAAGATTCTGAAATGATGGACAGTTCTGTAATCAGGATAAGATCTTCTGATCCTTACTCTACAAACTTAGCTTTTCTGATGATGACCTGAAATGAGAATTCAGCTCTTCCCAAGCAGCCGTTCCTTTGACGGCCATAGTTAGAACTCCATTGTTTATAGGAAGAGATTATCAGGTCTTTTCTGTGAAACTGCTAGGGTGATTCCTATTGCCAACCTTTTGCTTAGCAAAAAGAGTGCTTAACTGTTTGTGTCACTTGGGCTCTTTTATAGCTGCTTACACTTGCCATTATTTCCCAACTGGCAGCTCCAAGACCTACATCTCTTTTCCAATTATATCAGGCAAGTTCAATGTCAACTTTGCTCTGAGAGTCTCAGTTTAAATACTCTAGAGAAAAAGGTCAACTGACAACCACTATTCCAATAATTTAGACATGAATTTAGGTTAGGTAGTCTGCTGCCTACTCAGAAAGATCGTGGATAGGAATGGGCAGGAATAGACTCACATTTGCCTAGAACACAAGCAAGCCTCCAAACCCTTTCTAATCTTTATGCCCATGTCAAATGTTAAAAGGTGACTGATACCATCAGGAGCACTTAATCTTTTATTATGCAAATAAAGCGATAGCTCTTTGGCATATTCCCTAAGCCATCATTTATTCAAGCCCTTCCATTTTCTCTTAAAGAAATTTCGTTATTATCAGAGAATGGGGAGGAGGGCATGTATTTTTATAACCTTCATGCTAGAATTTGGGAGATGTATATTCCTGTCTTCTTTGGAGATATGTAAAAAAAAATAACCAATGGTTTAAATAAACCTCATTTCACAGAAGAAAAAGAAGAGGGGTAGAGAGGTTGTATGAATCTCGTAAGAAAAGACGTCATACTTTTATGTACTTATAAGTAGGAGGCACCACCAAGATGTGGGTGAGAAGCTCTCTCTTCCCACTTTCCAGTAACTATCTCACAACTCAATGTGCTAGTTTTACCATTTTTCTACTTCCCATGAGGCACTAGAGTGGAGCAGTTATTGAAGGTGGGAGCTGCATTTGAGAAAGAAGACAATGCTCTCAACTATAATGAAGCACCATTATGCTCATATTGCAGAGGTGCAAAGTAAGAGGGAAAAAGAAGATGACTAGCTCAAGTAGTAAAGCTGATGAACAGCAAATCTCTGATGGATCACCCATGAGTCCTTTGTCCTGAATTAACAACTCTATGAACATTGGAAAGCCTGTTTCTAGTTAGGAAATAAGATGATCTTGTCACAGCTCCTTAATGTTACACAACAACTACAGAGACTCAAACATGTTTCTTATGTCATCCTTTTCCCAACCCATCTTCCATGTCTATCAGAAGATGAGCGAGTAAAAGTACGCGGAAAGATATGCTGCTAGAGAACAAATGTTGATTGGTGTATAATCTTGCTTTTGTCTTTTATCATTGAAGTAATAAAAATAATTTTGCAAAAGACTGAAATAGAAAGCTGTGGATAATTATTACAGAAGGATATAAGTATGCACACAATGAACTGATTACCAAAGCAGAAATAGTCATGGGGAACAAAAGACTGTCAAATTTAAGAAGATGACTGATGCTATCAACAATACACATACACCTGGACAACATCACCAGCCTTCAAACTAAGAATTAAAGTGAAGTTATTAAGAATAATCTGAGTTAAAGTTTATTAGCAATTTATGGACCTAACAATTTTATTCATTCAGTGTAAACTTTTGAGACACTGATTTAGGTATTTAGGTGATGAGTGAGGTCAATGGTAATTAAATTTTCTTGATAACAGAAGTAGAGTATAGGAGTATGGCCAATACCAGTCCATTTCAGCTTACTAATGCCTATGATAAGGAGCTCTGGTAGCACAGTGGTTACGAATTGGGCTGCGAATCGCAAGGTCAGCAGTTCGAAACTACCAGCTGTTCCACAGGAGAAAGATGAGGCTTTCTGCTCCCGTAAAGATTTACAGCCTCAGAAACCCTGTTCAGGGTCACTATGGGTCGGAACCAACTCCACGGCACTTAACAAAAACAACAACAACGCCTATGATATTGATCGTTATATGTTACATTTCATCTTTAACAACTTTCAGTTATACTGGATTCATACTTTGCACATTACATGTTTTGATTATTCATGGATATATGCAGCTGTTTCTCTTCATTTTGAGTTGTGCCCCATCAGCAAATGAAGGCCCCAAAAACTTTGCTCCATTCATGTCATTATGATCAATTCTACTTTGAGGAGGTAACTCTTCCCCAGTCATATTTTCAGTGCCTTCCAACTTTAGGTGCTCATCTTCTGCCACTATGATCTGACAATGTTCTGTTGCGATTCCCAACATTTTCAGTAATTAACCTTTCAGAGTCAGGCTTCCTAATCTGCTTTCATCTGGAATCTCCGCAGGGATCTGTCTGCTGTGGGTGACAATACCTATACATAGCTTCCAGCATCACAGCCACACACAAGCCACACAAGTGGTGAGTATATCGAAATACCTGCTATTTACAGAGCTTGCTTAAAGCCTTTCTTCTGAGTTGTTGTTACTGTAAAGTGCCATTGAGTCAATTCTGACTCATAGTGACCCTGTATACAGTTTCTAAGGAGTGGCTGGTTGGAATGAACCACCAACCTTGTGGTTGGCCATCCAGCGCTGATCCTACAGTGCTACACCAGAACTCCTCCAAGTTGAGAGTTGATTAATGTTATTCTTATTAGCGTTTATTGTAAGATTATGTTAAAAAATACATGCAGCAAATGCTTAATGGTTTGAATCAAGTAGCAATGATTATAAGAGAGTCAATGTTAGATAATAGGAAAAATTACAGAAGAGGGAGACAAATTTTTAATATAAACATTAAAAACTTAAAACTACTGCATGGTGACTGTGGTGTAGTGAATTAGCCTTGGCCTTTGTAACTCCCACCGACTGGTTATTTTACTGATGGGTCTCAGTAAGACAGGGTGAGAGAAGATATTAATAAGATGGTGCGACTCCGCTGTGGATGTTAACAGAGTTTATCATAATTGTAAATTCTTGAACTCTAACATGGGTATAAAATGAGCCATCTCAGAGCAGTCACAGGAAACTCATTGAATACATATGAAACTACCATCAAAGAAAATGAGTGAGGAGTGGACCGTGTCCTTTGGATACTCAGTTCCTGACACATTGAACCTTTTCAACCCAGGGACAGGAAGCTGTCACACTGGAGGCGTAGCAGAGGCGCCGCTGTAGCAGAACAAAGAACCAGAGCACAAGACAGAGAAACAGGCTTCTCAGCCCACAAAGCCAGTAAAGCTGAGTGAATTTGGGCAGGAAGCTTGCTCGGAAAGCGGGGTATCTCCAGGCACTTAAGTAAAAGACCTAGGTTTATTGACCAACCCAGCTAGAACCAAGCGTCTTCAGGCTGAAGCTTATGATGGAGACGTATATCCTATGGGAATTTGTTAGCAGCTGACTGGGACATCTGTGCCTTGAGCATTTTTGGCCCAGAATTGTGACCTGTTAACTTCCTTATTAACCCCACAACTGTGAGTATGGTGTCTGAATTTTATGTGGCCATTGCAATGAATGATCAAACCTACCTGAATGTGGTGATGTGGGCTAATGTGCTGGATTGCAAAGTCAGTTGGAACCACAAGATCAGTGATTCAAGCTTACCAGCCCATTCTTGGTAATCCTATACAGGGTCACTATAGGTTGGAACTGATGCAATGGCACTTAACAGCCGCCACTTGCGTAAGAGGGTTGTGACAAGAAGATTTGGTGCCATATTTTTTGCAGTGACAAGTATCAAATTTCTAACATTTGGTTACATATCACCATGTACAGTTCCTAATATTTGCTTGTATGGCACCATGATTATTTTCTACCTATTTCAAATATGTACACCTTGTTAAGTACTGTCGAATCAGCTCCTACTCAACAACAACCCTATATAGGGTTTCTGAGGAGCAGCTGGTGGGTTTGAACTGCTGACCTTGTAGTTTGCAGTCCAGTGCCGATTGAGCCTATAGTGCCACACCAGTTGTCCATGGATATCTTAGTACATCAATTATATTTTAAGTGAGCCAATTAGAAAATGGGTTTAGTGAATACCTCCCAATAAACTAACAAAGCATTGGACACAGTAAGAGGTAAAAACACTTTAAGTAACAGTTTTGTTATACAGAAATGCTAATTCAGAACCTTAAGCTTCTAGAAAGATTCCAGTTTGTGTTTATCCTTTGCAACATTTACACACAGGAGACAATACAAGGCTATTGATAACACAGATGAGATTGGATCTGTTTCTTGATACTTGACTCAAAGTATTTGTCTAGATTCAGAGTTGCAGGCCAAAAAGAAAAGGTACTTAACAGAGCAGAAATAAGCAATTTGTTACAAAGAAGCATATAATGGAGGTTTCTTTTACAGTCTTGACACAGTAGACATTAGTAGCAGCAATTCAGTCTGATACACTGGAGAGCCAAATCTCAGAAGTGGTTTTAATCATGATGCTACATTTTACTTGAACAAAACAGATGGCTGTGGTATAGCTAATGTTAGCCACTGAGATATCAGCTTCAACTTATCAACATTTCACAACATTCTGGAGGCCACAAAGAGCTGGGAATGCAGAGGTAGAGATCAAAAATCTAGAAGAAAACGCCCTCTTAATTGGGAATAGGTAGTACCGACTTGGCTGGACTTTATGGTATCATGGGGTCAGTCGGTAGATAGGGAAATTTATTTCCATTGCTTTTTATTTTCTGTTTATTCTAAGAGTTCATGTCTATAGCTACAAATACTTAGAGATTTCCCTTGAAAGTTATATTGCAGCAAGTCAGGCCACACTTTTGGATCAGTACAAGAAAAGCATTCAATAAAAGGCACTTGAGGCAGAATGATGAACCCTGACATTGAAACTAAAATTAGGAAAATTCAACTTCATAGTCAATTTTAACAATGTACGATGCGAGCTGTCAACTAAACAGAAATACCAAAACCTATCTGCAGTGCAATAATTCAATTCTGACAAGAGCGTGGAAATGCCACGAAGTGAACAGAAGCTTTAAGTAGCAAGTAGAACATTTTGCCTTCATTTTGAGATCTTATTTGAATGATTACTATTGGTATGACATTGATCTAGGCATTTGAGGATCTATAAATATATAAGAAAATATAGATGTTTCAGCTGCACACATCTAGCCACCTCGGAGCTTACTGGTGTAAATTCATTGCCATGTGTTCACTCACAAACACACAGTTTTTGCTGGGCTCGTTGGAGGTGGCTCATCTCTGCGCCATATTGAATTGACTTGAGTTAATCATAGCTATAACCACATTTCCACTGGAAACTTGGTTGGGGCTAGAATGTCTGAGATGGTTCATTCACATATCTCCTGCTCAGTTAGAATGACTGGAGTAGCTAGGGAATGACTGGTTTCTCTCAATGTCTTTAATAATTTTGTCTTTTGACAATGGAGTATAAGCTGAAGCTGCAAGACATCTTAAGACTTTGGCCTAGAAATCATACAACACTCCAAATACAAAAGAAAAGTCTAGGGCCAACATCAATTTAAGATGAAGAAAAATAAACCTAATCACTTTATTAAATAAGTAGTTTTTGTTCAGTGCCTTTGAGTTGGTTCTGACTCATAGTGACCTTGTATATGGTTTCTGCGGCTATACATCTTCATGGGAGCAGAAAGCTTCATCATTCTCCCATGGAGTAGCTGGTGGACGTGAACCATTAACCTTGTGTTTCACAGTACAGTGCCTATCGTACAGAGCCAATGCAATTCCTGATAGAAGGAGCAGTATGAGCATATAAGGATGGGAAGAGGTATTGGAAGCCATCTTTGCAAATAGCATAACACAATGTGTAAAACCATGCAACAAATAACACATGATCTAGAACATAAAAGAAAGCATGCAAAATTTTAAAAGCCAGTATTTTTTGAGCTTCTATTTGTTCCACATATTAGTCAATGTTGTTACTGTTAATTGCCATAGATTTGGTTCTGACTAGTGGCCCTGTACTGGGTTTCCAAGGAATAGCTGAAGGGTTTTAACTACCATTGTACTTAGTAGTCCAGTGCTGATCCTACAGCGCTACACCTGAGTTCCATATTAGTATATACCTATCCACTAAAATAAGGAGCTCTGGTAGCATAGTGGTTACGAATCAGGCTGCGAACCACAAGGTCAGCAGTTCAAAACTACCAGATGTTTCACAGGAGAAACATGAAACATTCTGCTCCTGTACAGATTTACAGCCTCGGAAACCCTGTACAGGGTCGCTATGGGTCAGAACCGACTCCATGGCACACAGTCATCCACTAAAATCCCAGAGGATAGGGGATTCACATGGCAAAATAAACAATTTGTAGATGAAATTATGGGAATAAAAAGAATAATAGGATTAGGTACACAGGCCAGAGAGGGAAACTTTACTTTGAGCTGAGGACACAGCAGCAGAAATGGCAAATTATAGTAGTAAGAAAAGTTGGGATGAGAAGGGGTATATGAAAATATAAAATGGAGATAGTCCTAGAAACCATATGAATATGAAAATAAAATGTATTGATAGAATCACAGCAGTAAACAGGGCCAGTGGTCACAATCTATGAGTCAGGTCATCATACTGAAGGTATTGGTGAAAAGCAAGGCTCTTGTAATTGACAGACTATCCACTGAAATGTTTCAGGACACGACTACAGCACTGGAGGTGCTCACTCCTCTATTCAAAGAGTTTGGGAAGACAGCTCCCTGGCCAACCCACTGGAAGAGATTTGTGCTCATTTCAAAGAAAGATGATATGGATTAAAGTCCTCACCCTAAATGACTGGTATTTGTATAAAAGAGACAAGATGAAAGCATACAGACAGAAGGACAACCATGTGAAGATTTGCATACAACCCAAGGAATGCTTGGGGCTACCAGATGTTTTGAGAAGCAAGAAAGAATCTTTCACAAGAGAATTCAGAGGGAGCATTGCCAGGTCACTATGTTAAGTTGGATTTCTAGTCTCCAGAACTTTTAGACAATAAAGCTATGGTGTTTTAAAGTCACACACTTTATAATAGTCCTACAAATCTAATATAGGATGTTTCTCAGATTTTCTGTTTTCCTGGGGTTTAGGACAATGCTAGCCTAAACCTTCATCATTGTACCATCAGCCTCTAGGCTTTAATGTTATTTGTCACCTTTTGATTGAAATTCATGGTGATCCTGTGTGATCCAGAGTAGAACGGTGCTCCATAGGCTTTGTGGCTGTAATCTTTTGGAAGGAGATCACTTTCTTCCAACGCACTGATGGATGAATTCGAACCACCAACCTTTTGGTGAGTAGTCATTTGCACTGCCCAAGGGCCTTTTTCATTTCTTAAATGTTAAAAAATCTAAACAAACAGAACACCTGAGCATATCTAAACTTAAGTTTGTGTTTTTAAAAAGTATTTGCAGTTTCAGTGGGACCATGGGTACTGGTGCTTCCATGGAAGAAACTCCCAGTCTATCTTCATCAAAGCCTTTGCCCTCTGTGACCCACTCATCTTCTGGCAGGAGTTCTGGTAATAAAGATTCTGAGCTTCCCAAGCTGGCCTACTGCAGACACTGACTGATTATTTGCTGATGGACTGATAAGCTGTCTCCCTTCTGAGTCACAGCCTTCTCCCACTGACTGCATCTCCACTGCCAAATGAGATTACTTGAGAAGTCCATAATTGACCCTGTCATTCCCAAGGAGAAATCTTTGGGTGTCTAAATGCCTTGTGTAAGTGTTTGCTAAGGCACAAAGCTCCATTAACATTGCATGCAGACAGCCACCCTTCAAATTCACAATTTAGAAGCATCCCTGCAACTCTCTGGATGCCTGGGTGGATGGATGCCATGTTGAAAATCATTTATCCTTCAGAGCTGTGAATAATTGGCAGGCCTCAACTCCAGTGCTCTCATCAGATGCTAGAACGTTGCCAGTAATCAAACTTATTCGCATGTCAGCTGCTTTCCAGCATCATTCTTTTCTATCTTACAGCAAGACGATTGCTGGGTTCCACTGAAATAAGGCAACAGCAACATGAGTGCTGGTTTTATAAAGGGAGATGAGGCATTCCAGATTTGGCCAGGGCAATTTAAGAATATACTTTGGAAATACGGGATTTGTGTATAGCTATGAGACAACAGTGCATCCTAGTGGATAGATCTTAACACTATGCATATTTCAAATTTTATGTCCCTACCGAGATGGCTAGCCTTAGGAGCAATTTTCAAAATAGTCTTTTAGCCCAGGGTTTCTGGTCTTTAGAGAATTTTGAACATCCTTTCAAAGATCGACATAGTTTATGAGTCTTCTAATAATTTAATTTAGGGGCACAGAAGTCTCCAGTTTAAATACACTTATTTTTAAAGAGTCAACTCCATATCTTGTTTTTAATGGAATTTTATGGTGATACTTGGGAAAATGTTAAACTGGAGAACATTATTTAGGTGTGAAACCAAATTGCTGCTTTTATTTCTTCACATTTTTATAAAACTCTGTGTAGGTTTAAACAAGAGGAAAAGAGAAGGAAACTGAATATTTGAAAGGTGACGCTTCATCTCCTGGCATGAATATTCATGTGTTCATTTCAAAAGTTTATATTGAATTTCTCAGAAGCTTAAATATAACCGTTGTATCAAAGAGAATGGCATCAGCTACAAGTTACAGAAACACACACACACACACACAAAAAAAAAAAAACCCTACTCATTTTTAAAATGATAGAAAATACATTATAGAAAACACAGTATCTCACCTAACAGAAAATCTTGAGTAGGTCTCCCTAGGACTGGTTAACTCTGTGGCCCAATTATATAAGCTATTCATAGTCAATTTCTCTGTGATTAATTTCAGCTTTCACCTCATGGACTCAAGTGGCTGCTAGACCTCCAGTTGTCACAACAACATCCAATGGTAGGAAGAAGTATGGCTTGGTCTTTTGTACCTTTTTAAGAATGAAGGAAATTCTTCCAGAAGTTCCTTTAGGAAATTCCTGAGATAAGGTTGTTGTTGTTAAGTGCCATCAGGTGAATTCCAACTCACAGCAACTCTGTATAGGGGCTCCTAGAAGCAACTTGTGAATTTGAATAGCTGACCTTACTGCTAGCATTTCAGTGCTTGCTTATATTACAGTATTGTCATTATACCTAATGTTCAGGCATTAATACAAGAAAGCTGCTGGAGCTAATAAGAGAATTTTGCAATGTACAAAGTCAATACACAAAAATCAGCTGTGTTTCTATACACCAGCAATGGACAAGGTGAAATGGAAATTAATGAAACAATACAGTAATATCTGCTACGGATTGATTGACTATCTGTTACCCCAAAATATGTGTTGGCATCCTAACCCCTGTGCCCATAGGTATAATCTTGTTTTGAAACAGAGACTACTTAAATGTTCATATGGCCATAGCTATGTAGAATATGTTCTAAATCTAATTCCTTCTGAGTTATAAGGAACAGCATAGATACAAGAAGCACCTCATGGAGACGGGGGGTGGGGAGTAGATGCCACTTGAAGATTGCCAAGGAATCCAAAATTTGCAGAACTCTAGATGTGGACCTCTGGTGTGGCACTGTGAGCTAATGTGCTGGACTGCAAAGTCTGTCTGAAGCTCACCAGTTCAAGCTCACCAGTCACTCCTAGGAAACACTATACAGGGTCACTATGTGTTGGAACCAACTCAATAGCAGTTAACGGAAACTGAGACAAGGATTTTCCCCAGAGCTGAGAACGGGAGTCTTTCTTTATATCTAATGCCCTGAATTTGGGCTTCTAACCTCTGAACTGTGAAAAAATAAACTTCTATTCTTTTACATCACCCACTTGAAACTCTGCTACAGTGGCATGAAAAAACTAAGACAGCATCATAATGAATAAAAGACCTAAAATAAATGTTATCAGGGAGATGAAGGAATATATTGAAAACTGAAAGAAAAATTTAAAACAACAACAAAAAACTTAAGTACATCTTTTGTTTACAGACTCCAGGACTTACTGTCAATACAATCTATTATGAATTGAAGTGTGTCCTTCCCCAAATGTGTCAACTTGGCTGGGCCATTCTCAGTGAATTGGCAGTTATATAATGATGCAATATGGCAGTTATAGGATGATCCCTCATGAAGTGAGGTGAAGTCAAAAGAGGATTAAGGATGCGATGCCACACTCTGGATGCTGTCACAGTCTTGATCCCATGTGAGGCGAGTTACCCCGAGGTGTGGCATGTAAGGTGGGTCCTCTTGCATGAGATAAAAGGAGTAGAGAAATGAACATAAGAAGAAGATGGAATGGAGTGTGTCCTTTGGTTCTAAACTGCACTGAGAAATTGTTCTTCATTGTCATTAATTACCAGTGATTCAAGTTTGAATCATAGCGACCCTATGAACAATAAAGTGAAACACTGCATGGCTCTGTGACATTCTCAGACTTGTTACTCTTCAGCCAAGTGCTGCGGCCAACTGTGTCATCCATCTCATTGGGGTCTTCCTCTTCTTCGCTGACTCTCCACTTACCAAGCATAATGTCCTTCTCCAAGGAGTGATGTCTCTTGAAAATATGTTCTAAGTATAAGAGATGAAACTTCACCATTCTTACTTCTAAGGAGTATTTTGGCTGTACTTCTTCCAGAATGGATCTGTTTGTCCTTCTGGCAGTCATGATATTTTCAATATTCTTGGCCAACAACATAACTCAAACACACGAAGTATTCTATGGTCTTCCTTATTCACTGATCAACTTTCACAAGTTTATGAGGCAATCAAAAAATATCATGGCTTCTCCAGAGAGTGATCTCTCCTGATCATATATGCCTTATGTATGAAAGACAAAGTCTCACCACTTCTAATGAGCATTCTTCTAAAGCAGATCTGTTTGTTCTTCTGGCACTCCATGATACTTTCAACAATCTTGTCCCACACCATCTCTCAAATTCATCACTTCTTCTACTGTCTTCCTTATGCACTGACCAAATTTCACATGCTTTTGAGACAATCAAAAATACCATGGCTTGGGTCAAGTACATCTTAGTCCTCAAACTAAGCAAAGAATGCTTTAAAGAGATCTGTGCAGCAGATCTGCCTAATGCAATATATCCTTTGATTTCCTGACTGCTGCTTTCATGATTGTTTATTGTGGATCCAAGCAAAATGAAGTCTAATTGTGGATCCAAGCAAAATGAAGTCTTCGGTAACTTCAATCTTTTCTCCATTTATCATGATGCTATATACTGGTCCAGTTGTGAGGATTTTTGTTTACTTTACATTGAGGTGCAATCCATACCGAAGGCTAAAGTCTTATACTTTATCAGTAAGTATTTTCAGTCGTCTTCATTTTCAGCAAGCAAAGTTGTGTCACCTGCATATCACAGGTTTTTAATAAATCTTCCTCCAATCCTGATGCCATGCTCTTTTTCATATAATCCAGCTTCTCAGAGTATTTGCTCAGCATACAGATTGAAAAATTATGGTGAAAGCACACAGACCTAGTATAAACCTTTCCTGATTTTAAAACATCCAGTATCCTCTGGTTCTATTCAAACCACTGCTTCTTAGTCTGTGCATAGTTCCTCATGAGCACTATCAAGGATTCTGGAATACCCATTCTTCTCAATGTTATTCATAGATTGTCATGACCAACACAGTCATAAGCCTTTGCATAATCAATAAAGCATAAGTAAACATTTTTGTGGTATTCTCTGCTTTCTGCAAGATCCACCTGATGTCAACAATTATATTACTAGTTTCATGTCTTTTTCTGAATCCAGCTTGAGTTTCTGGCAGTTCTCTGTTGATGTACTGCTGTAGTCATTTTTAAATGATCGTCAGCAAAATTGTAGTTGCATGAGTAAGTTTCAATATTTCATTCTGATATTGACCACTTACTTCCAATATGCATATCATCTTGGGAAAATTACTTATCTTCTCTATGAATCTTTTTTCTAATTAGTATAATGAAGATATGTCGATTTAGATCCTCCAAAAAGTGTTTAAATTTGCAAGGTTCTTCATGTGGAAAGCACCTTGAAGGATGAAAGATAATAGAATAAAAGTAGGCAAAACTTCAAAAGGCAATACAAGACTGATACCATTGAAAGGAGAAAAAGAAGGGAAGGATTGGTTATGAAACATGCCTCAAGCAAGAGTATAGTCCTGAGAAAATCTTATGGCCAATGGGAAATCAATCCCAAAGCCACACTTCCCCACCAAGAAAGTCTCAGAGAGGGCAGACATGGTCTTGTGCTAGTGTATTCATGGAACTCAGTTCTTGTCTAGGAGCAAACAGTGCAGTGAAAGCATGGCCTGGTGTGAGCATAGGGTGGTTGTTAGAGCCGTTGAGTAGGTTCCAACTCATCAAGACCTGGTGTGTAGGGTTTCTGAGGAGCTGCTGGTGAATATTAATGACCAACTTTGCAGTTCAAATCATCCTTGTGGTCCAGTGTTCATCCTATAGCGCCACATGTGGAAATTGTCAATCAGCAATGCTCCCAGCAGGTGGTTCTCTGGAAGGGTGATTTGAGCAGTGTATTTACACAGTTCCACAGAAAATTACAATGCCATTCTGTAGGGTTACTGTATTCAATGAAATGACATACAAAACATCTGCCATAGTATCTGGCACATTATTGGAACTACACAGCTCCACTTGCTTCAAATTTTAGTCATACTATCCACAAGACAAGTGCATTGCTAAATTCATAGTAGGCATTTAATACGGCATTATTACCCAGCATTCAACAACTATATTGTCCATGGAGTCCTGGTGTGATGCTGTGGGTTAATGTGACAGACTGCAAAGCCATTTGAACTGTGAGGTCAGTGGTTCAAGCTCATCAGCTGCTCCTCAGAAACCCTATATAGGATCACTATGGGTCAGAATCGACTCGACGGCACTTAACAACAACAACAATTATACATCTATTACACTTTTCATCAAACCTATGTCTGGAAACAGTTTCTACACTATTTTCTATAAGGTATGTGTATGATGTGACCCTGTAGGATGAGCACTGGACTGTTAACCACAAGGTCAGAGGTACAAACCAAACAGGCACTCCTCAGGAACCCTATACAGGGTCACTATGAGTTGGAACTGACATGACACCACTAAAAACCAGTATTTTTCAAACCATGTTAGTAGAGATGTAGCCACATCTATGTGTATGTATGATTTTTAAGTCTCCTGCTTAGTCAGGCAAAGATCAGAGAAAAGGACCAAAAACTCTCAGTGATCTGGAGTGATACTATAGTCATAACAATGGAATCAAACAGTCAACAATCTTGGAGATGACACAGGACCAGGAAATATTTCACTCTACATACGGTCTAGTGGCATCCTGAGGGTTGGTGTCATCCAGTGCTAAGTTCTGGTATTACCCGTCAATGGGCAGGCAGGCCAGAGGATCCACTTTCCTCCTACGTTTGCTGCATGACCACCCACCCCCTCCCCAACACATGTGGGCGCAGGCGGGTGCACAGAACCCACCATACCACCATGCAGCCTCACCCTCCGGTCACACTACAGTTCCCTGTAGCTCCCCATAACTGTTCCTGTTTCCTTTCCACCCAGTGGAAGACTTCATAGCCAACCCACTTGCACCATAACTTGCAGTTGACAGGGAACGAGTTTTGGTGATGAGTTACCTCATTGTGTGACAGGTGACACCAATCTTAGTGATGCTACTACTTGGCAACTCCTCTTCTTGTGACTGTGGCCCATCTGCAAGCATTGCCACCACCAATGAAATGAATACCTATATACAGGGGCACTAGGAGTCAGAACTGATTCTATGATACTTAAGAACAGTATTCTTAAAAAATTCCATTTTTCTATTAATTCTTTTTGATGTCACTTGGGGTGGGGGCAGTTTACAGGTCCCAACCCCCTCTATTGCTGCCACTGATAATGTCACCATGAATCGACCAACTCAATGGCACCTAACAACAATACTAAATGTAGTCTATTGGATAGACAACTAACTCAAGATGACCGCTAATAGGAAAACATGGAAAAAGATCTGGAAGATATATTTCTAGTAAGCAACCTGGGAAGTTGAAAATGCAGAAGAATCAGAAGGCAGACTCAAGACTCAATACAGAATGAGTGTTCTTTCAGTATTTTAATTCTTCATTTCAATTTGTTTCCAAATTTCTGATGTATTTCTAACTTGTTTATGACATATAACATGTATCATATTTTCCTTGTTGTTGTTGTTGTTAGGTGCCATTGAGTTGGTACCGACTCATAGCAACCCTATGCACAACAGAATAAAGCACTTCCCGGTCCTGGGACAACTTCACAATTGTTGCCACACTTGAACCCATTGATACTGCCACTTGGCCAATCCATCTCGCTGGGGGTCTTCCTCCTTTTCCCTGACCCTCTACCTTACCAAACATGGTATCCTTCTTCAGCAACTGGTCCCTTCTGACAATATGACCGAAGTATGAGAGATGAAGTTTGTCCATCCTGGCCTCCAAGGAGCACTCTGGTTGCACTTCTTCCAACACAAATCTGTTGGTTCTTTTGGCAGCCATGGCACTTTCAATATTCTCCTCCAACAACATAACTCAAATGCATCAATTCTTCTTTAGTCTTCCTCATTCACTGTCCAACGTTTGCATGCATATGAGGTTATTGAAAATACCATGGCTTGGGTCAGGCACACCTTAGTCTTCAAGCTGACATCTTTGCTTTTCAATATTTTCTCTAAATGTGTTCAAATTAGCTTTAACTGAAAGTGCTCCAACTGATTCACCAATACATGTATGTGTGCTTCTCTTTGCAATTCAGCACCAAACTAGTTTTTTTTTTTTTTTTTTTTTCTTTGTTACTTGAAAGTTACATGAAATGACTAAGATTTAGCAAGAATGGAAAGAGACAATCTCTGTAGCTTTCCTGCTTTTGGATAAATGGAATCTTCTTCAACATGAACTTTGAGTGGCCTTGAAATTAAAATAGGAATTTTAAGTATATACATATTGAAAGCACAATGAAATACATATGTGAACCATAAAAATTAAATAGATTACTTAGGAAATTTGACAGAAAGTAGTTATGAAAATTAATATATAAATTTTAAACATTACAGATTAGTAAATAGAGAAATATGCCACAAGGACTGTTAGTGGGCCATAGTGTGACACTACAGGATAAGCATTACACTGCTAATTGCAACATTGGCAGTTCAAACCCACCAGTCACTCGTTGAAAATCCTATACAGACACACAACAACAACATCTGTAGAGTTAAGAATCTTCAATATTATAAGACAATTTTAGGAAGTGAGTAAAAATTGTCTAACTGAATGTATTTTACTATGACAGATCTTTGAAATTTGCAGACTGATTCCAGTATTTTTAAATTTCATTTTTCCACAAATTCTTTGAAACCACCCCCTAGTTGATGGTGGCTATGGTCCTTCTAAAGGAGGTCTAGTAGTGTCGTGGTTACGAATTGGGCTGCAAACCTCAAGGTCAACAGTTCGAAACTACCATCTGTTCCACAGGAGAAAGATGAGTCTTACTGCTCCCATAAAGATTGACAGCCTCAGAAACCCATGCAGGGTCACTATGAGTCAGAACCGACTCCATGGCACACTGCCACCACTCTCACAACCGTGATTCTTCTATGGACTCCTGGTGTGGCACTATAGGAAAATTACTGGACTGCAAACCATAAGGTCAGTGGTTCAAACCCACCAGCTGCTCCTTGTAAGCCCTATGGTCTCTGTGAGCCAGAACCAACTCAATGGCACTTAACAACAACAGTATGGTCCTTTTATGGTTATATAAAATATAAAATGGATTCCACTGTGTATTGGAGATTAAACCAGATTACCATTAAATCCAAATATTCTCTATTTCAAAGAGACCTTCATAAAACTATGCTGTACATGAGGTATAACAGAAACCCAAAGGATTCCAATAAACACTTGAAAAGGTGTTCAATATCTTTATGATCAAATAAATGCATATGAAAGCATCAGTGAGAGCATTAAAATATCTAGCAACCCACAATATTAAGTGCTGCCAAGAATAGGAATGAAAAGGAGCTCTCATACTCAGCTGGTAAAAATATAAACTGCTTTGATCCAATTTTCTCATCTTAAGAAATAATTGTATTTCTTTGGATAACTGATAACGGTTATGCATTCCATTCTAGTTACTCCAACTCTAGCTTTATAAAATACATATGTTCATGCACATGTCTACAGTGTAATGTGTACAAAGATGTTCAGTGACGTACATAAAGAATTAAAGCACCTTCTGTTTAACTCTATGCACTATTTAACATACTATGCCATTATAAAGACTGTTTTTGAAAATAAGTTATTTGTTGTTACATGCCACTGAGTTTGTTCCAACTCATTCAAACCCTATTCAGGGTTTTTGAGGCTATAAATCTTTGTGTGAGCAAAAAGCCTTGTGGTTCACAGTCCAGAGCTAATCCAGAAAAGCCAACGTACTCTTTTTTCAAAAATACATATATCCTCAAATTCGTCACTGCTATGCTTTTATTGTTGTTGTAAGTGCCATCTAGTCCATTTTAACCCTCAGTGATCCTGTTTCTGAGGAGTGACTGGTGGATTTGAGCCACCAACGTTGTGGTTAGCAGTCCAGTCCTTATGCTACAGCACCACACCAACCAGTACAGATTACTATAGTTTCCACTGTATTAAAAGAACCACGGACAGACAGAAGAACAAGCTGCACTGGAAGACGTACAGCCAGAATGCTCCTTAGAAGCAAGGTTGGCGAGACATCATCTTTTATATTTCAGATATATTATCAGGAGGGACTCCTAGTAAGATGGTTTGTCACTATGGCAGCAGGAATGAGCTCCAGTGTAACAACGACTGTGTAGATGGGGCAGGACTAGGAAGCATTTCGTTCTGTTGTGCATAATGTTGCTACCAGTTGGAAGGAGCTCTGGTAGCATAGTGGTTACGAATCAGGCTGCGAACCTTAAGGTCAGTGGTTCGAAACTACCAGCTGCTCAGCGGGAGAAAGATGAGGTTTTCTACTCCCGTAAAGATTTACACCCTCGGAAACCCTGTACAGGATCGCTATGGGTCGGAACCGACTTGACAGCACTTAACAACAACAGCAACAAAATAATATCCACTATGAAAACTTGGTGGCATAATGGCTTAAGCATTAAGCTTCTAACTAAAAGGTGGGTAGTTTGGATACACCACCATGACCCCCACAGAAGAAAGATGAAACAGTCTACTTCCACAAAGCTTTACAACCTCGGAAACCCCAGAGAACAGTTCTACTCTATCCTATAGAGTTACTGTGAGTTGGAATCCATTTAACAGTAGGTTTTGGGGTGTTGTTTCACCCACTGTAAAACTGAAGCTTTTTTTGTATTTTAAACTTTGCAAAAATAGGAAAGACACACAAATGCTTGTATACTATTTTCTATGCCCATGAAGAATTGTTGGTGGCAGGAGAATGTCAAGACAAATAATCCAAACACTTGCTGATGTCTCTTGAGGGAATAGCTCCTCTGCAAAATCACTTCCTCTGGGAGCTGTAGATTTATACATTTCAATCTTAATCTCCATTTCAAAATGTTCATCTGTCTCATGGACCACTGTGCTCAGGGTTTCCCAGGGCAAGCATTTTTACCTCATTTTACTTTAATGCCCAGTACAGCTCTGTTCTCAAATAGAAATAATTGTCCATGGCTCTTCTGATAAACATGTATTCCTTCAAGTTCCATAAAAGGGCAGATATTGAATTCAAGTAATGTATTCTCTTGTGTGGTATTAATTGACTTAATATAACTTAGTGAAATTCATCAAATTGAGTAACCAGTCAACAGAATGACAAGAGGATAAAAATAGATTCCAATGTTTAATCCTCCATTAAAGATTTTCACAAGATGCGATACTATACAATATTATAAAATATCCAATATAGAATAGTTTTTAACATTAAAATTTTATTTCATTTCATTAAAATCACATCCCCCTGGCAAAGACCTAGTATGTAAATGTTCTATGGGGAAACATACCTGTTTTACATAGAGAAGATTTTTCTGAATTCCCATTAGTCACTTTATATTTCCATTACACCTCCAAGTAGTATCTGGGAGTTGAGCCTTAATAAGTAGAATCAACTAGAACAGCAGAAGTATATTCATTTAAACTTTTGGGAAAACATTACCAATATATGTTGTGAAATATACAACATAACCAATACACTTTTGATTTATTAGTGTTAAAAACAATAAGATTTTGACAGTTAAGGGGATCCAACTATGTTTTAGAAAGTAAGAGAGAAAGACATTTGCAAATGGGCAGTCCATTCCAGAGAGACTGCTAATAACTATCTCAAGTGTTTTTTGTTTATATGTCATTTAAATTTTGTAAAAAGAGTACACATCGAATTTTTTGAAGGTAATAGTGAAGTACATAAGAACATGTCACATGGAATATACAAAATGTTAGAGATGCAGGTCTTGAGATGCATTTAAGCTAAACATATGCCATCTATTACTTTAAAGTGAGTAAGGTTTTTTGGGGAAAGGGGAAATTTGTTAATGGCTGACTATGCAAATAGAGGCCTTTTCAGAACCCCATCAGTGAAAGCACTGAAATCCAAGTCAAAGAGATTCAGAGGACCATCACAGAACTCTCTGCACTATAGATACATTGATAAATAAGTGGTTTGAGTGCTTACCAGGAATAAGACTTGGAACAGGAACAAGTAAGGATGTGACATCTGATCTGAGATAGTCAGTGTGTTCCACTGTAGCCATTTTGAATGGAAGTGAGCAAAGAAAGGTACAATAGAGTGCTCCCAGTGCAGAAACCAGCCAATGTTTTTCAGACACAGATGAGTGTGTATTATTTTTTCCATATCATGCCTTTACTTCTCCTCTGTCTGTTCATCTCCACGCTGATCACCAGAGGGGAGACGTGGATAAGTAGACACCCCCAGGGAAGGTACTACATTGTACGTGCAAGGTTTTGCAACACACTGAAGGACTGGCATTGTATTGTGCTACACAGGGGAACGATCTGCATGCACCAAAAGCAAGAGAAAACAGAAAAAAAAAACAAAAAAAACTGAACCAGAAGTCTCTTCCAAACAGATGTGGACAGTGATAGGCTGGTTCGCACTAGGAGAAACTGATGAACAGAACTGAGGGGAAAGAGGAGGGAAAGGAAGGCCTGGGTCAGAAAACATTGGCACAGTGGTAACATTGTGAAATATCGCTCTCAGATTTGAAGGCAATAGTCCATTGTTGTTGTTGTTAGGTGCCATCGAGTTGGTCTGACCCATAACGACCTCATGCACAGCAGAATGAAACACTGCCTGATCCTGGGCCAACCTCACTACTGTTACCATGCTTGAGTCCATCAATGCTGCCACTTGGCCAATCCATCTCATTGGGGGGTCTTCCTTTTTTTCTCTGACCAGGTGGCACTAAAGAATTACTCATATTTTCCCATTGTTTTTCTTTTTTTGGGGGGGGAGGGGGGATTTCCAGCTTTATATATATATACTTTTCCAGAGTTTTAATGACATTTGACTTTGGTTTTTACTCTGAATTTTGGTCCTTCTTCTATCTTGTGGCAGAGCTATCTCTTCGTGCCTAACCTAACAAGAGAAAGCAACTGAGGACATACAGCCAAGCTAAAATTATACCATGTAAAGCGTAGTGGATATGAATCAGGCTATGAACCTTAAGGTCAGCAGTTTGAAACTACCAGCCGCTCCATGGAAGAAAGATGAGGCTTTCTGCTCCCATAAAGATGTACAGCCTCGGAAACCCTGTACAGGGTTGCTATGGGTTGGAACTGACTCGACGGCACTTAACAACAACAAAAGCCCCACAAATAAGGGAAGAACTAATATGAGCTGTGAGTCAATGGCAGTTAACAAGAACCAACAACTTATACCCAAGAAGCATCTACAACCAACATCTGCTAAAAAAAAAACACTCTGAAGTGATATTTAAGAGTAGTGAACATATTTAAAAGTACTGATCATACCTACTAGGAGGAAATTGGAGTGTCCATAAGATTATACCATTATACATGCATTTCACTAGTACAAATACAACAACACCACAATGCCTAAAAAGCAGCAGAAAATGTCTGCTCACATACAGAAACAAGACAGAGTAGCTCAAACAAATAACCAAGAAGAAGAGCTAGGAAGAGTATTGGATGTGAAGAGGCTTTGGAATTGTCTGAGAATGAATTTAAGAAAATAATATTGAGGTGCATCCAAATGTTCCACAGAAAGTTTGATGAAAATAATGCATCAGTAAGAAAAGTGCTACATGAACAATTGAACAAAATAGAGATAGCAATATAGACAATTCAAAACTTGCAAAAAGAGGTGCAGACTATCAGTACTAAAATATCAGAAATGGGCAATACATTGAAAGGGAAAAGGAGTAAAATTGAGGGGATGGAAGGCAGAATCAGAAAGCTTGAAGTTAAATCTCTCAATATTGCTAAGATAGAAGAACCAGCAAAACAAACAAAACTGAAGAAAGCCCGAGATTCATGTGGAAGAGCAGGAATAAAAACAGAAAAACACAGAAGAGATAGTCGAAGAGCTGGTGGAAATAAATTTCCCTAACATTTGAAAGAAGAGAAGATAAGCATTCAAGAAGATGAACAAACCCCAGGAAGGTTACACCACCAAAGGAAATCACCAATGCATGTCATAATCAAACTCTCCAAAATCAAAGACAAGGAGAGAATCCTCAAAACAGCCAGGGAAGTAAACAGTGTTACCCACAAAGGAAAGCCAGTAAGATCAAGCTGTGATTTCTTAGCAGAACCCATGCAGGCAAGAAGACAATAGGAGATATACACAAAACTGTAAGAGAATAACTGACAACCAAGAATCATATCCTAAACAAGGCTGTCAATCAAATATGACAGAAAAACCAGAACATTTCAGGAGAAGCAGAAATTAAAGGATTTTGTAAATGGCCTATGAGCATTCCAAAGCATACTAAAGACAGTTTTTTAGACTGAGAACAAACACAAGCAGACAACAATCAGAGAATGACATATGTGGCAACATCACCTGCAACTCAGACCAGAGATGGAAGCATTCAGAGCTAACAAAACTGAAAGAATGATATTAGGAGTCCTGGGAGGTCAGCCTATGATCAGTACACATACAAAGCGAAAGATGGGAAAGTATAATAACAGGGATCCAAGTGGTGAGGAGGTCAGGTAGATCTCAGAATAAGACAGACTATCATAAAAAGAGGAAGAATTTAATAAAATATAGGATAACCTCAAAAAAAAAAAAAAATCTCCAGCATCAATTCAAAAAAAGGAGCATCTAAGAAGATTATGGAAATATTAAAACTATGAAGAAATTAACAAGAAGACACACACACACGAAATAAACTCAGCACAGGAAACCATACAGAACAAAGAAACTAGCAGCATCACAATATCAAACAGTGTAATGACAGCAATGAATTCATACCTATCGATAATTACTCTGAATGTCAACAGATGAAAATGCACTACTCAAAAGACACAGAGAAGCAGAATGGATAAGAAAACAGGATCTTAAATATGCTGTCTACAAGAGACACAT
>NW_006408639.1:1153054-1154600 GCF_000296735.1 Chrysochloris asiatica | reverse complement strand
TAAGAACAGGTTTTCATACTAAGATAATAATTCTTAGACCGCTATAAGGGGTGCAAGGGAGGGGACAGTAAGGCACAGATTAGGGGATACTCACATTGTAACTTGGGTGATGGAGAGGGCAATAAAAAATAGGGGGAAGGTAATACACAAGAAGAGGGAGGGGCAGAATGGGGAGTGATAGGGACAGACTTAAGGAGGTCTGCATAGTCTAAATGTGATAGAGGTAGACTATGATGTATGCACAGCCTTGGAACAACAGGGCTTTATGATATAGGGATTGAGACATAATCTGAATGGGTAAAAGAAGGGAAATAATGTTAAGGTGCTTGACTATCTTGTGGATACAGGTTTCTTCTGCCTACTATTATAATATAGGTATTTAAGTGGGATAGAATGAAATATTGGTATTAAGATTATGGAAAGCTTGTCAGACCAGAGTCAGCCTCTAACTGATTGGATTATCTGAAAGGATACTAGAATGTGCCCAGGGAAATAGGTTTCTCGTGAAACCTCAAGGATCCTCAGGTGGAATCCTAAGCCCTACCCAGAACCTTCGGATGTGGGATATTCCCAATTTTAAAGACATGCAAACCAACCCAGAGAAATGCCTAGAGGGACAGAAGATAGTTCTAGAGAGAAAAATTAGGGTGGGGGCTGAGGGGAGAAGGGGACTGTAAGCAGACTGTGACAATGTTTGCCTTTGAGACATCAAAGCAAGAAAACTCTGCCCATCAGGGAAGCCCCTTTGTAAGGCTAGTTGGTGACCGCCCTGGTCAACCTGTAATTGAAAGTGAGGGAAATACACCAATGAGGACATGGGCCAAGTTTGGCTATGTCCCTGACACCCGGTGACTTTGAGATTAAACAGAGAAGAGGAAGAGTAGGCAAGTTTAAGATTCAGGGAGAAGTGTGAATTCTTGAGACCAAGGATACTGACTTAGTCACTGGGGGCTAGAGTGAATTCAGACACAGCCAGCTGGTCTGAACTGAGGGGTGGTGTGCGAGAACTCACACACTTGCAGATAGTACCCATTTGATGAAGCTTGGATGACTTGCTTACAAGAACTCAATCAGTTGAAGATAAAGAAGTTTCATACAGGGAACAAGGGTAAATTGGTACAACTTGAAATGGACCTGTGCTAAAGAATGAAGTTGACCAAAATTCCAACTGAAAGGGAAGCTTTCTTCATATCAAGGATCAGGCTTGCCTCTTCAGCACACTAGGTTGATCAATGGATGGGCAATTTAGGCTTAGGCTTTAAAAAATGGGGGGCTACAAAGGCACAGAGTGGCTGGCTTATAAACTTTCATGAGGGTGCTTAATGTCAAAATGAGGTGGGCCAGACAGAAGCCCCACTGAATAGTTTTCCTCTTGTCCAGATTGGTCTGGTGATGATAGGGATAGGATTTTATGATTCATCTGTGAGTAGTTGTTATCAGAACTACAGGCGATTGTTATAACTATACATGTAGAAGAGGTGTGACTAAATGGAGAGAGAAGTTAAACTGTCATTTCAGGAACAGAGGACCCTAGGGCCATCAAGAG
>NW_006408639.1:1127851-1152149 GCF_000296735.1 Chrysochloris asiatica | reverse complement strand
TGCTCATAAACTCTTTTGGTGAACACACTGGTTAAAAAAAGCATACATTTACGTCAATTTGCATGTCATGCCCCATAGAGTTTATATCCTGAAGACAAGATATTTGCCCTCTAGTTTTCTTTACACACTCTTGATCAGGTCCAAATTAAATTAATACTGAAGTACATGAAATATTGTATGAAGAGTAATATATTGAAAATCAACAATGTTTGTGTGTACTTTCCACACCAAACCCACTGCCACTGAGTATGGGGCCTCAGTTCTTTGGTTCTTAGCAGAACTGCTATTTAAAGTGTCTGAAGCTGTAAGTCTTCACAGACGCAGACTACCTTATCTTTCTCTCAAGGAGCATCTGGTGGGTTTGAACAGCCGACTTGTCTATTAGCAGCCAAATGCTTAACTCATGGTGTCCTTGCACTTGTTCAGGGCTCCTTGTACTTAAGGGGAGCACATACCTTTACCTTATCTCTTAAAAAAAGTAAGAGGAAAACTCCCAGCATTAGATTAAAGCATTACTGTAATTTACTTACATAACCTCTTCATATATTTAAAGGAGAAATCCGAGATATAAATCTATTGATGTAGACACGAATGCTTGAGTAATAGATTTAGATTTCTTGCTGCTGTCCAAGAAAATGGATGCAAATCACATGATTATTTAACTTTAAATTAATTAAAATTAAATAAAATGGAAGTTTAGGTCCTCAGTTATAATATTATTAGTTGCCATGTTGTCAGTTCCTGGTGTGGTGCTATAGGATTAGCACTGAACTGCTAACTGTAAAGTCCACAGTTCAAACTCACCAGCTACTCCTTAAAACTCTATGAAGGGCTGCTAGAAATCAGAACCAACTCAACAGCACTTACCCAAAACAACAAAGTCAAGTCTGAGAAGCAAACTCCATTTGTCCTGATTAGAGATTCTCCAAAGTGTTTTCAAGGCTATGATCTTTCAGAAGACGGCTCTTCCAAGATTCTTCTCGGAAGGTTTGAACAGCCAGCATTTCTGTTAGCAGTGAAATGCTCAATCATTTCACCATCTAGGGTCTCATTCAATTATACTAGCCACAATTAAAGTGCTCAATAGCCATATGGAGCTAATGGTTATGTTTTGTATAGTGTAAATATGGACCATATAAAGCAATCATAAAATGAGTAAGTTATACAGAAACAACCCAATAGAAAACATGGTATATAATAAGCATTTCCATCATCACTGACCATTCTACTGACTAGCACTAGTATATAGAAGTCACATCCAAAATTTAAAAACAAAAATGACAGATGTTTAATTTTTTGTTGTTGTTGTTCAATTGTATTTTTATTATTTTCACGAATGGAATTTCTGTTGTTATTAAATGCTGTCCAGTTGGCTGTAACTCAGAGTGAGCCTGTGTATGGTTTCTGAGGAGCAGCTGGTGGCTTTGAACTGCCGACCTTGCAATTTGAAGTCTGTGCTTATCCTATAGCATTATACCCAGACTCATGTAGCTCTACCTGTGTTTGCAAGTTGGAGACACATGGAAATTATCAGCAAAAGAATATCCTAAGAAAGAAGGGGGAAGAAAACCACAAAGTCGTGGATCACATGATATTGTCATCGATAGAAAAAAAAGTTACCTTGAAGATGAATAAAAAATGGCCAGAGATAGACCTTCTCTTCACCTACCTCCTTCTTTTAATCAGTGGTGAAAATATTACCTAGCCTTCCTCTGGTTAAGTATGTTCTACCACACTGGTGACTTGTCTTTCTTTGATTATATTATGTGCTTACTTAAGAGTTGCTTGAGTTTGTTACCTAGACCAATTATTTCAGTTCAGTGTAAAGCAAAGTTAATTTTATTTAACCATTTGTAAATGGGAAAAAATATGCATGGCCTATGTAACAATACGATAAGGGCAACATGATAAAAAAAAAAATTACTGCAAAATTAGATATACAACAATTTTAAGTAAATGGTCAAAAAAATTTAAACATAAACAAATTTTCTCCTGTAAGAAAAATGAAGCTGTAAATCTTAGATGGTACACCTTGGGTTTTTTTTGGGTTTTGTGAAGACTAAATAAAGGGAAATGTGAATTTTCTGTAGGGCTCAAACTCGATAGAAACATCAACAATAAAACCCCTGGCTTTGCATAATGTGATTCATGAGTTTAAAAAAAAAAAAAACATTTCTATATTTTAGATTACATAAGTGTGGTGCTGTGGGTTAATGTACCAGACTGCAAAGCTGTTTGAACTGCAAAGTCGGTGGTTCAAGCTCACCAGCTGCTCCTTGGAAACCCTATACAAGGTCACTACGGGTTGGAATCGACTTGATAGCACTTCACAACAACAACAACGATTGCATATGACTCTACTGTATGTTTCCACATGCTGACTAACATTTGAATACGACTGGTGAATTATTTTGGTGCTGTGGGTTAATGCACCAGACTGCAAAATTGTTTGAACTGCAACATCAGCAGTTCAAGCTCACCAGCTGCTCCTCGGAAACCCTATACAGGGTCACTATGAGTCAGAACTGATTCAACGACACTTAACAACAAAAAATTACATTTTATCAACTTATTGAGGATCAAAGTCAACTCACTGAAATAAAAGTTTCACAATACTGTCTCTATCAGCTCCCATTCACTTGTTTTCTACTCATGAGACCTCCTGTGTGTCAGAGGAGAACTGTGCTCTAGAGGTTTCTCAACAGTTGATTTTTAAAAAAAATAGCTATCCAGGACTTGATACACTGGCAATTATTGGTGATTGGGATGCCAAAGTTGGAAACAAAGACCGAGGGTGAATAGCTAGAAAATATGGCTTTGCTGATAGAAATAAATGCTGGTGATCCTATGATAGTGTTTTGGAAGACCAATCACTTGTTCAATGCGAACATCTTTTTCAACAACATAAATAGTAACTTTAAATCTGGGCCTCACAAAAAGGAAAACACAGGAACCAAACTGACTACATCAGTGGAAGAGACACTGGAAAAACTCAATACCAGCAGTGAACACAAGGCCAGGGGCAGACTGTGGAACAGACCATCAATTGCTCATATGCAAGTTCATCCTGAAGATGAAGAAAATGAAAACAAGTTCATAAGAGCCAAAATATGCCTTGGACATATCCCATCTGAATTCCAAGGTCATCTTCCAAACAGATTTGATGACCAAAGACCAGAGAAGTTATAGTATGACATCAAGAACACCACACATGAAGAAAGCAAAAGGTCATTAAGAATTCAAGAAAGAAGGAAAAGACCAAATTGATGTCAGAAGAGACTCTGAAACATAGCCAAAGTGATTGAAAAAAATGATGAAATAAAATAGCTGAGCAGAAAATTTAAAAGGGCAGCTTGAGACGACAGAATCAAGTATTATAATGAAGTATACAAACATCTGGGATTAAAAAAACCAAAGGGACGACCTTACTTGGCATTTCTCAAGTTGAAACAACTGAAGGGGAAAAAAAAAAAAAATCAACCCTCGAGGTGCAATACTGAAGGACACAGGGTTGCTATTAGTTGGAACCTACAGCACGGTACTTAACAAGAACAATGGGTAAGGTGGTCTGGTAGCATCATGGATCACAAGTCAGGCTGCTTACCATAAGGTCAGCAGTTTGATTCTACCAATCACTCTGAGAGAGAAAGTTGAGGCTTTCTTCTCCCCTAAAGATTTACAGCCTCAGAAAGCCTATATAGAGTCACTCTGAGTCAAAGCTGACTTGATAGCACTTAATAACAACAACAACAACAACATGGGCAAAATATTGAATGATGCCGAAAACATTACAAGAAGATAGAAGAAATACACAGAATAACTGTGTCAAAAAGAATTAGCCAGTGTTCAACCCTTTCAAGATGTACGATATGATCAAGAATGAGCAGTATTGAAGGAAGAAATCCTAGCTGAACTAAAGGAATTGGCAAAGAAAAGGTTCCAGAAATTGATGAAATACCAACAAAAATTTCAACAAAATGATGCCACACTAGAAGACTGCATTGATTTAAGCCAAGAAATGTGGAAGACGGCCCCCTGGCCAAATGACTGGAAGTGCCAACACCAAAGAAAGGTGTCCCTATAGAATGCAGAAATTATTGAACAAAATTATTAATATGATACTCAAATATTAATATGACACTCAAGTAAAATTGTGCTGAAGATAAAAATGGTTGGAGCAGTATATCAACAGGAGTCCACCAGAAATTCAACCTGAATTCATTGTTTATGTCAGACGTCAGATATCAGAAATAGGAAAATACCAGAAAGATGTTACTTGCTGTGTGGATTATTTAAAAAAAAAAAAAAATTATGGATAACGTAATAAAGAAGGGGAAGTCCAGAATGCTTAATGGTGTTCATGCAGAGCCAGTACACAGAACAAGAGACAATCATTCAAATAGAGCAAGGGGACAACATAATTTAGAACCAAGAAAGGTGGGCATCAGGGTTATATTCACTCACTGTACCTATTCAACTTGCTTGCTGAACAAATAACCTGAGAAGTTGGACTAGATAAACAATACAATGTCAAGATCAGAGAAAGACTCATTACCAACCTGTGATATGCAGATACAACAATGTGAAGAATTTACTGCTGAAGATCAAAGACTACAACATTCAATATGGATTCATCCCTCAATATAAAGAAAACAGATATCCTAACAACTGAACATCATGGTAAATATAAAAAATATTGAAGTTTTTGTCAAGGATTTCATTTTACTTGAATCTATAATCAACACTCAAGAAAACAGCAATCAAGAAACTGGACAGTCTCCTGTAAAGACCTCTTTAGATTATAAAAGAACAAAGACATCATTTTGAGGAATAAAAGGTGCCTGGCCCAAGTCATAATATTTTTCAATTGTTTCATATCCATGTGAAAGCTGGACAATGAATAAGTATGATTAGAAAAGAATCAATGTATTTGAGTTACAGTATTGGTGGAAAATATTGAAATTACCATGGACTTGCAGAACAAACAAGTCTGACTGGAAGCCAAAATGCTCCTAAGAAGCCAAGATGGCAAGACTTTGTCTGTGGACATGTTATCATGAAGGATCAGTTCTTTAAAAAGACAAAAACAAAGACATCATGGTTGGTAAAGTAGAGTGTTAGGAAAAAGAAGACTGTCAAGGAGATAGATGGACAAGTGGCAGCAGAAAGAGGCTCAAACTTAACACTGCAAGACTGGGCAGTGGTTCATTCTATTTTACCCACTGGATGGCACCAACAGCAACAACCATATCTTTCATCTGTGAGCGTCTAGGTAGATTCAAGCCTCCAACCACTCACTTAGGAGACCACCATGTAAACTTTTTATATCTCTAGAAATTGCCTCTTCGATCTCACACACACACACACACACACACACACACATATACATACATTGCCATGAAGTCGATTCCAATGCACAGTGACTTTATGTGGTTTCGGACACTGTAAATCTTAATGGGAGCAGACAGTCTCATTTTTTTGCCCCCAAGAAATGGCTAGTGGACTTGAACTGCTGATCTTCAAGTGAGTAGTCCAGTAGCGATTCTATAGCAACACCAGGGTTTATTTAAAATAGTCAAAACCTATTTTTTTTTTCCCTCCATGGCCCTGAAACTCAGTTGCCTCATCTGTGAAGCAAATATAATAATAATGTAAATCTCAGAAATGTGTTGTGGCATCACTATGTTTGGTGTCATGAATATGGGTAATTCAAGATGTCACCCCACCTTGGGTGGAGCTGCCAACCCCCACACACTCTCCCAACAACGTAGAGCACTGTGCCTCAGCTCCCAGCAGCAACTCCTCTCTCCCACTGGCCAGAAAGCCTCCTCCCCACTGTCTTCCCACAAGCACTCTGACTAGTGAGTGATGGGGTGGGAACGAGTGTTAGTATATTAGGTGACAGGTGACACTAACCTAGTGATGTCACTGCCTTGGTGACCCCTCCCCTTGTGACACTGGCCCACCCAGTACCTCTGCCACCACCACCACCACCACCACCACCACAGACTTTAAGGTCATTTTGGTGTTACCCCTCTGACAGTACCAGGGACGATCCATAGTCTCCAACCCCACGTCTGTTTCCACTTCAGAGATCAATAAATTTTATGAGATTAACTTTTATGGTATTTTTTTAGAACTTATCAACAAGGCTCAAAAATTTACAGTCCCCAGGTCACTAATGAAACAGTAACATTCGGCCCAGAAATTAGATGGAGGAAAAGAGTAGCTGGGCCAGCGGCCAGCCATCTGGTTGCAGGGTCTGGCCAGACCTCTTTCTGTGCATCTGGTGCTCCTCCCTGTCTGAGGTGTTCATCTGCTTTCAGCTCAGTGCTGAGATGGCGAGGGAATCTCCTCAGGGCACATCCAGAGGATGGCCACTGTCTTGCAGACTGGTGCACCAAGGCATGAGAAGCATAATCACTCTACTCGAGGTGGTGGAAGATGACATGACACTTCCCAAGACTTTAAAGTACACTTGTTAAGTGCTGTTGTTTTAGGTCTGACTCCCAGGGATTCTGTATAGGGTTTCTAAGGAGTAGCTGGTAGGTTTGAACTACTGACCTTGTGGTTACCAGTTCAGTGCTTATCCTACAGCACCACATGACAAAAGCAAAGTGCTTATCTTTGTAAGTATTTTCTCTCCCCCTTAGAGTCTTTATCTAACTCCTTTATATCAAATCCAGCATAGCTGCACAACAAATGTATCTTGACCACTTTAGGGTCAATTAACTGTTATGTGTCCCTTCCAGATCTAAAACTCTTATGGTTTGAAACAAGAATTCTACCCACAAACGTAGCCCTCTGGGAGTGGAAGAGACTTCAAATGATTTGTTCCACAGAATGCACTTAGCAACTCATAGGGACCCTGTACAGGGTTTTCAACACTGTAAGCCTTTATGGGTGCAGAAAGCCTCATCTGTCTCCTAAGGAGCAGCTGGTAGATTTTAACTGCTGACCTTGTGGTTAAGGCTTCTATCCACAAGGATTGTTCTTGTATTGTTAAGTACTGTGGAGTTGCTTCCAATTCATAGTGACCCTGTATGGGGTTTCCAAGGATTGGCTGGTGAGTTTGAACCACCAAACTTGCGGTTCAAACTGACATTGTGGTTGAGTGCTTGTCCTACAGTCCCACACTATTGTTGTGACGTGCCTTCAAGTTAGTTCTGACCCAAAGCGACACTGTATAGGGTTTCTAAGGAGCAGCTAGTGAGCTTGAACCGCTGACCTTGCAGTTCAAACGGCTTTACAGTCTGACGCATTAACCCACAGCGCCACACCAGGACTCACAGTCCCACACTAGGAACACATTATGTGCCAGAAACATGCATACATTATATCATTTATTCTTCACAATAACTTTGTTAATTGAATAGCATTATTTTCTTTTAACAGTAACAACAACAAGGGAAAAAAGTGGTAAAATTGTCTAAGGTAAAAAAAACTTACAGTCAGATTCATGTTTGTCTGATCTAAAATCATGTGCTCTTTAGCATTTACACGGAATTCCCTATTGGAGATAATGAGACTGTACTATCTGAAAGATAGAACACTGGGTGTTGTAGTGGTTTTTAAAACATGACTGCAAATACTCTCATATCCCTCCCATGAGAAATAGGGTGCATGTTCTCTCCCTTTGAACCTGGGAAGATGTGTGGGTTCTTCGGTCACCCAAGCATGGCAGCAGTGACTCTATTTACCAATATTCCTGTTGAGTGCCTTCGAGTTGGTTCTGATTCATAGTGACCCTGTAGAGGGTTTCCAAGGAGCAGCTAGTGGATTTGAAGCTACGACATCATAAAAGGCCATGCAGCTAGGGCCTTGTTAACTAGAACACACCCTGTCATCAGGCATGTAAGAATTCAGACCATCTGGTCATCATGCTGGAGAGGCCGCATGTAGGTGCTTCAGTCAACCCAATTAAGGCATCAGATATGTATGTGAGGCCATCTTGATCAAGATCAATCCATCCACCTGATTAATCGAACATTATGCATTTGGTAGCCATGAAAATACACTACGCAGATCTTCAAGGTAACAGGACACAGGGGTGTATGGAAAGTTGACACTCACCTCTCTGGATTGTCTATTACATTTGTACCAAGCCCAGGCTTCTCCCAGCTCCTGTTGTCTGATGACTAATCACAGTAGGGACAATAGTTCAGGTTCATTCCTTACAAGAGTTCTGGTGTGGTGCTGCGGGCTGTAAGGTCAACTTGAATTGCAAGGTCAGCAGTTCAAGCTCACCAGTCGCTCCTCAGAAATCCTATCAAGGCTCGCTATGAGTTGCAACTGACTTGACAGCACTTAACAAGAGCAACAACATTCCTACAGGATGAAGGATTCTTCTAAAGGGCTATGTATAATCCGGCCAAAACTTTCTAAGAATAGTGTTGCCACTTAAAACTCTTCTCTCTAACACGTGGTGTTCAGAAGGTAAACAGAAACCAATACTGCATTTTCCAGCTTCCCTTGCAATGAAAGAGCTCTGGTAGCGTAGTGGTTACGAATTGAGCTGTGAACCTTAAGGTTAGCAGTTCGAAACTACCAGCTGCTCCACAGGAGAAATGTGAGGCTTTCTCCTCCTGTAAAGATTTACAACCTCGGAAACCCTGTGCAGGGTCACTATGGGTTGGAACCTACTCGATGGCACTTAACAACGACAACAACTTGCAATGAGACATGACCATAAGACTAGATATTTGCTGGAAAGGCTTAGTGAACATATATCAGTCACTAAAGGACAAATATTGTACCCTATCACTTATGTGAAATATAAGTGTTCCATGTCATTGGCTCCATTTGACTCACAGTGACACTGTTTCAAAGGAGGGTCTGGCGAGCTTGAACCACCTACCTCGCAGTTCAAACCAACTTTGCAACACAGTGCATTAACCCACTGCACCACACCAGGAGTCCTGATAGAGCACTGTAAAATAAGCACATGACTTCTAACTGCAAGGTCAGTGATTCAAACCCACCAGCCACTCCTCAGAAACCCTATACTGGGTCACAGTGAGTCAGAACCAATTCCATGGCACTTAACAACAATCCCATTACCAAAGTGTTTTAATTGCTTCAGAAAATCAAATCGATTAAATCCCGGGTTATGAAGGTTTTTCTTCTATGTGTCTATCCTTAAGCACAAACTATGCAGGGAAAGGGACTGAATGATGTCTTGCCTTGCCCCAAGCTTGTGCCACAGCAACTTACAAGTATTCCTTGCATCTACCTGGCCCTTGACCCCACCGCACCAACCTGGAACTGATCCACTGGCAGGCTCACAGGGTAGGCAGCTGTGCCATGTATCCACTGCAGCCTCAGAGCCTTCCTGGGTTCCACCTGAGGATGGTGACCCTGTGTCTGGACCTCGGCCCTGCATGGTGTCCTGAACTAGGCTCCAGGTTCTGGGAGATGGTAGGCAGTGAGAGGTCCAAGAGAAAGTGATGAGCTCACTGCAGCATTACAGGAGGGGGTGGGGTGAGGCATCCAGAAACCCAGGGGACCACCAGCTGCCTGGAGAAAGGAGTCTTCCCACCAACTCCGGGTAGTCAACAATGGTCCGTAATAACAAACAGGTGTTAATTTGCAATGCGTTATCAAAATATTATTACTGTTATTGTTGTTGTTAAGTGCCAACGAGTAGATTCTGATCCATAGCTACCCTATAGAGGGTTTCCAAGAAGTGACTGGTGAGCTTGAACCACTGACCCTGCAATTCAAATGACTTTGCAGTCTGACACATTAGCCCACAGGACCACACCAGTAGTACTATGTTAAAGATAGTACTTAAAAGACTGATGAAAATCAAGGACCACCGTATGGGTTGCACATCAATGTAAAGAAAACAAAAATCCTCACACTGGACCATAAACAACATCCATATAAAGAAAAGATTGAAGTTGTCATAGATTTCATTTTACTTAGATCAGCCATCAACACTCATGGAAACAGCAGTCAAGAAATGAAATAAGGTAACGGCATTAAGCAAATCTGCTGCACAAGACCTCTTTAAAGTGTTGAAGAGCAAACATGTGAATTTGAGGACTACCACTGTGCTTGATGCAAGCCATTGTATTTTCAAAAACCTTATATGCATATGAAAGTTAACCAATGAATAAAGAAGGCTATAGAAGAATGATGTATTTGAGCTGTGCTGTTGGAGGAGTATTAAAAGTACCATGGACTGCCAAAAGAACAAACAAACCTGAGTTGGAAGTAGTACAGCTAGAATCCTCTTTAGAAGTCAGTATGGCCATACTTCGTCTTTCATATTTTGTACATGTTATTAGGAAGGACCAGTCCCTAGAGAAGGCTATCATACGATTGATAAAGTAAATGGTCAGAGAAAAAGAGGAAGACCCCAATGAGATGACCTGTCACAGTGGCAGCAGCAATGGGCTCACAAGTAGCAGTGATTTTGAGATTGGTTCAGGACCAGGCAGTATTTCATTCTGTTGTGCTTAAGGTCACTATGAATCAGTACTGGCATGACAGCACCTAAAAGTAACACTATGTTAAAGATGTTTTAGTGTATCTGAATACACAAAGACAAACTTTTTATTAACTGATGGTAGATATGAAACGTACCAAAGTGTTTCAACTTACATACAAAATTAACTTAAACACAAATTTAGAAACAGAAGTCATTCACAATAGGACGGCTGTTAATATGTATTATTTTGAAGTGAGATTTAAAAATCACTGGTTATACATGGTATCATTAAATACATATTTTAGAAATGTCTAAATTAGAATACTTACTACTGTGATAAACTTTGTCCAATCTGTACTCATTTTTGCGAGGTGAGGTTTTCTTTACTCAATTTTGCAAAATCGGGTGCCCAACCCAGTAGACACAGGCAGATGCACCACATGGCCCACCAGAAATGGTTTATACAGAACAGCCTGCTTACATATTCCTGGAGGTAAATCAACAATCCGTCTGCCAAGTCTATGAATCTCATGAATTCCTGAAGATGGACCACACTTATTAATTAATTCTTTCAAAAGCAAGATGTATACAATGACGAAACCTGGTGTGATGCTGTGGGTTAATGTGCTGGACTGCAAAGTCTGTTTGAACTGCAAGGTCGGCGGTTCAAGTTCACCAGTTGCTCCTCAGAAAGTATGGGTTGCAACTGACTTGATGTCACTTAAAACTACAACAACAACATGCATTGACAAAGGAGATGTAAAAGTGAAGATTAGACTCAACCAGAATATGTTTGACTACCAAGTCAGAGAAAAATATAAATAAAAGTGATCTAAACAAGAAAGTATGTTTCCCACATGACAAGATGATATCTGCTGGGGGCATACAGAAGCAGTAAAGTGTAGGGACTCAAGGCTGCATGCTTACTATATGTTTTTTTCAATTTTTGTTGGGCACGAGATGGCTGCAGCAGATTTAAACATTTAAACATCACAGTATTCAAATTCAAAGACATGACTCAGGAGACAATGTACATCAAAGCCTTTCTCCTTAAACTTCCTTTTAATAAGGAAAGAAACTTTTCTAGAATGCCTCCAGTTTATATCCCCTCATAACAGTGGACAAAATTAGGTCATGTGCTCAGCATTAGAAAAGAGAAGTAGCCAGCCATTCTTGCTATGATCTGTCTGTCTGTCTGCTGGGTAAACCCTAGAAAGATTCCAATGGCATTTCTGTCTTAATAGTATTTTAAATGGCACTTTCTCTTGGCCATGCATTGCTCTAAGCCTTTTCCAAATATTATCTCACTTAAATAGTGCTACTGTGTATTACTGAATGTACCCCAGTTGATAACGGTCCTATAGGACAGAGTGGAATAGCCTCATAGGAATTCTAAGGCTGACATCTTTGTCATATCAAGAAGTCTTTTCTCCTGAGGCATGGCTAGTGAGTTCAAACCACCAACCATTTGGTTAGCAGCTGAATACTTTAACCAATACACGACCAGGACTCTTCCATTTAAATCACTGTTGCTAAGTGCGAGTGAGTCACTTCTGACTCATAGCAACCCTTTACAGGGTTTCCAAGGAGCAGCTGGTAGTTTTGCAATAATAATCCTATAGTGCCAAACCATACCTCCATTTAAATAATAGATATTATTATTCTCACTTTACAGATGTAGAGATTAAGGAAAGAAGAATGTAAATAACTACAAAATGAGTACATGTTCTGAGACAAGATTTGCACATCGGGTAAGATCCAGATTCCTTAGCTATCCTGTTAAGCTGGGTAAAGAGAATGTAATGGAAGGTTCTTCTACACTCTAGAGCAATCTTCTGTGTACACCTGGGAGGCAAATATTGCACAAAGTTTTCAGGCCCCACTCAAAAAAGGCATAATTCAATTGTACATGAAAGCAAAATATAAGGAACTATATATTCAAATTATGAATCAAGGACACTTATATTCATGGAAATTCATAAAAAAGAAACTCAGAGTGACAAAAGATAAAAGAGGAGGAAGAAGTAGACTAATGTAAAAGAAACAAAGAAATTTATGGGTAATAAAGACCAAGTATAACCTTGGGTCCCTGACCACAGGTTGTAGTTTTCATGTGCTGTAGAGTCTGTTTCATCTCAGAGCAACCCTGTATAAGTTTTCCAAGGATTTAAATCTTTGTGGGAGCAGAAAGCCTCATCTTTCTCCTGCAAGCAGGCAGGCAGGCTTGAACCTCCAACCTCAAGCATGGTTCACAGTCCACTGCTTGAGTGTACAAAGACTTAAACCATGGACCTTGTAGCTCACAGTCCAGTGTTTATCATATAGAGCTACCTTGCTCCCACAGGCTTGGGCTTTTTACTTCCCCTTTCATAGAAGGAGACACACAAAGGAAGACTAGAGGTAGAGATTCAGAGTGAGTGATCAGGGAGCCAGGAAGAAATAATTTGCATCCTTCTTCCTTTACTACCTAACAAGGAAGCATTTCTAATTTTGTCCTCAGGCAAGCTACAAGAAAAAATATCAAACTTAATATCCTAACCATCTTTCCCTATTGAGAACTAGGACTAAAATGAATACAAGGGAACATTAGCCCATAAATGATATCCTAGAAAATATCCTGTGATTTTAAAGATCACTTCTAACTTCTGGACCATGTTGCAATTAAGAAAAGGATGAGTGAAAAAAACATTAAGTTAGACTTTCCCTACCCCAACGTAAATTGACATATTCTCTGAATAATTTAGGCTTCAAAATAGGTTCATTTGTTTATAAAAATTTTGTTATCTTCTTAAATATTTTTCTTTTTTAAGCAGCTGTTTAAGATACTAATTTTAAGATTTTCTAGTTTATGGGCTTTTTTTCCTTTAGTTTACAGAAATGGGAAATAAGAACAAAATTTAGGTCTTCATCATCAACTTAAAGCCTTAAAGTGTTTGGTTGCCTAAAAACAGTATTTTGTTATTATTTTTTTGATTTCCTTTGGTTCCGTTGTGACATTGCCCTTGTGGTTTCTAATGCGGGTTATTTGTGTCTTCTCCCTCTTTTCTTTTGTTAGGTTTGCCAAAGGTCTGTCAATTTTGTTAATCCTTTCAAAGTATCAGCTTCTTGTCCTGTAGATTCTTTCTATAGTTTTTCTGTTTTCTATTTCATTTATTTCTGCTCTAATCTTTATTATTGCTTTTCCTTGGTGGCAGTAGGCTCCCTCTTTTGGTCTGTTCCTAACTGTTGTAGGTACTGTGTTGATATATTAATTTTGGTTCTTTCTTCTTTTTGGATGTGTGTGTTTATTGCAATAAATTGTCCTCTTGGCACCACTTTTGCCATGTCCCAAAGATTTTCATGTGTTGTGTTTTTGTTCTCATTTGTTTCTAGGAACTTTGTGAATTCATGTTTAATTTCTTCTACTACCCAGTCGCTTTTTCAGCAGGGTGTTATTCAATTTCCATGTATTTGACTTGATTTCCTTGGTCTTCCTATTGTTAATTTCTAACTTGATAGCATTGGGGTCTGATGCAGTCAAGAAATCAAATGACATATTGCATTAGGCAAATATGCTGCAAAAGACCTCTTCAAAGTGTTCAAGACCAGAGATGTCAGTTTGAGAAATAAGGTACATATGGCCTAAACCGTGGCATTTTCAATTGCCTCATGTGTGTCAGAGTTGGGCAGTCAATAAGGGACACCATAGAAGAATTGGTGCATTTGAACTGTGATGTTGGAGAAGAATATTGAAATTGTCATGGGCTACCAAAAGAACAAACAAATCTGTGTTTGTGAAAGTGCAGACTTAGAAAACAGGATGGCGAGACTTTGTCTCTCATACTTTGGACATCATATTAGGAGGGCTCAGTCTCTAAGGAAGGATATCATACTTGGTAAAGTGGACAGTCAAGAAAATATGGTACCAACCATTCCTCCCACAACCCTCTCGACTCCACAGCTGAGTTCAATAATCCACTGCAATGGCCACACAGAACTCAGAAACTATATTTATAGTAATGGGTTCTTTCAGAGACCTTAACAGGTTACAGTTCGTGTCAGAAATGCTCAGAGCACAGTTGTTCCAGTTGCTGATCAATGTCCACAGGACACACCACTCCACCATAAGTGTCAGCCTAAACGCACTCTGCTCTAGCTCTGAGTCTCAGCAAACCTAGCTCCCTGACTTAACTTCCTAGAGGCATCCCACTCTACAAACAAGCTTCCTGCCCAAAGTCACTCACCTTTACTTTGTTCTGCGGCCTTGGAAGCCCACTGCTCTGTTTAATGCTCTAGTTCTTGGCTCTGCTGCTGATCCTCCTCTTGTATCACAGCTTGTGCCCCCTGGGTTCAGGAAGTTCAATGCTCAGAAAGCTCATGGTCTCACTGCATGTCTAGCTCTTCTTCAATGGTAGCGAGACCCCCTCTCCTTCTTCCAAGCTGGCTCATTTTAAAACCTTGCTCGAGATTCAAGTTTTTGCAATTAAAGTTAACTATGCTAATATACACAGCTGAATCCTGTTATGCTATCAGTATCCTCTCCCACCTTCTCTTACCCAGACTCAGCAGGGCAGAAACATTGTTTGGTTGGAGCTACAAGCTATGGTGAGAAGAATCATTACATCATTCACTATTCCACAGGCCATCCTCTGGCTTTTCTAGCCATTTACGAATTGGGCTGCGAACCTTAAGGTCAGCGGTTCGAAACTACCAGCCGCTCCGCGGGAGAAAGATGAGGCTTTCTACTCCCGTAAAGATTTACACCCTTGGAAACCCTGTACAGGGTCGCTATGGGTCGGAACCGACTCAATGGCACTTAACAACAACAACAACAATTGTTTTATACTTAGAGAATTTACTTTTCCCATTTCTAATCATTTTAATTGAGCATAACCATGAAAGCTTGTAAGCCACCTACTTTATGTCTTTATTGACCCCCATTGATAGAAAATTGCTAAACTGCCCATTTCTATTAGCCAAATCCTTTGAGGAGATAAAAATGTTCCTTGATGTAAAGAATCAACATTGTCTTGGAACTTTAGGCATCTGCATTCATGAGCAAAGTTCAGCCCACAGCATGCCATCAAAGATGCAACAATTTACACTAGTTCAAACATTTTTTCCTTTGTTTGGTTGGGGTCCTCTCAATTCAGCCTTAGTATCCTCATTACTTCAAAAGGGTGCCCTTTGCAAGCTTGGGAGTCCAGTCCACACACTCTCCCTGCACTTTAGATCAGCTGGCCCTTTACTTGCGCTCTTCCTCAGCTTCAGCAACCCTTGAGCTAGGTCAGTGCCCTTAGGCTCGGGAGGCCACACAACTCTCTAAACTTCAGACTGGCTAGCCCTTATTTTCTTTCTCAACTCATTTCTTCATTTCTGAATTCTCCCCCATTTCCACTCAAGTGGTCACCAGCGAGCACATCAAGCTATCTGCTTGCCTGCTCCCTTCAACTTGTTTCAGCCCTAGAATAAGAATTCCTCTGACTGGCACGGACTTTTCCTGCCTTGAAATACTGCCTTGGCAAACTCCTTCTGCAAAATTCAAAATGCCAGTTACATTTCTGTCTTCAGGTATTTCCTTTAGACATAAATCTCCTGTTTTCTCAGCCGTTCTGGGTGGGGCTGAGATTTCCACCAAGTCCATTCCTCTATCCACTGGCTTATAATAAAGCCTATTTCTTCAAGGCGATCTCTAACGTCTCTTTTAGCAGATCCAATCAAGTAACGGTGGCAGGGAGACTGACAAGCTCTCTGTAACTATGCCACCTACGTGACTTTTGCCCTAGGTGACTCTAGTAGCTTTCCTACCCTCAGTTGCAGTACAACATGTCTTATATGCCTTTCAATCATTACAGTAAACAATATGCAAGGTAACCATATAAGAATTAGATGTTTCACTTCCCATATCCTATCATTTTTTTCTTACAAAACCCCTTACTTTCATGAAGCTGGAGCCATTACAACAGAACCCCCTTATGACATTAACTGCAAAACAGAGAAAGACAACTAACAAGATGGATCGACACCATAGGAGCAGTACTGGACTCAAATACAACAACAACTGTGAGACAGGCACAGGACCAGGCCTGTTTCAATCTGTTAGACATAGGAGCACTGTGAGTTAGAATCAACTGGATGACATGTAACAACAACAACATTAATAATCACCAATTGTACAGCCACAAACCTGCTGTAAAGAAAATATTATACATATATATGGGTATCAATATTAGCTCTTGTAGAGATGGGACTGCAATGGCTACATGAACACTACATGTTGAATGCCACTTAACGTCCATGTTTTATGAAACAGGACGTTATATGATTTGGATGTTGTGCAAACATACCTAAATTGCAAGCAGTCTTCACTGATTTTCCAACTTCATGTTGCTTGATAAAATTTGATTTCTCTTCCATATCACATTTCTTCATTGCCTTTTGCTACTACAATGATTAGCATTGGTTTTGCTGTGTTTTAGAGCCATGAGGCACTTCACAGTAATATTTTTGAAAGACATATATTCAGAAAGTAATATTTCTGAATGACCTCTACAACATTCAATCACAAGCCTGGATTGTTGCTGCCTGAATTAAAGCTGCTACACACTAAACTTTTTATTTGTAAGTAGGCAACGTTCACATTGAAATAACAACAGAAAGTACGGTACAAGACATTCATCAGCAAATAATATGAACATTTATGATGGTTATTAATACATATATGAATATAGATTATTCCAGTAAACACATGGTAGCATAATGATTTGTATGTAAGAGACATGAGATACACATGTTGCATAAGGGAAGTTATAGTGTTCACTTTGTCTGGTTATGTCCCCTACATCCTGTTCTCTGATGAGGATTTCTCAACTTTATGGGACCACAGACATATGCAATCAAATGTTGCCCAAATGGAATGTTATGTGGCATACGACTATATTTCAGTCAAAGACAGCTTTAGTTTTTTGTGTGTGTCTTTAAATCCAAAAAGAGGGAGATGTTAAAGGAGATGAAGCTGCAGGTGACAAGAGTCTCAAACCACGTAAGTGCTGTTCCTTAAATGTAGTTTAGGCATCATTATCAGGAAATAAGGATTGCTAACGAGCACAGTCAAAAAGGCATTTTAGGTACAGTTCAAGTTAACATGTTAACTAAGATGTTTTGAAGATTTGAAAAGTGTCTACCCCAGTACTTGGCAAGGTTGGCTTCAGCTCCAATGCTGTGTGTTATTTTTGAAGGTGTGAAGTAAATGTGTTTTCCTTTTAAAAAAAAATGATAGACTAGTTTTGAGATGACAGTGGTAGGCAACACAATACAAGTACTTTTACATCAGCATCTTGCACTTTATAATGCACTCACACTTAGGCACAAATTCCCTTTTACAAGTACAAAAGGCAAAGAACCCAAAGAATCTAAGCAATGGCGTAACCAACTATCTTTAACAGTCCATATTGTTGTCCCCATTTTCTTAAGCCAAAAGGAAACTGTAAATGCATAGCCATGTGGGCACTTGGCTCTGAAAAGTTGGAGACACTGTAATTCCACACAAGTTTGGGTTTCTAGAGAACTGAACTAACTCCATCGTGTTCTAGGTCAGTTCGACCAAAAGAAAATATCTAAAGTTGTCTGTGTCTCATCTGTGTTTCATTGCTTTTGAGGAACAAACTGCCCAAGGTCTCAAAGCCAGAATGAATGGTCTGGGGTTTTTGTACTATCTAACTGTACTCTGCTTTCAAGAGTGTTTTCAGCAGCAGAGATCCCTTCTTTTTGGTTTTTTGTGTCCAATGAATCGCACTCATGGAAAAGCCGAAGTATTGCAGAATACTTCCTACAGGCAGGTAAGGGTTACTCTCTAAAAAGAAGTTTAAGTCTGTCTGCATCTACTGATCAAACATTTCAAGGTATAAGGAGTTCAGAGTTCGCCTGATAGCTGCAGGGCTGAGCAGAGGCATCTGCAAGTAAGAAGTGGGTTTAGGACTGACTCTATGTCCAGTGATTCTAAGACTAGCTCAGGTTTCAGGTTGCCAACTTCAGGTTCTACCATCTGAGTTTGGATATATGAGATCAAAAAGAACTCTTCAGGTCAAGAATCACTGCACAAACAGAAATTGTTACCCTTTTTTTTGCCCTGCCCATCATGTAAATCAAATGTCTAGGGACATTAGTCTTGCTCATATGATCCGAGAGTAAATAGACAAAGGCTCACAAAACAGACTAAATGCTTTAGAGAAAGGAAGACCGCTTAAGGGAAATAAGACCCAAGATATCCAGACTACACTCCCAGCTAAGGTTACTCAAGGTATAAGTAGATTTGTGTTCTTTCAGTAACCCAGAAATTAATTGGAACTTAATCCAACAGCATTTTAGGAGGTTGTGGAACAATATACACTTGTCTGGGGATATTCATCAGCTACATGCTCAAATTTATTATATAAGTAATTCTCAAAGTGAACACTGAGTGGCTACTCATTTGCTACCCATGCTAGAGAGTAAGATCCCCTAAGAACTTGATTGAACCTCAGCATAGTGATCCTGCTTGGTCACCTTAGAGCAGGTGGTGGGCCGGCAACGTCTGGCGCATGGGGTCCCCAGCTGATCTCCTCCCTCCCTGCCTTCCTCGGATGGCGGCTGTTTATGCTGGACGTGTGGCCAGAGACGGGTAAGGATCACGTGGAACCTCGGCTACTTAAGACAGAGACATTGCCATGCTGCAATGAGTCTCAATGACTGGTAAGACTGAGGAATTCACACTGACCACCTAAGACAGGCAGCGTCCCTTAAACAATCAATAAATAAGGAGGACTCAGATGCAGACAGTACAGACTCGGTCAGGAGGCCAAGCCCCTGTGGGCCCAAGCGTTGTTGACCGTCCAAACCATAGGCTCTGAGGATCAGACTCTAGCCACCTAGTAGACATAGCAAACTGTCCCTCATCTGATTATTCAGTAATGCTTGTTAGTAATCTCATACATGAGCCCTGGATATCCACAGACAAATGTAAAAACCTTCCCTAAAAGCCGAGACTGTAAATTCCAAAAAACCAAGTCCCCCCCCCCCATCCAAAAAAAAATAAAAACTAAAGAGGATAGAGAGAAACACTGTAAACTGATGATATATGGAGGGGATAATAATCAATGTAACGAAACAAGCTATATGAATGGTTGAATGTGAAGCTGATGATGTGCCCTGTAAACTTTCACTCAATGCAAAATAAAAACATTTAATTAAAGAAGAACTTTTCAATATTAAAATCAATTCTTGGATTCTGGACTAGGGCAGATGGAAGCTGTGTGGCAGACCCAGTGTTTACATCAGACCAGAGTGAACCAAAGCTGGACTAGGAAAATTACTCAACAGGATGGTGTCTAGGTTGCTTAACAGGTCTTGTTTGGATCTGTTTATCTGTCCTGATTTCTGATGAACGCCTACTGTCTGTGTACTGAAGTTTATATAATAAGTGATGCAGACTTTTCCAAGTCTTGATTTTAAACTCTTCGGGTCGTTCTGAGGTAACAAACCATGTGTTACAGTGTCTGCTACTAAATTGCTTCTTAACTATTATCTGTGGAGACACTGTATGATGGCTGGATACTCTCGAAGATGTCTGCACACTACAGCATGGTCTATCTGCACATCATCAACAGTGGAATTCAGAATTCAGACACAAGCATCTATAACACACCGGTCTATGCTGCTATGGATGATGTCACCTTAGAACTAGGTAGAAATGTCTGAGGATGGACACAAATGGACAGTTTTAAGACCTGAGAACCAAACATCTTTCCTGTGTGCGAGCAAGACAATACAGTTCTTGAACTTTTACGCAAGTTTACTTGAACACCTCTACTCACTGGCTCATCAGTAACAGGAGTTACAATTTTTGAGAAAGAAAGTCTCTCCTTAAGATCATGAGCCTCTGAATCTAGGCTGAGAACTGGGGTTTCTACTGACAAGGAAAGTAAGTGCAAAGCACAAATGTCATAACTCTGATGACTGACACCTGGTGTGGTGCTGTGGGCTAATGTGTCAGACTGCAAAGTCGTTTGAACTGCAGGGTCAGTGGTTCAAGCTCACCAGATGCTCCTTGGAAACCCTACACAGGGTCACTATGGGTCAGAATCGACACAACTGCACTTAGCAACAACAACACAATAGGCTGAGCCAGAGAGTTCCCAAAGACACAAAGAAAGCATGGGAGAGACTGTATAACAGTTCTTTAACCAAAGTCACCTTGGACTTTGGTAGAAACAAGTGTTTTGGCAGTATTTGTTCTAAGGGTCTGTTTTCTGGCATGAAATGTGCAAGAGTCTTCAAAACAAGCCACTAGTTTGATTTTGGAAGTTTCTAGTCCTTGAGTGTCTAGTCTAGGAGTTGACTTAGTAGCCAATGACTCAATGGTTTCACTGGACAACTTCTGGCCATGCACAGAGTTTTCCATGTTCCTTTTCTTACTAGGTGGAACCCTAACCCTGTGGGGGTCTCATGGCCATCCTGTAGATGTATGACTGCACTGCCATGCTGACACTGGCGTAGGGACAGCCACACATGCACTGGAAGGTTGTGCCACAGTCCTCTGCATATAATAGAAATTGCTGCACTTGCTGCACTTGTTCTCAGCATGCATTTCCATAAAGTGCTGTTTTACAGGAGAAAACTGAGGAACTGGTCTGTCAATAGAATTTGGAACTTTTTCGAACCTCTTATGTTGAATTCATTATGCCATCCTGCGGGTGACTTTTGACCAGGTGGGTGTTGAGCACCAAGCTGTTGGAAAGGATTTTGCTGCAAGTCGCGCACAGTGCAAAGGATATTGGGCAGCATGGCCGGGGACAGCTCTCTCACCTAAGATCACCTCCTGGACTGGCAATGTTGGAGCCTCCGCTGCCAAAGGACAGCCAGGGTGCCCAACGCCAGAGCCATGGGACCTGCAACCTCAGAGGCCACCATGGCTCCCTCATGGCATTGAGTCAATAAACATTGAGATATAAACAAGATTAAAGAGAGCAAAATAGAGATGGGAGAAGACTGATGCCAAGTATGGAGATCTCCAATGAACCAGAAGACAACATGAAGAGACAAGGACCTCCTTCTAGGGTTGACAGCAAGAGAAAACCTTCTCCTAGAGACACCACCCAGTATGTGGGATCCTAGCTTCCTAAACTTGAGAAAATCAATTTCTGTTTGTTAAAACCACCATCTTTGATATTTTTGTTAAGTTGTTGTCATTGTTAAATGCCGTAGAGTAAATGCCAACCCATAGCAACCCTGCATAGGGTTTCTGAGGAGGAGCTGGTGAGCTTGAACCACCAACTCTGCAGTTCAAACTGCCAACTCTTAGGTTCAAACAGACTTTGCAGTCCAGCACATTAACCCACAGCACCACACTAGAACTCCTATTTTTGTTATTGTTGTTATTAAGTGCTGTTGAGTCAGTTGCAACCCAGGGTGGTTGTGGTGGTGGTGTGCCGTGGAGTTGGTTTCAACTCACAGTGACCCTGTATAGAGTTTCCAAGGCTGTAAATCTTTATGGGAACAGAAAGCCTCATCTTTCTCCCGCAGAACCACTGGTAGTTTCGAACTAGCTGACCTTGAGATTAGCAGCCTGACTTGTAACCACTACACCACCAGAGCTCTTTTCCAACCCATAGTGACCCTATATACATAGGGTTTTTGAGGAGCAGCTGGTAAGCTTGAACCACTGACTCTGTGGTTCAAAGTGACTCTGCAGTCCAGCGCATCATCCCACAATGCCACACCAGGACTCCATTTCTGTTACAGCAGCACTCAATAATAAAAACACCCTTTAATCAAAAACTTCAATTCCTATGAATGTGATGATTACGATTTAACAGTATGACCAGTTTTCTTTCAGGGCTCACTAATTTTTTTTCTCATTCTAGCATTTCATAAGTACTAAATGCTAGCACTCATTGGTGGAGGTTGACAAAACAAAACTGAGATTGCCAAACTTTTTCTATAAAGAGCCAATTAGTACTTATTTTAGGCTTTACGAACCATATTGTCTCTGTTGCCATCACTTAACTCTGCAGCTGTAGCATGAAAGTAACCAAGGACTATGTAAACAAATGGCCATAGCTGTGTGTCAATACGACTTTATAAAAACAGATTTGGTCCATGGGTGGAGATCACAGACCTCTGATAAGGAATTGTTTCTCTTAGTGTGGCATTTCCTGTGCTATTATGTATTTAAATAGAATAGCAAATTTATAGGAATATGAGCGGTGGAAAGAATCATTCTATGTCACCTATGTTGTACTTTGATATTAAATAATTGATTTGCAGTATTTAAGGAAATTGGTGATAGCTGATGGACAATAGGAAGAAATTAATAAGTGTACTTTTAATTGGGAAATTGTGCAGCAATATACATTGAAATTACATTGGAATCCAAACATTGAATGGCAATGCTGTAAGAATGATATATTTTAGGATTATCTTGACTTAATCACTCCTCTCTATAATCTGCTTCTTCACCTCTTTTGATATTGGATGTTGTTGTTGTTAAGCTGCTGAGTTGGTGCCTACTCATAGTGATCCTATACTGCATAAGGTTTCTGAGGAGCAGCTGGTGGGTTTGAACCACTATCTTGTTGTTCAAACTGACTTTGCAATCCAGCTCTTCTTCTACATTGCCACACCAGGGCTCCACTGCGATTGATACTGAAAGCTCATGCAATATTATATGATCTTTTATATCATTTTCATTTTACAACACCCATAATATTAAAACAACGCCCAGCATGTTTGAGTGCCTTGTCCAAGGTTCATAGACTTATGTAGTAGCAAACTTGAGACTGAAATTGAAATATCCTGACTGTTTTGTTCTATTTCTGTTACATCACTCTGGTCCCTCTTAACAGAAAGAAACTCCCATATGCAGAAGTTCCAAGTAAAGTCCCTAGATTTAGAGCACTGAGTTAGGTAAAGCTCCATATTCTGTCTGTGGTGATCAGATGCTCGGACCATACTGAGTGGTGCAGAGGTTGGGACTGGTGACCTGAGAGTTTGGGTACCAACTGTCCACATCTTCAGCAGGTGACACGGGAGGGGCAGCCAGGCGCATCCACAAATATGCCCCCACCTTTCAGCATTAGATATCATTTGTCTATTCAATGTCCAAACCAGAGTTACTTAATATGTGACCAAATCAAAACAAAAGCCACTGCTGTCACGTTGATTCCTACTCATAGCTACCTTATTTGTTGTTGGGTAGTGCCATCGAGTCGGTTCCGACTAAACCTGCTCCATAAGATTTCCAAGGATGTAAATCCTTATGGAAAAAGATTGTCACATCGTTCTCTGGCAGATTAGCTGGTGATTTTGAACCACCAACCTATTAGTTAGCAGCCTAGCACTTTAAACTCTGTGCCATCATTAAACCAAAAAATCAAACTTACTTCCATAAAGTTCATTCCAACTCATAGTGATTCTATAAGACAGAATAGAAGTTCCCCCACAGGTTTCCAAGGCTGTAAATCTTTCTGTAAGCAGACTGCCTTATTTTTCTCTGACAGAAGGAGTACAGGGTTCTAACCATCATGCTTTCGGTTATCAGCTCATTTCTTAACCCACTGTGCCACCTTCATACGTGACATGAGTCATGGATTAAAATGTTGACTACATGGCACATGTGCCTGGGATTTCCCATCCCTAAGCATGGCAGACAGCACTGGTGGCACACTTAATGCCAACGCTATTCCAGAGTCTTGACGAGAATGTTCTACTTAGATTCCATTGGTTAATCTGAATTTTCAAAATAACTGAAATCTATTTGCCATGTTGTTGTTGTCAGGTGCCATCGAGTCGGAACCAACTCATAGCGACCCCATGCACAGCAGAACGAAACAATGTCCGATCCTGGGC
>NW_006408639.1:1121373-1126503 GCF_000296735.1 Chrysochloris asiatica | reverse complement strand
TTTCAATGCATTTTGGACTTCCACCCATGGTGGACAGGTTTCAGATGAGCTTTCAAACAAAGACAGACTAGGAAGAAAGAGTGAGAAACTACTTCCGAATCGCTAGTCACTGAAAACTCTATTTGCCTTATTATAGGGGCAATGGTGGTTCCGTTGTAGGATCTCAGCTTCCATGTAGGAAATCTGCATTTCATTTCCAGTCAAAGCACTTCAGACACAACCACATCCATTTGTTAGTGGAGGCTGGCATGTTGCTATGATACTGAATAGGGCTAAGTAGAGCTTCTCTACAAAAGGAGTGCTGATCTACTTCTAGATCCCAGTCAATAAAACCCTATGCATCACAATAGTCCAATCTACACTCAATCATGGCGATGACACAGGACCAGGCTACATTTCATTCTGTTTTTCAGGACTTCACTATGAGCTTGAGGAGACTTGATGACAACAAATAACATCTGTCAGCTTAGGTCTAGATGATTCTATCATTAGCAGCAGTTCAGGCTGAAGGCAAGTGTTGGTTCTACTCTACCATAGTTGGGTATGAGTTTTTTGGTAAGCACCAATGTTGGTCTGGAAATTCAATGACTTGGTAGTGTTTCTGGCTGAGAGCAAGATCACTGGTACATGCATAGACTTAACTGTATATGGCAATAACTGATCTCAGTAAATGTTCAATGATTAAAGAGGTATTTATGTATTGAGTTTCCAACTGTGGCTTGCTGTAGCTGCTGTTAAGTGCTGTTGAGTCAGTTCCAACTTATAGCAACCCTGTATAAGGTTTCCAAGAATTGGCTTTGAACCTCTGATCTTGTCGTTGAATGCATTATCCTATGGTGGCACACAGGAAGGAAAAGAGAAAAATAAGCGAAGCAAAGGATAGAGAATGGGAGAAGTATACCATCATTGCAAATGGAAAATCCTGAAAAAAGGTAGACACTAAAGGAAAATTTCCACTCCTATTAGTCTTGGACCGCAAGGTCAGTTTGACTAGGAAGGTCAGCTGTTCAAAGTCACCAGCTACTCCTCAGAAAACCTATACAGGGTTGCTGTGAGTCGGAACCAGCTTGATTGTATTTAACAACAATTATTGAAATAAAGGTTATTCTTCAAGGTTACATAAATAAATCTGATAAATTCAATGTTGTTTTTTTTTATCTGAGTAATCATTTGTGTTCAAGAAGCTTTGTCATATTTACATCTAACTCTTTTATCTTATTCATCCTGTTTATGACTTTTGTGGTATACTGCAAACCTGCTATATAACACAATAATAAAACTAATGTGCTTATATTTTACATAAGTGTGATTTATCTACATTTGAAATAGTGTGATATCAGCCATAAAAAGAAAATTTTAATTTATGCAATACCCTTGCTCCCATAAAATAAGTTCAAAAATCAGCTTGGTTTCAAAGTTTACTGTGCAAATTATTAGCTGTGTTTGCTTGCTTTTGTCAAGAGGTATTGCACTCTTGAGCTGATAAATACGAAACCCCATTGTAGATCAGAATGAGCCTAGATGTAAATGAGAGTTGAACTATATAAAGTCTTTCACAACACAACTCTTACGTAAAATGGGGTACCCTGAAAATAAAAAAAAATTAAAAAGCTTATTGAATGAACTTTCAGAATATGAATAATTAAATACAAGTGAAATATCTCAAGAGATGTGAAAAACTATTAACTATATAAGAACTTACGAACACAAAATTATTTAGGTGGAACTAAGATAATGGTGAATTCCAGCTCTGTAGCAATAAGCAATCTCATAATATCTTTCCTGTTGGTGTTGTTGTTAAGTGCCGTAGAGTGGGTGCCGACCCATAGCGACCCTGTACAGGGTTTCCGAGGCTGTAAATCTTTACGGGAGCAGAACGCCTCATCTTTCTCCCGCAGAGCAGCTGGCAGTTTCGAACTGCTGACCTTAAGGTTCACAGCCCGATTCGTAACCACTACGCTACCAGAGCTCCTTCCCTAACTACCTGAAAAAAACCTAAAATATCATTGAGGGAAAGACACTATGCTTTACTGCTAATTAAATCAATAAGCGAAGTTGCTCCCTACAGTTCTAGGACTTCACATTCACTCTAATGTCTCTGACAGCAGACAGAGAATAACTATTGGCAATTAGTGACTCTCGAGACTTAATAATTATGGCAAATGTTAATCTGTGTTTTCCATTCCAGAGAAAGCTATCAAATAATTTTACTGGTGTAGTGGTTACGAATTGGGCTGCGAACCTTAAGGTCAGCGGTTCGAAACTACCAGCCGCTCCACGGGAGAAAGATAAGGCTTTCTACTCCCGTAAAGATTTACACCCTTGGAAACCCTGTACAGGGTCGCTATGGGTCGGACCCGACTCGATGGCACTTAACAACAACAACAACAACCTTGATTATGAAAATAAAAGAAATCACTATTATCTTGGCAAACTGTCCAGAATGAAAATAGAGATTACAAGAGGGAAAAAGCAAATACATAAAATGAACATCAACCTAACCAAGGATGCTGAAAGGGCCTTCATTTTATATTCCATGAATATTATATTCAGAATAAAACTAACTTTTATCTCTGTTTCACATACCTGACCTACCTATGCATTGCTTTCCAATGTCCTTTAACTTTATTTTCCTTTCTTTCTTAAGGTAGGTATTTTCCCGTTAACTAAGTTACAAAGAGCAAATGATTGTCTTAATTAGTTGGGTTTTTTGTTTTGTTTTGTTTTGTTTTGTTTTTAATGTGTTATCTTGCATTTAAGTACTCCTATATCATTTAACAGGAGTCCTGGTGTGGTGCTGTGGGTTAATATGCCAGACTGCAAAGCCATTTGAACTGCAAGGTTGGTGGTTCAAGCTCACCATCTGCTCCTCAGAGACCCTATACAGGGTTGCTATGTGTCAGAACCAACTCAATGGTACTTCACAACACAACAACATATAGTGTGAGCAGGGAGACTGTGTCAAACTGTTGTTGTTGGGAACTGGTGAATCTGTTCTGATTCATAGTGACCTTGTATAGGGTTTCTAAGGAGCAGCTGGGGGTTTTGAACCACTGAACCTACAGTTAGCTATCTAGTACATATCCTACAGCATCACACCAGGACTCCTGTGTAAAACTAGTGTCTCTTAAACCAATGAGAGAAATAACACATTTTAAATTATGGAAGACAAATTTCAGAGGCACTCAATTATCAATCCTCAGGCGACCTCATTGAAAATAAGTAAAATGCCTTTTTTTTTTTCTGATTATATATATATAAAGAGTACTTGTTGGTAATGCATGTTGGACTGTTGGATTGTTGTTGTTAGGTGCTGTCAAGTCTAGTTGACTCTGACTCACAGTGACCCTATGCACAACAGAAAGAAACACCGCCCAGTCCTGTGCTTTCCTCACAATTGTTGTTGTTTGAGCCCAATGTTGCTGTGATTATGTCAGTACATCTCATTGGGGGTCTTCTGCTTTTTTGTTGACCCTTCAATCTACCAAACATGATGTCCTTTTCCAGGAATTGGTCTCTCCTGACACCATGTCCAATGTATGAAGTCTTGTCATCCTCACTTCTAAGAAGCATTCTGGGTGTACTTCTTCCCAGATAGATTTGTTGGTTCTTTTGGAAATCCATGGTATTTTAATATTCTTCGACATTCTTCAACATTATAGTTCAAATGCATTCATTCTCCATTGCCCTTTCTTAACTGTCCAAACTTTCAGATGTATATGAGGTAACTGAAAATACTGTAGTCTGACCCTTAGTATTCAGGAGTACCTTAGTCCTCAAACTGACATGTTTATTCTTTGGCACTTGAAAGAGGTCTAGTGCAGCAGATTTGACTAGTGAAAAATCATCTGATTTCTTAAACTGTTGCTTTCATGACTGTTATTTATGGATCCAAGCAAAATGAAGTCTTTGATAATGTCAATCTTTTCACCATTCTTCATGATGTTATTTATTGGTCTAATTGTGAGGATTTGCATGTTCTTTAAATCGAGGTGCAATTCATACTGAAGGATGTAATCTTTGATCCTTATTGTTAGTTCAAATTCTCTTTGCAAGCAAAGTTGTATCATCTACACATTGCAGATTCGCAATGAGTCTTGATGTCATGTTATTCTTCATCTAACCTAGCTTCTCAGATCTGTAAAGCCTATAGATTAAGTATGGGAAACGTTACCACTCAAGTGCACATATTTCCTGATTTTTTACCATTCAGTATCCCCTTGTTTTAGGGAATCTAATTGAATAGGTAATAGGTTATGCAATGATATCATAGTTTGCTCTATCTGCTAATTTTATTCAAAGAAACTGTGTATGCAATGATTTAAATTTTGTCTAGTACATTGAAGGAGCCCTGGTGGCATGCATGATTAAGTTTTGGGCTGATCACCACAAGGTTATTGTTGTTGTTATGTGTCGTCGAGTCGGTTCCGACCCATAGCGACCCTGTACAGGGTTTCCGAGGCTGTAAATCTTTATGGGAGCAGAAAGCCTCGTGTTTCTCCCGCAGAACAGCTGGTAGTTTCAAACTGCTGACCTTAAGGTTCGCAGCCCGATTTGTAACTACTACGCTACCAGAGCTCCTTCACCAAAAGGTTGTTGGAGGAATTAAATTCACCAGTGGCTCCTGGTGATCTTCCCTGTAAAGATTATAGCCAATGAAACACTAAGGCACAACTCCACGCTGTCCTACTGGGCCACTGTAAGTCAGAATCAACTTAAAGGCACACATCAACAAAAAATATACTAAATTGACTATAATGTTGCCTTTTCAATTATTGTAAGAAAAACAGTAAGTCATTGGTTTCTTCAGTCTCCATGATTTACACACTTTGGCACTACCCTCAAATAAGTAGAGAACATAAGATGTTGTTGTTTAGTACTGCTGAGTCAGTTCCAACTCATAGCAACCCTGTATAGGGTTTCTGTAATGTGGCTGGTGAGTTTGAACTGCCAACCTTTCTGTTCAAATCGACTTTGAAGTCCAGTGCTTATCCTATGGCCCCACACCAGATGCTTCAAGAGAGGAGATCCAAAAGATAAAAAGACCTCCCACTATCTATGAATTGCCAAAAGAACCAATAGATCTGTTTTGGAAGAAGTGCAGCCAGAGTGCTCCTTGGAGGTCAAGAT
>NW_006408639.1:1081633-1121113 GCF_000296735.1 Chrysochloris asiatica | reverse complement strand
CTGTGCATGGGGTCGCTATGAGTCGGTTCTGACTCGATGGCACCTGACAACAACAACTATCTATGAAAGGAGTTTCTGGGTGGTACAAAAGGTTAATAGGCTCAATTGATAGCTGGAAGTTTTGAGGTTTGAGACCAGCGAGAGGCACCTTGGAAGAAAGGCTTAGCTATCTACTCTCAAAAAAAATCAGCCACTGAAAACTCTACAGGGCATAGTTCTCCTCAAACACACGTGGGGGAGCCGTGAGTTAGAACCTTTGAAATACTTGCTGATCTCATGTTTAGTGTGTTCTCCCTATTACAATAGTCCCTCTTCCCCTACTGCCATAGTCTCTATTCCCAGTTTTTCAACAATTCTTTTGAAAAGTATCCTCTTATTAAGTCTGGATTTGGTTTTTAGTAAAACACAAAGAAAACCTGAATGAAATTAAAATGTACTGAAATCTCTCTGAGGCCATTTTAAAAGAGCTGGCTCCTCACCTGTACAACTCCTTTTTTTTCCCAGTCACCATCAGTGGCTTGGTTTTTGCTACTAGAATTAGAATTTGATATGCAAAATGAAAAACAACACAAAAAGCCACAATGTGAAAATGGGGAACTCTGTCTCCCTTTTAGGAATCTTCTCCAAGATATTATCTATCAAACCCAATTTCAAATATTTAATAAAGTTCCTTGTTGCTTAGCATCTTTCATACAACTGAAAGTCAAACTATTTTATCAAATTAGTTTTGTGATTTTAAAAATTAGGACATTCAAGCCATCTTAACATTAGAGAAAAAAGGATATGATTAAATTATCTCATAATATTTTGATCAAAGATTTTGCATGTTAGAATTATTGAGATGCTTGCTAAAGCTTTATAGTCTTCCTACAAGGAAGGTGGGCTTGGCTTTGTGATGATTTGGAAGGAACTGTGGTTTGGAGTCACTGAGGCATGCTGTTGGTCTTCTTTAGTACCGTTAAGTCATTTCCAACTCGTAGCAACCCTGTATAAGGTTTCTGAGGAGCCACTAGTGGATTTGAACTCCCAACCTTACATTTCAAACCAACCTTGAGGTCCAGTGCTTACCTTACCCTCTAGTGCCACATTTTAATTTGATATGCATCCCACTTAGAGTTTCAATTTCCATACCCGAACATTGGGAGAACACCACCATTCACATGGTTTTTGGGAGCAACGAATGTGAACAAAGTCCTTGGCATGATTCCTAAAAATAAAAAAAGGTTACTATCCAGTTGATTACTACTTAAGATGATTCTACGTGCGTCAGAGCAGAGCTGTGCTCCATAGGGTTTTCAAAGACTGCTTTTAATATATATATATATATAGTGTAACAGGAGCTCTGGTAGCGTAGTGGTTACGAATCGGGCTGCGAACCTTAAGGTCAGCGGTTCGAAACTACCAGCTGCTCCGCGGGAGAAAGATGAGGGTTTCTACTCCCGTAAAGATTTACATCCTTGGAAACCCTGTACAGGGTCGCTATGGGTTGGACCCGACTCGATGGCACTTAACAACAACAACAACAACATAGTGTAAGCCTTTTCTTCATGGTGAACTCAGAATATCAACATTTTGATTAGCAATGAGCATTTGCCACCCAAGGACTTAAGCACAGTACCTATGACAGGTAATAGCAAAAAAAAAGTAACTACTACTGCTTTTTTCGGAGTCCTGGTGTGGCACTGTAGGATCAGCACTGGATTGCCATTTGCAGTTCAAACCCACCAGCCGCTCCTTGGAAACACTGCACCAGGTCTCTGTGAGTTGGAATGAACTCAGTGAGACTTAACAAGAACAAGAACTTTGTTATTTTTAGAAATATCTTTCGTTTTCCCTCTTTTCCTTTTGCTTAATGGAAGAAGGATACCTTGGTCTGGATGCAAACTCAGGCAGTCTGGTTCCATGACTTGTCTGATCAATTTTATGAACTGCTAAGTTCTTCTGTGGAGTCCTGATGTGGTGCTGTAGGCTAATGCATCAGACTGCAAAGTTGTTTGAACTGCAAGGTCAGTGGTTCAAGCTCACCACTATGGGTCGGAATTGACTTGACTGCACTTAACAACAACAACAACAAGTTCTTATGTTACTGTAAGTTACAAAACGTATCTTTGCTTCTAAAACTAGAACTAATATTTATTGTAAAGTTAAAGAACGTTTGGGATCTGGATGTGAGTGGGATGTGGAGAGCAAGAGGCTGAAGGATGAATATGTTGTTTCCTTTTTTTTTTTTTTTTATTCCACCTCTAAATCTATCAGGTGTTTGAAGCTGATTCTTCCTCATCTGGAGGGTTTGGTTATTCATTGGAGATGAACTCTTCTCCTGTTATTGGAGAACTCTTCCTTTGAGATCCATTGGCTGTGGCAAAGGTATTTCCTTCTCTGTTGACCATTCCTACTACAGTAGAACCTTCAGAAGCCGGAAGTCCTCTGCCAGATTTTCTTCTGCTGATGTTTTATCACTCCCCCAGGAAGATCCTCTTGGAATATACTTAGTCTTTTAACCACCACCCTACGCTGGCTCTTTCTCCCTTATGATCACAGAAGACACTCGCCCATTCTTTGACCAAACAGATTCCGAGAGTGCAAGGCGATTCCAAAGCACATGTTTCTCTCTTTCAGGTTCAGAATGGAGTCAGGCAATAGTCTACTGTGTCTCCTAACCTGAGGATATTCATTGCAAGAGCTCTTTAAGAATCTGTTGAAGTGATTTTCTCTGGAAGTAAAGAGGAATGTTACCAGTTGCATTGAATAGATTAAAACTCATGATGACCTCATGTGTGTCAAAGAATCGTGCTTCATGTGGTATTCAATGACTAGTTTTTCGGAAGTAGGTTCCAAGGTACTTTTAAGTGGACTTGAAATTCTATCCTAGTTTGCATTACCCTAACACTCCAAAGGGTAGAGTACCTCTGTCCATTATGCTGTGGTGGAACAGGGGGACGTGAGACTCAGCATGCAGGATACTCCACAATCCTCTGCGTGTGCTTTCCTTTGAGTCTTATACCTTCAGTGTGGATGGGGGGATTCAATGACATCTAACTTGTTCTTGACCACATAAACTTGGCAAATTTTATCAGGTGAGCTCTTTTATAACATTGCTGTAAGTGCTGTCGAATCAGTTCTGACTCACAGCAACCCTATATAGAATTTCAAAGGAGCAACTGGTGGGTTTGAACTGCTTACCTTGTGGTTCAGTCCAGTACTGATCCTACAGCACCACACCAGGAGTCCTTTTACAAAATGTTTATGTTTTGTTACATCTAGTACCATCAAGTCAGTTCTGACCTATAGTGACCCCCGTATAGGGTTTCCAAAGAGCAGCTGGTGAGTTTGAACCACAGGCCTTGTGATTCAAACTGATTTTGTAGTCTAGTGCATTAACCGACATTGCCACACCAGGATTTATAACATAGATGCCTGAGATTTCACAATGGATAGCTTTGGGTCTACTTTTAACATCCTGTCCCATAATTACTAATTAAGTAAGGCTCAGTAAGGATTTACACCCTCGGAAACCCTGTACAGGTTCGCTATGGGTCGGAACCGACTCGACGGCACTTAACAACAACAACAACAACAACAGTAACAATAAAGCCTGATTCATAGTAATTGTGGTTGTGAGGTGCTGTCAAGTCCGATCTGACTCCTACTGACCTCTTGTACAACAGAAATTAACACAAGTTGGTCCTGTAACATCCACACAATTGACATGCTTCAGTCCAGTGCTACTGCCACAGTAATACATTTGCTAATTGACATCAGCTCATTCTCATCAGAAAGGCTGCTTCCATGCGAACTAAGAAAATTCCCAAAAGGTTCAGCATGGAACCTACATAAGAAAAAAGGAAAAAGGGATCATCTTTAATATTCAGAACACATTTTAGACGACCCCCAGCACGCCTGGACTCAGTGAAGTGGGTGGTGCCTCCTAAGTAGACATTTTAGCTTCTTTGTCTCCTCATGATCCAGCAGAATAAAAATAGTAGCTACCTTTGAAAGCTATTCATTAACAGGCACTTTCATACACGTTATCTCATTTAATTGTTACATTATTCAGAAGTGATAGTTATGGATACTAAAAGAATTAATTACGTGTCTAAAATTGAATGATTAATGAACATTAAAGGCAGCAAACTGACCCAGGCCTACCTGAATCAGGAATCTGTGATCTTAACCATCTTCCTGACTAATGATATTCCAACTCTTTCCTCCCTTATTCAGAAAGCTTGCCCAAGATCTGTGTTTCGCTTATTCTATGGATGTGCTCAATCTGTGAGGACAGAAATGTTCTGAGAATTTGTGCAGTTAATTATTATTACTATTATTTTCATTTGTCTGGCTTGAGAATTATCATATCGTCAGTATAGAGGATGAAATTTCCCTTTAAGTTTTCCCTCTGGTCTTCCAAAGACACAATCACACTCAAAAGCAGTAATTCTATAATGGGTACAAAAGGTGTATTTTGTGAAGGAAAACAATGGAAAATCTTTTCTACTTTTTCTATGAGAAGAACCAGACAACAGTAATTAGAGGGTTCAACATTTAATTTGGGTGATTTATGAAGTTTATCATTATGAATTTTATTATATATATATATATATCAATCTATCTATCTTTTTACTTCATTGACAGAGAGCGACAAAGACATACATGCATAAAGACAGACAGACAAAGGAGAGAAAAAGAGATTTCAATTACTGAATAAATCAAGCCATATTCTTAACAGGGGTAGAGAAAATGATCATGATCAGTATTTCTCAAACTGTGTTTCTAACAAAGGCCTGCTTGATGTTGTTAAAATAAAACGTGTCAAGTAAAAAAAAAAAAAAAAAAGAAAATTCTGAGAAAAGGCAAGTTTGTGAAACACTGTATTAATCAGGTTTCCATCCTATATTTTCTCAGTCTTTTGACTTTTCAAGAGGAGATAAAGATTATTGTATCTCACACACATATGACCACAGAAGCCTTGTGTTTCCTCCATCCACTCACCTCATGCATCAAAGACCAAATATTTTTATGTGGAATATTAGTGCTCCAGAGAAGTTTCTTTGAGGAAGGTTTACAAGGAGGCAACCACAGGTCTAGTCATTCTATGTTAAGTGTGATTATTGACAGAGAAATAGAGTCAGGATTACATGGGTCTTTTCAATTAAAGAAGAAAAGTCAGAATGGTTTTCTGGAGGGAAGGAAAGTTTCCAAGTCAGATGTTTTTCCAGTAGGAACACTGCATAATGAGGTTGCACATTTAACCCAACAATCTGATGTGCATATCCTGAGACTGATGGCAAGCCTTTGGCTTCTCTTTGAAAATGTTAAGTGATAAATGGTTATTTCTGGCACCCAAAGTCACGATCTTTTTTAGATAGTGATTTCCCAGCTGAAATAACTCATCATAATGATATGCACAGACTGTACACTACAGATAAACTTCCTTCTGCCATCTGCAAATCGAGTAAAAACAGTAGGAGAGCACTGTCGTGCCAATATGCAGCTTCTTTTAGTGAAAACCAAAGCGGAGCAGATGTTAGCAAGAGCAGTGTTACAGTCCTTTCTAATTTATTTATTATTTTACATCTCAAAGTGTTAAAAGATCATATTAATTTCATTTGGCGTTAGAGGAATTGGAGACAGACTTTTCTGGTGGCAGAAAATGTTCATGCTTACATTGGAAAATATCATGATTAAAGTTTCTCTCAAAAAAGCTTCCTTAATTGGATGCCAAGACGGGCTTTACTTGTAGTCCCTGTTTCCACAAGGTTGAACCCAACAAAAATTGTCTTCTATCTAGAAGCTGAGATGACAGCTCAGAGACTAAACAATGTTATGCAGTGACCCTGACATGTTAGCTCTCAGCCACTTGGTCATGGCCAGTCTTTTTGGATGACCCACAGTTTCACAGTGTACACTGTAACCATCAGTTTTCAAATGGGTTCTTCATTCTGGATCAGAAGAATTGCTGAATATTTCTTGACAGCAAGGACTTTTCCTGACAGATGAAACTAAAGGATTCTAACATAAGGAATGAATTCTTCTAGAAGTTCTATTTTAAAGAAAGCAATCATATGATCTGAAACAAACGTGACACTATTGATGCTGTTAATTTCAAGTGTGGCTAAATTGGATTGTGCTACTCTTTGTGCTTTTGGTTTTAAATGACATTTAGATGTGTTATATTTTTATATGTGCATAGTACTTCAAGTTTCTTTCTTACATTATCACAGACAGAGCACAGTGGTGGCTCGTGGCAGAATGTTTTGTCTTCCATGCAGAGACCCAAGTTCTATAGCAAGCCTATGTATCCTGTGTACAGCTACTACCCATCTTTCAGTGTACTCTTGTGTTTTGCTAGGATACTAGTTAGACTGCAACAGAGCTTCTAAACTAAAAGAGAACAGGAAGAAAGTCCTGGTGATATATTTCCATAAATGAGTTCATGAAAACCCTGTGGATTACAACAGTCCTAGCCATAATTTTTGAAGGGGAAGGCTTAAGATCAGAAAACATGTTGTATTGTTGGGCATCAGTCACAATGAGTCAGAAGCCGAATGATTGGCTAGCAACAATAATATCACAATTCATTTTATGACAAGCTAGTGAGAACGTGAGGTAAGATGTCCGAAGTGCAACCACGGGATTGGTTCAAGGGCACTGAGGACAGATGACAGTCTGGCTTCCTATTGAGGCCATGATGTTATCAAGGCCACCACACCTTCCATTATGCCACAACTGCCTCCAGTAAAGGCTCTGCTTTCAGGTACTTGGTTTTGGATCTGCTTGAAAGGGATGATTTGGGGGACATTTAGAGGATGTGTAAGAAATTATTATGGGATCCAGACCTATCTTCCACCACTCGTCTGTCAGTTTGTTGTACTGTGGTGGCTTGTGAGTTACTGTGATTCTGAAAGCTATACAACCAGTATTTTAAATACCAGCAGGGTCACCCATGGTGGACAGGTTTCAGATGAGCTTCCAGATGAAAACAGATTAGGAAGAAGGAGTGATGAACTACATCCTAATATTTAGTCACTGAAAACCTTATGAACAGCAGAAAAACACTGTCAGATATAGTGCCAGCAAATGAGCAAATGAGGTTGGAAGGCACTCAAAATGTGACTGGGGAAGAGCTTCCGCCTCAAAATAGAGTTGACCGTGATGACGCGAATGGAGTAAAGCTTGTGGGAGAAAAGCCTGAAGGACCTTCATTTGCTGATGGAGGACAACTCAAAATGAAGGGAAATTGTTGTAAACATCCATTAATAATCAGAACATGGAGTATATGAAGTATGAATCTGGGACAATTGGAAGTTGTCAAAAATGAAATGAAATGCATAAACATCAATATCTTAGGCATTAGTGAGCTGAAATGGACTGGTATTGGCCATTTTGAATCTGATGATCACATGGTTTACTATGACTGAAATGACAAATTGAAGAGGAATGGTGTTGCATTCATTGTCAAAAAGAACATATCCAGATCAGTCATGAGGTACAACACTGTAAGTGATAGGATCATATTCATAATACCACTAATATTTAATTTTATACAGTAACCACTAAAGCCAGTGAGGACGAAATAGAAGAATTCTACCAACTTCTTGAATCTCAAATTGATCAAACATACAATCAAGATATACTGATCATTACTGGTGATTGGAATGCAAAGGTTGGGAGCTAAAGGAAGGATCAGTAGTTGGAAAATATGACCTTGGTGATAGAAATGGTGCTGGGGAACACATGAGAGAATTCCGCAAAATCAATGATGTGTTCATTTCAAATACTTTCTTTAGGTAGCGTAAGAGACAACTATACACATGGATCTCACCAGATGGAATACATAGAAATCAAATTGACTACATCTGCAGAAAGAGAAGATAGAAAAGCTCCATATCATCAGTCAGAATAAGGCCAGGGGAACAGACTCAAATGCAAATTAAAACTGAAGCTGAAGAAAATGAAAACAAGTCCATGAGAGCCAAAATATGACCTTGAATATATTCCACCTGAATTTAGAGATCATCTGAAGAACAGATTTGATACATTAAGAACTAAAGACCAAAGACCAGAAGAGTTGTGAGATGACATCAAGAGCATCATACATGAAGAAGGCAAAAAGTTATTGAGAAGACAAGAATGAAAATGTCAAAATGGATGTCAGAAGAGACAGTGAAACTTGCTCTCCAGCGTAGAAATGTTAAAGCAAATGGAAGAAATGAAGAGGTACAAAAGCTGAACAGAAATTTCAAAGGTCAGTTCGAGAAGATAATGCCAAATATTACAACAATATATACAAAGATCTGGAATTTGAAAACCAAAAAGGAAGAACATGCTCAGCATTTCTGAAGCTGGGGGAACTGAAAAAAAATTCAAGCCTTGACTTTCATTATTGAAAGATTCACTGGGCAAATTATCGAATGATGCAGAAAGCATCAAGAAAAGATGGAAGGAATACACAGAGTCACTGTACCAAAAGGAAATCGTTCAGGTTCAACCATTTCAAGAGGTAGCATTTGATCAAGAGCCAATGATACTGAAGGAGGAAGTCCAAGATGCATTGAAGGAATTAGCAAAGAACAAGGCACCAGGAATTGATGGAATAAAAATTGAAATCTTTCAAGAAAGTGAGGCAGCACAGGAGGCACTCACTCATCTCTGGCGAGAAATTTGGAAGACAACTATCTGGCTGATTGAATGGAAGAGATTCGTATTTGTGCCAATTCCAAAGAAAGGTAACCCAATGGAATGCGGAAATCATAGAACAATCTCTTTGATATTCCATGTGAATAAAATTTTACTAAAGGTAATACAGAAATGTATTACATTGACAGAGAACTTCCAGAGGTTCAAGTCAGATTTAGAAGAGGCCTTGGAGCAAGGGATATCATTGCTGATGTCTGATGGATCTTGGCTTAAAGCAGATAATATCAGAAAGATGTTTACCTGTGCTTTATTGACTATGTAAAGGATTTTGATTGCGTGGATCATGACAAGCTATGGACAATATTGCGAAGTATGAGTATTCCAGAACACTTAATTGTGCTCATGAGGAATCTGCATATGGATCAAGAGGCAGTTGTTTAAACAGAACATGGGAACACTGAATGGTTTAAAATTAAGAAAGGTATGTGACAAGGTTGTATTCTGTCACCATACGTATTTAACCTGTATGCAGAGCAAATCATCTGAGAAGCTTGGTTATATGAAGAAAAACGTGGTATCAGGATTGTAGAAAGACTTATTAGCAACTTGTGATATGCAGATGATACAACATTGCTTGCTGAAAGCGAAGAGGACTTAAAACATTTACTGATGAAGATCAAAGAGCACAGCCTTCGGTATGAATTGCATCTCAAAGTAAACAAAACAAAAGCTTCACCACTGGACCAATAAACAACATTCTTATCGATGGACAAAAGATTGAAGTTGTCAAGGACTTCATTCTTCTTGCATCAACTATCAACACTCATAGAAGTAGCAGTCAGGAAATCAAACAACGTATTGCATTAGGCAAATCTGCTGCACAAGACCTTTCTTAAAGGGTTGAAGAGCAAAGATATCTGTTTGAGGACTAAGGTGTGCCTGACTCAAGCCATGGTATTTTCAATAATTTCATATGCATGTGAAAGCTGGACAGTGAATAAGGTAGACCATAGAAGAATTGATGCTTTTGAGTTATGGTGTTGGAGGAGAATACTGAAAGTGCCATGGGCTGCCAAAAGAACCAATAGATTCTTGGAGGCCAAGATTGCCAAACTTCATCTCTCATACTTTGGACATATTGTCAGAAGGGACCAGTCACTGAAGAAGGATAACATGTTTGGTAAGGTGGAGGATCAGAGAAAAGAGGAAGACCCCCAACAAGATGGATTGGCAAAGTGGCAGCATTAATGGGTTGAAGCAATCGTGAGGTTGCTTAATGGCAACAATTGTGAGGTTGGTCCAGGATGGGGCAGTGTTTCATTCTGCTGTGCATAGGGTCTATGAGTTGGTACCGACTTGATGGCACCTAAAAACAAGAACATCAAGCCTATCTTATTCATTATCCTTATTTGTTGCTGTTGTTAAATGCCATGGAGTAGGTTTCAACTCATAGCTACCCCATATAGAATTTCCAAGGAGGGACTGGTGAGTTTGAAGTACTGAGTATGTGGTTCTAACTGACCTGTTGGTCCAGTCGTTTACACTATAGTGCTATACAAGGACTCATTAGTAGGAACAGTAATATAACTATCTAGCTTTATGGAATCCTTAGCTCTACCCAAGATACCAGTCAACATACATTAAATAATCCTGAAAATGAAAGAATTTATTAGTTTTTTCTACTTACATTTGAAGAAACAGTGATTCTTAGACATCAAACAATGACTTGAGATCACTTACACATTAGGAGAGAATGCCAGGAATTGGATCCAGGACTTTTTCAACTCTTCAACCCTAGGTTCAGTAATCATAAATCTAGGAAAAGCAAATACACTGTGGATGTGCTGCCACTCCCACTTCTTAAGTCCATGGCAGACATTACTAATCAATTCTGGCACTGTTTGTTGCCATACCTCAGTGGGCTTTCCTTCTCAATACAGCTCTCTGGATAACTACTAACAAGTGATTAGCGTTGTTGTACAAAATAATTCACCACTTTTTGTCAACTACACTGATATTAAGGAGACCTGATGGCATAGTAACTAAGCATTCAGCTGCTACGGAAAGTCATCCTTTTGAACCAACCAGGAAAGAGCTGTGGCAATCTGCTTCCATAAAGCTTACAGCCATAGAGACTCTATGGGGCAGTTCTACTCTGTTCTTCCGAAGTCTCTGTGGGTTGGAATCGACTCCATGGCAGTGGGTTTTCAATTTACACTGCCTTTCAAATTCATATTTTATAAGACAAAGATATACTTATGGAAAAATAGCTAACAGTTATGTTTCATCATCAGTTATTATCACCTTGTCACTATTAATACCACATAGTGATGTTTATATTCATATTTTAGTTGTTAACAAGTAGGAAATGAGCTGAATGATTGTTAATTTGGTCCTACAATGTATGCAGTATGAGAGTGATGAACATGGACTTTGATATTGAGAATGCATTTTTAATTATTTAGGCAAGTGTGGTCATTGTGACTAGTTCCAATGTATAAATAACATTTTAGATGCCATGTGTCCGACCATCTGCAGGATTCCTGTATAATGTGTGTTCCAATGATTTTAACTATACAATGGGGACTTGTGTAAGCAATTAGTTGCTTCCTATGTGTCCTCTGATTTCACCAAGGCTGGCAGAGAAATAAAGACTTTTGTAGTGTGAGAGAATAGAAAGGAAGATACACTTTTAATGGGTAGAATTATGAATACTATAGCCATCTGCCCAAAGTTCTGAAGAAAGTAAAAGGGTCCTGAAATGAATCCTCAAAGGAAGTTGCCATCTCCTTTGTTAGATTGCTGTCTTTAAAATCCCCGCTCCAACTACAAAATGGGGAACCACACACTTTCAAAGGAAGCCCAGCAGTAAGTTACAATTAGAAGTCAGTCCACAGAATTTTCTCACTTGTTTTAATTATAATGACTCCCAGGCATTTTTCTGTAAAAGGCTGCAGACAATCATCATTTATGACATGATGATTTCAGTGGGAGTATTTAGAAACTGACAATTGTTATTAGAGAAGCTTAAGTTCTAGTATCAGAATACAGAGACGAGAGAACGCTGGTGAGATTAAAAACTCAACAGTTCCCAGTTAAAAATGTTTTCCAATAACTTGCTGCTCAAGCGGAGCAGCAACTGTGAGGTTGGCAGTACTTTGTTCTGTGGTATACTGTGTCACTATGGGTCAGAACCGGCTTGACAGAACCTAACAACAACTTATGATACAGACAGTAGGTAAGATGATATTGCCTCAAAAGAAGTAATGAAATTTACTGCGGTTTTACACCTTTTAAGCCAATGACAGATGTTTCCACTTTCACAACCACAGGAATTATTTTACTTACTTTCAAACAAGGTAATAATGACGTGTAGGAGCTCTGGTATCGTAGTGGTTACGAAATGGGCTGCGAACCTCAAGGTAAGCAGTTCGAAACTACCAGCTGTTCCGTGGAAGAAAGATGAGGTGCTCTGCTTCCGTAAAGATTTACAGCCTCGGAAACCCTGTGCAGGTTTGCTATGAGTCATACCGACTCTACAGCACACAGCCACCATCAACAGCATGTCTTATACTTGATTTATAGTGTGCAGAAACCATTTGGTAAAAATCTATTTTGTTACTTAGTTACTTAAAATTTTTCATTCATTCACCCTACAAGCCTGAAAGTAAGATATTATTACAGATAAGAAAACTGAATTTCAAATGGATGTGGTAGGTCATTCACACAGTTAATAAGATGGTGACGACTGAAACCGGAAATATTGATGCAAGACATATACCTAAATAATCAGAGGTGACTTTTTATCTTCTGTTACTATAGAAAAGCACGGTAACCTTGGGAAAGATCGTTCTAGAAAACAACAACTATCAATTATATATAATTTTTTTTCTACCAAAGGATTCCAATCCTCATCAATAACAAATATAAGAGCACAGGCATCAAAACACATTATCAAAGATATATCCGTATATTGTTGTTGTCGTTTGGTGCTCTCAGATTGGTTTTGACATATCATGACCTTATATTCAGCAGACCAAACCGCGACTGGTCTACTGCCAGGCTCACAATCATTGCTATGTCAGAGGCCACTGTTACAGTGACCTTACAAGAAACAATCCAGGGCTTGTCCTATGGAGACACACCAGGACTCCATATGTATATATGTTGTTGTTGTTGTTAAGTGCCATCCAGTCAGTTTTAACTCATAGCGACCCTGTATAAAGTTTCCAAGGAGTCCCTGGTGTGTTTGAACTGCTGACCTTATGATTTTTTTGTAAAAAGAAACAACCCTGGTGCACATTTTCCTGATTTTAAAGCAATCAATGACCATGTGAACACCCAGTGCTGATGTACAGCATGACACCAGGAGCCTGCGTATAAATGTATATATATATATATATATATATATATATATAAAATACCAGTCAGTTCTGGTCCTTCTAAAAGTAAGTATTCATATATAGATGTACAATTATTCATATATAGATGTATGTTGTTGTTGTTGTCAACTGCCACTGAGTCAGCTGTAGCCTATTGCGACCCTGTGGGGGGTTTCTAAGGAGCAGCTGGTGAGCTTGAACTGACAATCTTTTGGTTCAAACTCACTTACCAGTCCAGTGCACTAGCCCACAGCACCATACCACAACTCCATCAATGTCTCTCTATATAATTATTCATACATAATTTCTTTTAGGAGGATCAACACATGTTAATCCCCATGAGACAGAAATTAAAGATATCCCAAATATCTGACTTTGCCATGCCACTCTAAAATCCCTGATAACAACCATTATTCCACACCTCAGTATTCCCCCTTATGTCCCAGAGTTCTGTAATTCTCTGCATCATTTCACAGAACTCAGGCAGATAGCTCCCACAGTTATAGATGCTGGCAAGTCCTGAATTTGCAGTTTAGACTACATTCTAGCAGATTCTCCTCAAACATGCAAATTAAGCTGTTGATTCACAAACCTTAAGGAGTTGGCAAATTAGTTAAGGTCACTGTCTCAAGTCCCAAGAATTGGAGGTCAGACAGAGATGAACTGGATTTGTGAAGCAAAGGAGTGCACTGCTCCTCACATAACAAGTTGGCTGATTTTATACCCAGCAGTAAGATAAGCATTGGACTGCAGACCCCAAGCAATTCAAGCCCACCAGCTCCTCTGTGGGATAAAGATGAGGATTTCTGCTCCCACAAAGATCTACAGCCTCAGGAACCCTATGTTGTTGTTTAGTGCTAATTATACAGTTCAGACTCACAGTGAACCTGTATAGGGTTTCTGAGGAACACCTGGTGAGTTTGAACCACTGGGCTTTCAGTTCAAACTGACCTTGTGGTTCAGTGCTTATCCTACAGTGCCATACCAGTACTCCCAGAAACCCCACATAGGTAGGGTCACTTGAGTTGAAACTAATTCCAAGGCACTTAACAACAACAACAAAGGATAGTAAAATTGAACAAGGCCCTCATTATATTTCTACATTTTTATATATGTCCTAGTTGGCACCTGTAAGGATAAACCCTAGACTTCTAATGCAAGATGGGTGATGCAAATGCACCAGCCTCTTACTGGAAGCTACACAATATCTACATGTAGTTATGGTGTGGCACTGTAGGATAAGCACTGGACTTCTACCCACAAGTTTGGAGATTCAAACCCAGCAGGCACTTCTTGGAAACCCTATACAGGGTTGCTATGGGTTAGAAGAGAATAGACGACACTTAACAACAACATACACACATATGTATACACACAGACACACATATATAGATTTAAAGTTACAATATGTAGAACTAGAGTTTATTTGTATTGTTGGTGCTAAGTGCTATCAAATGGACTCTGACTCATACTGACCCTGTATAGGGCTTATGAAGAGCGGCTGGTGAGTTTGAACCACTGACCCTGCAGTTCAAACCAATCTGTGGTCCAGTGCTTTATCCAACAGAGTCACATGTTATAACTAACACATCAGAACACATCATGGACTACCACTCATCTATCAGTTTGTCATACTATAGTGGTTGTGTTTTAATGTGATGATGAAAGTTATGCTACCAGTAGCTTAAATAACAGCATTGTCACTCATGGTGGACAGGTTTCAGCTGAACTTCCAGACTAAGACAGTCTAGTCGGTGGGAGAAGCAGACCACTTCTGAATAGTTAGTCACTGAAGACATTATGACTAGAACATAATATTGTCTGATATAGTGCCAGAAGATGAGCCCCTCAGATTTGAAGGCACTCAAATCAGGACTGGAGAAGAGCTGTCTCCTCAAAGCAGAGTTGACCTTAATGATGTGAATGGAGCAAAGGATTCAGGACCTTCATTTGCTGATGGGGTACAACTCAAAATGAGAAGAAACAATGGCAAACATCCATTAAGAATGTGAAATGTACAAAATATCAATGTTTGAAAATTGGACGTTATCAAAGATGAAATAGAGCACATAAAGACTGATTATCATTGGCATTAGTGACCTGAAATGGACAGGTACTAGTGATTTTTTTCAACAATCAATCATACAGTTTTCTATGCCAGAAATGCCAGACTGAAGAAGCATGGCATTGCATTCATGATCAAAAAGATCATCTCAAGACCTCGCCTGAAGCACAATGCTGTCTATGATAGCATACTATCCATGTGCCTACAAGGAAGACCAGTGAATACCACTATTATTCAAATTCACACACAGCCACTAACAGTAATGATGATGAAATTGAAGAATACAACCAAGTTCTTCAGCTTAAAATAGATCAAACATGTAATCGAGATGCATTGATAACTACTGGTGATTGATATGTGAAGGTTTGAAACAATGAGGAAGGTTCAGTAGCTGGGAAATATGGCTTCAGTGATAAAACAATGCTGGATGTCACATGACAGAATTTGATAAGATCAACATCTTATTCATTGCCAATAAATTTTTCAATAATATACACGACAACTGCACAAGTAGGAATAAAACTGACTACATCTACGGGACGAGATGGAGAAGCTCAAGAGCATCAGCCCAAACAAGGCTAGAGTCAGACTGTAGAACAGACTATCAATTGCTCATATAGTTCAAGCTGATGTTGAAGAAAACGAAAACAAGTCCATGCGAGCTAAAATACAACCCTGAGTATATCCCACCTGAATTCAAAGATGGTCTCAAAAATAGATCTGATGCACAATACACTAATGCCTGAAGACGAGAGGAGTTGTGAAATGACATCAAAAACATCATGCATAAAAAGACGAATGGTCACTCAAAAGACAAGAAAGAAATAAAAGATCAAAATGGGTATCAGAAGAGACTCTGAATGTTGCTCTTGAACACAGAGAAACTAAAGCAACTGGAGGAAATGATGAAGTGAAAGAGCTTAACAGAAAATTCCAAAGTGCAGCTTCAGAAGACAAAGTAAAGTATTATAATGAAATGTGCAAAGACTTGGAGTTAGAAAATCAAAAGGAAAGAAAACACTCAGCATTTCTTAAACAAAGAGCGCTGGAAAAGACATTAAGCCTCACATTGCAATACTGAAGGATTGTATGTGCAAAATATTGGATGATACAGGATACAGCAAAAGAATATGAAAGGAATACACAGAGTCATTGTGTCAGAAAGAATCCATCAATGTTTAACCATTTCAAGAGCTAGAAATGATCAAGAACTGATGGCATGGAAGGAAGCAATCCAAGCTGCATTGAAGGCATTGGTGAATAAGAAGGCTCCAGGAATTGACAAAATAGAAAATAAAATGATTCACCAAATTAATGCCATGCTCGAGATGGTCACTTGCTTATGCCAAGACATTTGGAAGACAGCTACATGACCAACCCACTGAAAATGATGCAATTTTTTGCACATTCCAAAGACATGTGACACAACAGAATGAGGAAATCATTCAACAATAAAATTAATATCATTGTTAATGTTGTTAAATGCCCTGAACTCAGTTCTGACTCATAGCAATCGTGTATAGCATTTCCAAGCAGAGATTGGTGGGTGTGAACAGACAAACTTGTGGTCATTCAAAATTGGTTGCAGCAATACATTGAAAGGGAGTTACCAGAAATTCAAGTCTGATTCAGAATAGGAGCTAGAACTTAAGATATCACTACTGACATCAGAAGGATCAGGGATGGAAGCAGAGAATACTGGCAAGATGTTTGCTTGTGATTTGTTAACTAGGCAAAGGCATTTGACTGTGTGGATCATAACGAACTATAAATAATCTTACAAAGAATGGAAATTCCAGAACACCGAATTGCTCCTATAAGAACCTGTCCATAAACCAAGATGTAATTGAACAGAACAAGAGGTTACTGAATGACTTAAAATCAGAAAAGGTACGCATCAGGGTTGTATTCCATCTGTATGCTGAGCAAATAATCAGAGAAACTGCATTATATGAAGAAGACATCTGAATTGGAGGAAGATTCATAACAACCTTCAATATGCAGATGACATATCTTGTTTGCTGGAAGCAAAGAGGATTTGAAACACTTGGCATCAGAATTGATGAAGATGAATGGCCACTGCCTTCAGGATGGATTACTCCTCAATGTAAAGAGAAAGAAACTCCTCACAACTGACCAATAAATGACATAATGATAAAAGGAGAAATGCTTGAAAGGAGATGGAGATAGGACTGTTCATTCTCAATAGGAAGTGTTATAATGACTAATTGTGATTGTTACAACAGGACAGGTAGAACTTTGTAACATCAAGGGGGAACTAATTAATCTTACATTCCAGGAACAGAGGACCATAGGACCATCATGAGAGAAGAGTATGAGTGGAACATGGGACCTTAGCTAGAAAAGCAGCAACACCAGAGATGGAGGCAGAGGTGACAGCATGGAGAGATAGACCTGCTGAGGACTCTAGACTCATGGAAAGAGAAAGGCTGTGTGCTGGCAGCCAAGAGGCTAGATTGCAGAATGTGCTCTTTGGTTGTTTAAATGGCTCTATGTTTCTGAGTGTTTTTTGTACATTAAAAAACCTCCAGAGAGAATAGAAGGAAACAGTGTTAAATGATGATGCATGGAGAGAACTGTTAATCATTGCAATGAAACAAAACACTATAGGATGAGTGCAGAACCAACGTTCTCTAGTGTAAACTATCACTTGATTTACAATAAAAGCTTTAAAAACAAAACAATAAAACAAGGAGAAATGACTGAAGTCATCAAAGACTTTATTTGGCTTGGATCCACAGGCAGTATCATGGGAGCATTAGTCAAAAAATCAAATAATGTATTGCATTAGGCAAAATCTGTTGCAAATGTCCTCTTTAAAGTGTTAAAGAGCAAATATGTCTCTGTAAGGTGTGTCTAACTTTAGAGAGATGTCTTCAGTAACTATACATGCATGTGAAAGTTGGACAATGAATAAGGAAGACTATAGATGAGTCAATGCATTAAATTATGGCATTGGTGAATAATATTGAAAGTACCATGGACTACCAGAAGAACAAGCAAATCTGTCTAGGAAAGAGTATGTCCAGAATGCTCCTTTGAAATGAAGACGATAATTTGGACTTGCTGTCAGGAGAAATCAGTCCCCAGAGAAGGACATCATGCTCAGTAAAATGGAGAGGCAATGGAAAAGAGAAAAAGCCCTGATGAGATGGACTGAGACAATGACAGAAGCAATAACAGCAAAAGCTTAACAACAATTGTGAGGATGGCACAGGACAGAGCAGTGTTTTGTTTGGTCGTACACAGTGTAGATATAAGACGGAATGGACTCTAATATGCCTAACAGCTGAGCTTTGCATCAAGGAAATACTCAGACAATTTTTGAGGTGGGCAAGTTTCAACTCAGATGTGAAGCTGAAGGCTTAGCCATGACTTACCTAGCTACAATGAGCTGATGAACCCAATATCAGTCGATCAGACAGCAAGCTTGTGGAGTTGCAGAGGGGAATGAATCCAAGATCAGGTAGGTAGAAAGCTTCTGACAACTCCCAGGATCTACAGGAAATATGATAGTCTGTACGTTTGAGTCTGAAAGACTGTAGGTCAGACACAGGATCCAGACACAGCAAAAAGTAAGCTTTGCCCAAATGTCCAATATATTGCAAACAAGCCACACCCCCAAGGAAACTTCATTTCAAAGCCTTGATTACACAGAGAAGTTATTATTGAAATGATTGTATTATATCAGATCTCATCATTATGGATTGTTGTTAAGTGCTGTGAAGTCGGTTCCACCTCATAGAGATGCTATATAGTGTCCCCAAGACTTTAAATCTTTGTGAGATCAAAAAGCCTCATCTTCCTCCTGCAGAGGGGATGGTGGGCTCAAACCACTAACCTTTATGGTTCACAGTCCAGCATATCTCATATGGAGCAACTGTACTCCCCATTATGGTGGATTACTATGCCTTAACTGTCAACCATTGAGAATCCTGGCCCAGTCAAGTTGACACAAAACATTAACCATAACTAGTGCTGAATTAACAAAAAAGATGTAAGAAAGCCTTGCCTCCGCCTATCCTAGTGCAAAGACCTTCCTGTCTATATTGAAGAGAATCAAGGGTGAATGTGAGAGAATACCACAGGACCAAAATAGTTGCTGAAGCAGTTTTCCAACCATTTTATCATTTAGGATTCCTCCATTATTAGCTGAGTTTTCTTTTGTTTAATTTTTCATTTTGTATCAGGTCAAGGTTTACAGAGGAGATCAGCAGTTTTGCACTCATACACATATTGTTTCATCTCATTAATTACAATCCTCTAGATGTAACATCATTTATCCCATTTTCTCCGTTTCCTGTTTCCATTACTTCTTTTCTAATCCTTCCAAACTTTGTCCTTGTGTAAATACTGCCCTTTTGATCTCCACTGGCTGATTACTCCAAGGTGTGCATACTAAAAGTAACTAATGTTACTTTTTCCCTTGTCTATCTATTGTTTGGCTGAAATTTGAGCCAGAGGAATGAGTTTAATCCCAGTCCAGAAGTATGAGTAAAGGTAATAGTCTTGAGATTTCCATTAGTATATCTGACCAATAGGCCTGGTCTCTTTTATGATTTTCAGTTTTCTTTCACATTTTCTCCCACTGTATCTAAGACCTTCTAATGTTATCCATTTCTGAGCATTTGGAAGAACTAGTTTACATGGGAGGACGGACATCAGCTTCATATTGATCCCGTCATAAATCATTTCCTTGACATGGTTACAATCCCTTCCATGCATCATCCATCAACCAAAGGGTATACCCTGCAAGCCTGCCCCCGGTTGCTCACATACAGCCTCTCTCCCTCTCCAGGTCCAAAGTCCCCAGCCGCTCCATCTCACCACATCATCATCTCTGCCTCCATCCCTGGCACCACTGCTACTCTGGGTAGGGTTCCATTCTCCACTCTTCTCCATTGATGGTCCCAGGGACCTGTGCTCCTAGACTGCAAGGTTAATCACTTCCCTCCCTTTGGCCTCAAACGTCTATCTTTACATTTCCAGCCCTTACAATCAGTCCTGATAACAATTATTCGCTATTGTATCGCAAGAGACCTATCCGCATCTCCTTTCATCAGCCCCAACTAGGCACAATGGATACTACTCGGTGGAGACTCTACCTTGCTCCATGCCCTCTGGATCTAGGTTCCCTCTTGAAAGTTTGTAAGCCAGTCACTTCTTGCTTTTGTAGCCTCCCCATTCTGGGTAGCCAATGTCCAAGTTGCCCATCCCTGTCCTTTCCATGTGCAGAGGAGGTGGGAATGATCCTCACTGTGAAGATTTGTTCACTCTTTTGAGCTACTGCTTCCACAGGTGTATGTCAAGTTCATCAAATTGTATCAGATTATTCTTTTTTCCCCTCTTCTTTCTTCTTCTGGTTTAACTCTAATCATCCAGCCATTGAAGCCAGGTCAAGTGGGTATTATCTGCAAGTGTGGGTGTTCTTGCACATATGCCCTCTCTTCTTATCAGATGGACGCTTCACTCTCCATTCTAGTCATCTGTGGCTATGTCACTGACTCTGGGTCCAAAAGTCCCCTGGACTTGGCACACTGCAGGCCAACCAGGTCTTCATCTGGGTTCACAGGAGTCTATTGAGTGTTGTAGGGCTTAGCTCATAGCTTCATTGCTATTTTTCCCCCATTTCCCCTTATCGGTGATGAATGTGGTCACCAATCAGAGCATGCATTCCCAATGAACCTTAGTCTTAGAAGGGGGTTTGCCCTGAGGGGGATCTGACCACTTGCCTTGATGTTTCCAGGGGGGAGCCATTTGTTTATTCTTGTAGTAATCAGTCAGTCTGCCTATATTGTTTTGTATTTTTCCTGTCAGTCTTTCTTTCAGGAAGTATCTTCTGTTCTTTTAACCACTCCAGGCTGGTCTGCTTGTCCTTTCAAGTGGAAATTTCCCCTCAGAAGATTCTTGATGTTGTTCAGGATTCTTGATGTTGTCCAGGATTCCACCTATGGTCTTGTGTAATGCAGAGGCTCTGCAGGAAGCCTCCTTCACTGGGCATGTTGTAGCCCCATTTTAGTTATTCCAATCAGTTATAGGCAGAAGACAGACTTATGAGCTTTCTATTGTGGTATTTCTGGCTATTCCTTTCTCTCCTCCTCCAGTGTTTATTTTATAGAGGTATTCCAGGGAAACCAAGATTCAACAAACAGTCAAGTATCTTAACATTATTTCCCCTCTTTTGCCCATTCCAACCATGTCTCAATCTCTGTATCCCAGAACCCTGTTGTTCCAAGGTTGTGCATACATCATTATTTGCCACTGTCCTACTTCAGCTTCACATTCATCCTATCGTATTTCATTTCATGGCAATGATTAAAATCCCCTCCATGCATCATCAAATAACCAAATGATGTGGCACTGTGGGTTAATGCACCAGACTGCAAAGTCATTTGAACTGCAAAGCCAACAGTTCAAGCTCACCAGCTGCTCCTCAGAAATCCTATACAGGGTCGCTATGGGTAAGACCCCACTAGACGGCACTTCACAACAGCAACACCCCACAGGCCCGTGCCCCCTGGCTGTCAGCAAAGAGCTCCTCTCCCTCCCTGAGTCCCGCATCCCCAGCCAATCCATCTATCCATGCCATCATAGTCCCCCCACTATTTTGGGTCTGGGCAGTTTCCAAACCACCCCCGCACCCACCAAGGTATTCCGGTTAGTTATAGGCTGGTAATGGGCACACATGTTTTCTGTTGTGATGTTTCTGGCTGTCTCTCCCCCTCCCCCCAAGTGTCTATTTCACAATGGTAGGCAAGGGAGACCAAGATTCAAAGGACAGCCAAGCATCCTAACATTAATCCCGTTTCTTCCCCTTTTCAAGTTGTTCCTCAATCCCTGTATCCTGAAGCCCTGTTATTCCAGGATTGTGCGTACCTCGTCATTTACCTGTGTCCCACCTAGCCAATGCGAACCTGCCCAACTGTTCCCCTGTCTGCCTTGTTCTTCTTTTTCCCCTCCCCTTCTTGTGTGTTACCAGCCTCCTCCACCCCCCACCCCCCACCTGTCCCAGGCTCTCCTGTGTCTATTCCCTACCCTGTGCTCTTTCTTCCCTCCCTCCCTACCTCTCATCCCATACATACTGGTCGTCAGCACTTATATATATATAGATTCCCCTCCCCACTTTTGGGTGGGTTCTTTTTCTTAGTGTTTTACAATAATGGTCCTATGCAGTATTTCTCCTTTTGTGACTAATTTCACTCAGCATAAGGTCCTCAAGGTTCATCCATGTTATACAATGGTTTGCAGCTTCCTTGTTCTTCAAGGTAGAGTAGTATTCCATTGTGTGCATGTACCACAGTTTATTTATCCATTCTTCAATTGATGGGCATTTTGGTTGTCTCCATTTTTTTGCTATTGTAAATAGTGCTGCTATGAACATTGGTGTGCATTTATCAACTTGTGTTATGGCTCGTATTTCTTGTGGGTAAATACCAAACTGACATTCAATGTAATTATCGGTAGGCATGAATTAATGGCTACCATTATGTTATTTTTTTGGTGGTGCTGTTCATTCTTTTGTTCTGCATGCCTTCTTGTGTTGGGTTTGTGTTTTTTGTGCTATTTCTTGTAGGTTTCTTTTTAGTTTTCATGTTTGCTTGCTCTGCTTGCAAGTTCATTTTTATGATAAGTTGTGAAGTATTAACTTTCTTTGGGGTTACCTATAGGCTACTATTAGCGTAGTGGTTACGAATCGGGCTGAGAACCGCAAGGTCAGCAGTTGGAAACTGCCAGTGGTTCTGCGGGAGAAAGATGAGGCTGTCTGCTCCCATAAAGATTTACAGCCTCGGAAACCCTGTGTAGGGTTGCTATGAGTTGGAACTGACTCCACAGCACATAACAGCAACAACAATAGTCTACTAACTTTTCTCTCCATTTAAGATAATCCAATGTATCCTGTAATTAACCTGGCATCCTCACCACCTGGGTCTCTGTTGCTATGTTTGTCCCTTCTTTGACATTGATATAAATTTGATCTTCAGTTGACCTCCCAGCTCCTTTGAGTTTGTTGTAGTCTTGTTCCTTCTTGAATGTTTATCTTCTCATCTTTCAAGATGTTAGGGAAATTTTCTTCCAGAAGCTCTTCAACTATCTCCTCTGTGGACTTCTCTGATTCTTCCTGTTCTGGAATGCCATTATTTTTTAAGTTGTTCTTCTTCACGTTATCCAGCATGAATCGTAGACTCTCTTCAGATTTTTCTATCCTTTTTTCCACTTGCTCTTCTATCTTGGCAGTATTGAAAGATTTGTCTTCCAGCTCACTAATTCTGGCTTCCATCTCTTCTATTCTGCTTCTTTCCCATTTCAGCATATTGTCCATTTCTGATATCTCATTATTGATCATCTGGACATCTTTTTGCAGGTTTTGAATTGTTTCCAATGCTGTATCAATCTTACTTGAATGCTTCTGTAGAAGTTTCCTGACTTCTTCCTTGTTTCCCTCCACACCCTTTCAGAGCATTTGAATTTGTTTCCATATCATTCTTCTGAATTCTTTCTCAGACATATCCAAAACCTGCTCTTCCTCCTCTAGAAAGCCTATGTCTGTCTCTAGTTCATTTACATCAGCTAATCTCTTCTGTTTTTGGATGTGTTTTGATATCATTTGGTGCTTTTTGTTCATCATGATAGTTATGTTTTTGTTGTTTTTTTTTTAAAGCTTAAGTGAATGTTTGTTGTTTGTTGTTAAGCTTACTGGGTGTCTCTTGGTGAATATGATGAGGATATAGGCTTCCCATTTCTCATGTAATGTTTAGTGGGTGCTGTTGGCTCTTGTTTCAGTGGTGGAATATTATGGGGTATGCTTATAGCTTGGCTATATGGCCACAATTGCTGTCTCTTCCTGGGTAACATAGGGAGGAAATGCTCCCACCTCCAGGAATGATGTGGGATCGAAAGGACTGAAAGCAGAAGTAATATAAATGCAGAGACAAAAATCACCACTTTGGAACAGAAATGAAACTGTCCCAAGCTACACTATCAGTGTGTGTGCAATTAGAAGCCTCCATCAAAGGGTGGGGGTGTCTGCTCTATCGGGTCCTTCCTCTAGTAACTACAGTAGAGGTGTGCAGGTAGATACTGGGGATTTAATGGGAGAAAGATTGTCCACTATTTTTGTCTCTGAAGGTCAGTTAGGTATCTGTGTGTGCACAGTGCAATTCTAGTGATGGTTGAGCCCTTTTATGCTGGGGTTTTACAGATTTCTTTGAACTGGTCCTGTGCAGGGAGCTTGGGCAGTGCAGGGGCCGCAAACCACAAGGTCAGCAGCCGGAAACCACCAGCTGCACCATGGGAGAAAGGCGAGGTTGCTCTGCTTCCGCACAGATACACAGCCCCGGAAACCCCGCACAGGGTCGTCTGGAGTCGGAACCTACTCTACAGTGCACCACCATGAAGGGTCCCACTGAGGAAACTTTTGGGTCTGTGGTTCGGCAGGTGACATCATAAGTCGCTGCCAAGCCCCCTCTCTCTTTTCCATGGGAAAACTATTATCCTGTTGTCTGGGCTGAGCAATGAAGGTGGGACAGGGAGAAAGAGGAAGAAATGTATAGCCTGCTGTGTTTGTCTCTCTCTCTCTCTCTTTTTTTTTTTTTTTTTTTTTTTTTTTTTGCAGATGTCTCTGCACTGCTTTTCTGAGGGAGTCCCGTCTCCAGATTCCTAACTCACAGTATTTTCCTTAACATTGTGATTTTTTCACTTGCAAGTGAAGGAAACTGACGTCCTGGATCTTATGGTAGATCTATAAGTGCTTGTTCTATGAGTGCTTCCTTCATGAGATCCCCCTCCCTTCTCGCCTCAGTGTACCCTACCTGGTTTTTGCTGTTATTGCCCAAACCAGAAGTCCCCCACCCCTACTCTCAAGCTTTTAAGACCCCAGTCACTACTCATCAAAGTAGAATGTAGAACATTATATTTGTGGACTAGGATATGGCAAATGACTTTGGTGTACTGTGAGACCATGGCAATTTCCTCAAGGTGTTTGATTGTATCTACAGAGTGTCCATATCTTTGCCATGTGTATACTCCACCACATTCATTAATGTATTTTCAGCAAAGGTAAATATGTTGTTGTTGTTGATATCTTCCAGTCAGTTCCAACTCATATTGTGTTTTTTTTTAAGTGCCATCAAGTCAGTATCGATTCATAGCAACCTTACAAAAACCAGAACAAAACATTGTCCAGTCATGCACAAACCTCACAATTGCTGCTATGTGTGAGCCCATTACTACTGTCACTGTGCCAATCCACCTCATTGGGGGTCTTCCTCTTTTTCGCTGATTCTTCACTTTATCAAGCATGCTATCTTTCTCCAGTGACTGGTCCTTTCTGCTAATATGTCCAAAGTATAAGAGATGAAGTTTGGCCACCCTGGCTTACAAGGAGTACTCTGCTGTACTTCTTCCAACACAGATTTGTTTGTTCTTTTGAAAGTCCATGATACTTTTAATATTCTCCTCCAACACCATAACTTAAATGCATTGGTTCTTCCTTATTCACTGTCCAACTTTTGCATGCATATAAGGTCATTGAATATGCCATGCCTTGGGTCTGTCACACCTTAGTCTTCACACTGACATCTTTGCTCTTCTTCAACACTTTAAAAGTCTTGTGCAACAGATTTGCCTAATGCAATATATTATTTGATTTCTTGGCTGCCACTTTTATGAGGGTTGATGGTTGATCTGAGCAAAATGAAGACTTTGACAACTTCAATCTTTTCCAAATTGATATGGATGTTATTTGTATCAAAAAGAAATGGTTAATGTTCAACCATTTCAAGAGATACCATATGAACAAGAGCCAATGATACTCAGAGAGGAAGTCCAAAGTGCATTGAAGGAAGTGTCAAAGAACAAGGCACCAGGAATTGATGGAATGAAAATTGAAATCTTTCAAGAAAGTGAAGCGGCACAAGAGGCACTCACTCATCTCTGCCAAGAAATTTGGAAGACAACTATCTGGCCGACTGATTGGAAGAGATCCATATTTGTGCCCATTCCAAAGAGAGTTGACCCAACTGAATGTGGAAATCATCGGACAATCTCTTTGATATCTCAAGCGAGTAAAGTTTTGCTAAAGGTAATACAGAAATGGCTACAATCATACATTGACAGAAACCTTCCAGAGGTTCAAGCTGGATTCAGAAGAGGCCGTGGAATGAGAAATATCATTGCTGATATCTGATGAATCTTGGCTGAAAGCAGAGAATACCAGAAGGATGTTTTCCTGTGCTTTATTGACTACGCAAAGGCTTTCAATTGTGTGGATCATGACAAGCTATGGACAACATTGAGAAGTATGAGTATTCCAGAACACTTAATTGTACTTCTGAGAAATCTGTACCTAGACCAAGAAGCAGTTGTTTGAACAGAACATGAGAACACTGAATGCTTTAAAATTGGGAAAGGTGTGAGACAGGGTTGTATTCTTTCACCATACTTATTCAACCTGTATGCTGAGCAAATAATACGAGAAGCTGGGTTCTATGAAGAAAAACGTGGCATCAGGATTCGAGGAAGACTCATTAACAACTTGTGATATGCAGATGATACAACCTTGCTTGCTGAAAGTGAAGAGGACTTGAAACATTTACTTATGAAGATCAAAGAGCACAGCCTTTGATATGGATTACATATCAATGTCAAGAAAACAAAAATCCTCACCACTGGACCAATAAACAAATTTCTTATCAAGTTGTCAAGAACTTCATTCTTCTTGGATCAACTATCAACGCTCGCAGAAGCAGCAGTCAAGAGATCAAACGACGTATTGCATTGGGCAAATCTGCACAGGAACTTCTTAAAGTATTGAAGAGCAGAGATGTCAGCTTGAGGACTAAGGTGCGCCTGACCCAAGCCATGGTATTTTCAATAGCCTCATATGGATGTGAAAGCTGGACAGTGAATAAGGAAGATTGTACAAGAATTGATGCCTTTGAGTTGTGGTGTTGGAGGAGAATACTGAAAGTGCCATGGACTGCCAAAAGAACCAATAGATCTGTTTTGGAAGAAGTGCAGCCAGAGTGCTCCTCGGAGGCCAGGATGGCTAAGGTTCGTCTCTCCTACTTTGGACATATTGTCCAGAGGAAACAGTCGCTGGAGAAGGATGTCATGCTGGTTAAGGTGGAGGGTCAGAGAAAAAGAGGAAGACCCCTAACGAGATGGATTGGCCAGGTGGCATCATTGATGGACTCAAGTGTGGCAGCGGTAGTGAGATTGGCCCAGGATCGGACATTGTTTCGTTCTGCTGTGCATGGGGTCACTATGAGTCGGTTCTGACTCGATGGCACCTGACAACAACAACAATGGATGTTATTTATTGATCCAGTGGTTAGGATTTTTTTTTTTTACATTGAGGTTCAACCCATACCAAAGGCTGTGATCTTTGATCTTCATCAGTATTTTAAGTCCCCTTTGCTTTGAGCAAACAAAGTTGTATCATTGGCATATCACATTTCTAATGAGACTTCTTTCTCCAATCCTGATGCCACATTTTTATTTTCTTCATATAATCCAGTTTCTCAGATTATTTGCTCAGCATATAGATTAAGTATGGTGAAAGAATACAACTCTGGTGCACACTTTTCATAATTTTAAACCATTTGGTATTTCTTTGTTCTGTTTGAACAACTGCTCTATGTATAGGGACTTGTTAGCACAAAGTGTTCCGGAATCCTCATTCTCCTCAATGATGTCTAGAGCTTGTCATGCTCCATACAATTGAAAGCCTTTGCACAGTTAATATAGCACAGGCAAACATCTTTCTGGTATTCTGTGCTTTCAGTCAGAATCCATCTGACTTCATGAATGATATTCCTTGTTCCATGCCCTCTTCTGAATCTATCTTGAACCTCTAGAATTTCTCTATCAAGATATGTTTGCAGCCAAGCAAAATTTTACTTGCATGTGATATTACTGATATTATCTGATGATTTCCACATTGGATCAACTCTCTTTGGAATGGGCATAAATAAGGATCTCTTCCAGTCTGCTATCTAAGTAGTTGCCTTCCAAATGTCTTGGCATAGATGAGTGAGTGCCTCAAAACTTTCAAACTGTATTCCCTCAATTCCCGGTGTCTTCTTCTTTGCCAGTGCCTTCAATGAACCTTGGACTTCTTTCTTCAGTGTCATTGGCTCATGATCATATGCTACCTCCTGAAATGGATGCACAGGAAACACTTTTGTTTGGTTCAGTGCCTTAATGTATTCCTTCCAATGTCTTTTGATGCTTTCTACATACAATTGTTTCTATACATTCAATTATCATTCAATCCTTTGCTTATAGAATCCTTCAAAATTATATATCAAGGACTGAATTTTTCCTTCAGTTCCCTCAGCTTGAGAAATGCTGAGTATGTTCCTCCCTTTATGTTGTATAACTCCAGGTTTGTCTACATTTTGTTTTAATATTTGACTTTGTCTTCTCTGATTGCCCTTTGAAATTTTCTATTCAGCTCTTTTACCTCCTCTTTCCTTCCACTTGCTTTAGCATCTCTTAGCTGGAGAGCAAGTTTTGGAGTCTCTTCCTACATCCATTTTGGTCTTTTCCTTCTTGTCTTCTTAATGACATTTTGCTTTCTTCCTGTTTTATGTTCTTGATGTCATCACACAACTCTTCTGGTCTTCCGTCTTTAATGACTAATCCACCAAATATTTTCTTCAGATGATCTCTAAATTCAGGTGGAATAAGTTCAAGGCCATATTCAGGCTTTTCGACATGTGTTAATTTCCTTCAGCTCCAGCCTGAACTTGCAATATGAGCAATTAATGGTGTGTTCACAGTCTACTCCAGGTCTTGTTTTGGTTGATGATATGGAGCTTTTCTACCATCTGTTTCCACAGATGGAGTCAATTTGATTTCTGTGTGTTATATCTGGTGAGGTCCATGTGTATAAGTGGTATTTGAAATGAAAAAGTCATTGGTCTTGCAAAATTCTCTCATGAGATGTCTAACATCTCTTGTATCATCAAGGCCGTAATTTTCCAACTACTGACCTTCCTCTTTGTTTCCAATCTTTGCATTGCAAATTCCAGTAATTAGAATTACATCTTGACTGAACGTTTGATCAATTTCAAACTGAAGAAGTTGGTAGAATTCTTGAGCTTTATTATCACTGCCTTTAGTGGCTGGGACATAAATTCAAACAAGTGGCATTAAGTGGTGTTCCTTGTAGGGGCATGGATATTATCCTATCACAGACAGTATTATATTTCAAAACAAATCTTATTTATTTTAGATGATGTTCTTTTAGATGATGAATGTGACGCCATTCCTTTTCAAAACAAATCTTGTTTTTAAAACATTCCTTCAAAACAAATCTTGTTTGTTTTAGATGATATTCTTTTAGATGATGAATGTGACATGCCATTCCTTTTCAATTTGTCATTCTCATCATAGTAAACCATATGATTCTCTGATTTAAAGAGGCCACACCATTCCATTTCAACTCACTGATGCCTAGGATATTCATGTTTATGTTCCATTTCATTTTTGACAATTTCTAATTTTCTTAGACTCGTATTTCATACTTTTCATGTTCTGAATATTAATAGATGTTTACAGCTGTTTCCTGGTGTGGCGCTGTGGGCTAATGCAGCAGACTGCAAAGCCGTTTAAGCTGCAAACTCGGCAGTTCAAGCTCACCAGCTACTCCTCGGAAACCCTATACAGAGTCATTATGGGTTGGAATCAACTTGACAGCACTTAACAACAACAACAACAGCTATTTCTCTTCATTTTTAGTTGTGCCCATTAGCAAATAAAAGTCCTGAAGGTTATACTACATTTACATCATCACAGTCAAATCTACTTTGAGGAGACATTTCTTCCTCGGTTGTATACTGAGTTCCTTCCAACCTGAGGGGCTCATCTTCTGGCACTCTTTTTACCATGTTTCAATATTCAATATTCTGGGGCTGACAGTGTTCCACTGTTATTCATAAGGTTTTCAACGACTATTTGGAAGTAGCCTGTCTCTCCTTATTCCTAGTCTGGCTTTGTCTGAAAGCTCAGCTGAAACCTATCTACCATGGGCGACCCTACTAGTTTTTAAAATACCCAAGGCATAGTTTCTAGAATCACAGCAGCATGCAAGCCACTACAGTACAACAAACTGACAGATGTGTGGTGGATCTTTAAATCGTTCCAGAAGCAGAAAGCCTCATTTTTTTCCAGAGGAGCAGCTGGTAGTTCTATGCCACCTTAGATTTCACGTAGTGATTTATACTGACAAGATATGGAGTTTTAGTTCAAAATAGTATCTTATCCTTCACAGCAGAACAGTCAACGTATCATAATTACACCTTCTTAATTTATACATAATTTTTTTAAAGTATTGAATTGATTTGTCTTAATGTGTGATTAACACTTTGAACGTCAGGTGTCCTGATATATTTGCATTGTTTAACACCCTTTTATCTTTACAACCATCCTATGACACTGGTATGTATATATTCATAAAAATGTTATTATCCTAATTTTCTCATTTATATACTAAAGACAAAATTAAGAAATATTTGATTCTTTAAAACCGATCATGTAAATAATATGGAGATCATATCCATCTGTTTCAACCTCGCCCCTAAAAAAAGTTAAACATTTTTTTTTCTGATATTCCAAGTATTATGACAAGATAATTTCATTGTGCTAATATTTTGAGAATTAATGATTCCAGTTACTACTGGACCACAAGGTCAGTTAAAACCACGAGGCCTGCAACTCAAATTCACCAGCCACTCCTCAGAAACTCTATGGGTAGTGTGCTCTATGTCAGAACTGACTCAGTGGCACTTAGAAATAACAACAGTAAAAGTTATAGACGAACTCCCAAAACCAGACTGTTACCATTCAGTCTATTCCAACATACTGAAGCCCTATATAGGGTTACTGAGACTATTCATCTCTATAGGAACCAACAACCTCATCTTTCTCCTGTGGAGTAGCTAGTGGGTTTGAACTGCTGATCTTGCAGTTAGCAGCATAATATCTATATAATCCATAAAATTTACATTAATAAAAGTCAATATATTATAATGAAATCATAACTGAGAACTCAAAGAAGTATAAATAAATTACTAGTATGACCTCCATAGTGCATCTATAACCCATACTAAACACACTACTGAGTCTATGCCAACTCATAGAAGTCCTACAGAATCGAATAGAACAGCTCCACAGGGTTTCCATGACTGTAAATCCACAACTTGCTCCCTTGGAATGGCTCTTGAGTCCTGCCTTCAAGAAGAAACATCTTGACTATGTTGTTGATGTTGTTAAGTGCCGTGGAGTCGGTTCCGACTCATAGCGACCCTGCACAGGGTTTCCGAGGCTGTGAATCTTTACGGGAGCAGAAAGCCTCATCTTTCTCCCACGGAACATCTGGTAGTTTCAAACTGTTGACCTTAAGGTTCACAGCCCAATTCGTAAGCACTACGCTACCAGAGCTCCTTGCTTCTAATATGATTCAGTTTATAGTACTTTGAAACACTTCCATCTAGTGGTTAAGTCTTTTAATTGCATCCTTATTTAGTGCAATTGTTAGTATGCAGTTAAGATGCTTCTGCTCTTTAAACCCATCAAACAGGAATATGTTGGTGTTTCTTAAAATTTATTTAAAAGCATAATTTGACTCTCATACTTTATGTAGAAATTTATACTGTTTATAAACTAAAAATTTCTCTATGGAATTGCAAAGAAAAATGACAAACATCTTACTATGTTTACTGTTGCTGTCTTTGATCCAGCTTCTACTCATGGAGATCTATGTGCAACACAATGAACCATGGCAGGGTCCTGTTTGCCACGTTGGGACCATTCTTCAGGCACTCTGCAGTGCGTTCAAACACAGGGGACGTATCTTCCAGTGTATCTGACATTCTGTTTTGACCCATAGACTGTTCATTGAGAGATTTTTGTTGTAGATCACAAGACCGTTCTTCCTAATCTGTTTTATTCTGTCCCCATAGATGACCCTGCTGGCATTTGAAATAGTTATGATACCAACTCCCAGCAATGCACAAGCCACCCAGTTTGAAAAACTGACATGTGGGTAGTGGTCAGGCATATTACATATTATGTGTTGTTGTTGTTGTTAGGTGCTGTGGAGTTGATTTTGACTCATAGCAACCCTGCATGGGGTTTCCAAGGCTGTAAATCTTTTTGGGAGCAGAAAGCCTCATCTCTGTCCCGCAGAATGGCTGGTAGTTTCAAACTGTCAACCTTGAGGTTAGCAGCCCAATTCGTAACCACTATGATACATATGTATGTATGTATATATAGTTGTTAAGTTATATATGTATACAAACACTGGACCTCAAATCACAAAGTTTGACAGTTCAAATCCACCAGACACACCGTGGCAGAACTAGGAAGTTTTCTGCTCTGGCAAAGAAACCGCATACAGGGTTGCAACCATATGTCATTAAGTACTGTTGATTCAATTCTGATGCACAGTGACCCTGTATAGGGTTTCTGAGGCTGTAAATCTTTGCAGGAGCAGAAAGCCTCCTTGTTCTCCTCGGGAATGGCTGGAGGTCTTGAACCACTGACCCCTATGGCTTGCAGTCCATTGTTTATCCTATGGAGATGAAAATAGCAGTAGTATATACATGGACTCCAGGTGTGGTGTTATAGGATGAGCACCGTACTGCTAACCACAACACCCATGGTTCAAACCCACCAGCTGCTTCTCAGAAACTCTTTACGGGGTTGCTATGAATAGGAATCAACTTGATGGCATTTACCAACAACAACATACATGTATCTTAAGACCAGTTAGGAGGTGCACATAGAGACTTCTTTCATTTGTCAGATGCATTCATTATTTGTAGCACTACCTATTTGTGACTGTCATTCTTTTTCTTAATAAATATTTAATGAATGTCTATTATAAGCAATGCACTATGCTAGATGTCTGGAATTTTTAGATGTATGAGAGGGAGACAGTAATCAAATAGTCAAACAATAAAAATGAAAATGTAGCAATGATTTATGCTGGAAGTGAGAAGTCCTTAATAAGGTGATACACTAAAATAGATTGACTTGACCTAGTTAGAAAAGTCTTATAAGGTCTCCCTAAAGACATTGCATTGAACTTGAGAAGAGACCAGTGACTTTGTTAAACAGGAATACAGAATATAAAGGTCTGGTTGTAGGAAAGAATTTTCATTTATGGGGTTGTGAGAACTTTTACAGGCTCTTATTACAAACTTACCCTCTGCTCCTTGGAAACCCTATAAAGGGTCATTATGAGTCAGAACCAAGTCAACCACACTTCAAAACAACAACAACCCGCACAGGGAAATCTCTGCTAGAAAAGGGCATGCTCAGTAAAGATGAAGTGACGTCATGGCCACAAAATGGGCTCAAACATACCAATGACCATGAAGATGACGCAAGACCAGGCAATATTCCATCATATATGGGGTTGTCATGAGTCAGACCCAAGTCAGTGGTGACTAACACCACCAGCAACAATAGTAGGGAATGTGAGGTAAGAAAGGATGGAGAGCCAAGTTGGCCACTGCTAAATGCGAGTGGTCGCTGTACCCATGGGATCGTCCTGTATCGGGGAAGTCTGGGGGACTTTATCCGTTAGCTACAGAAGTTGTGCTTTTTGCCTAGTGTGTTAGCATCTCTGTATTTCCAAGTTGAATACAAGTAAACGTAAAGCAGGATTTTGTGGAATATCATGCAGTAGTGCCAAGGGGAAGCCCCAGGGCAACAGTCAAGAGGACATTCTGAGTATTTCTGCTAGATCCTACCTATCTGTCAGTCAGGCAGAGTCCATGCAGAACTGTCTGCTCCAGCCGTGGCTGGAACAGGCGAGATGAGACCTAGTAACACTGAAACACTGGGGAAAGAGGGTTTGATGCAATCATTGTGACTAAAACAAGTAGGAAACAGGGGAAAGGGCACAAGGTGAGTTTTGGGAGCTAAGTGGGGGCCTGACCATGCAGGCCATTGAAGACAAAGTGGGGTATGTTTGTCTTTCTATTTAGAACTGTTGTTACTGTAAGCTATCGAGTCCATTCCAACTCAGATGGACTCTGTAGGGTTTCTGAGGAGTGGCTGGTGAGTTTGAACCCCCAACCTTGCAGTTCAAAGCAACCTTGAAGTCCAGTGCTTATCCCATGGTGCCTTAACAAAATTCTTTAGAACAATGGAAGGACTTTAAAAAAATTCAAAGGAGTGAGGCAGTATTGACAGATTTGCACTTCAAAAATCACTGCCTCCATTATAGAGAGGCAATTGAAAGGGGAACCTATAGACACAGACTGCCCAATTAGCATCTTAAGAAAGTGGTTCTGAACAAATGCTGGCAAGGATGTAGAGAGACTTGGACCCTCCTACACTGTGATAAGATGGTGAGATGATGCAACCATTGCGGAACATGGTATGGTACCTCTTCCAAAAGTTGGAAATAAAAATAATGTTGTTAAGTGCCATCAAGTTGGTTCTGACCCATAGCAGCCCTGTATAGGGTTTCCAAGGAGTGGCTGGTAAGCTTGAACCATCAACCTTGCAGTTCAAACAGCTTTGCTGTCTGGGGCATTAACCCAAAGCACCACAGCAGGTAGGATCTAACAATTTCTCTACTTGGCATCTATCTTCAAGAAGTAAGAGCTGTACATACCCATGTTCATTGTAGTAATGTTCATAACAGCAAGAAGAAAGAGACAGCTTAAAAGCCCATCAAAAGAAGCATGGATCAACAAGCTTTGGTACATACATAATGCAATACTATGCAATGTTAAAGAATAGTGATGAACTGTCAAGAACCTTATAACATGGAAAAACCTGAAGGACATTATGCTGAGTAATATTAGTCAATCACAAAAGGGCAAATATCTGAGACTACTATTGTAAAAAGTCAAAAAAAAGTTTTCATTCTAAAAGCATCATTATTTGATGGTTACCAGGGTGGGAGGGAAAAGTAAGTAATTAACTAGTTACAGGGTAGAAAACATGCTAACTCAGATGATGGGGAAAGCAAAATACAAGGAGGAGGCTGGCAGAAGAGTAATGAATATAGGGAAAGATGCAGGGAAGAGTGCAAGAGTGTAACAGGATAAAGGTAAACACTGTTATATACACAACCCTGGAACTACAGTGAACTATGAGTAGACACATGGCCAGATACATAGGCTGACTGGCTATGGGAGGGAGAGTGTGAGTGTACCCACAAATATACAACGGTTTGAGGAATGATAGAACATGAGTGTTTACTTTTTCTGAAAACATATCTATGTATGTGTTGAAGCATACAGGGAGCAAATTTATAAAAACTTCTTAGACATTACCCAACACCTTGAATTTATGAGTAGCTGGGTGGAGGTTCAGAACTAGTTTCAGGGGACACAATGGTCAATTGGTAGAACATACTTCACATAGACAATGTTTTACATCCTACTCTGGTGATTTTAAAAGCTCATGAGCTGTCATCTAATATGCAACTATTGGTTTCTCCGTGTATAGAGAAAAGAAGAGTAAAAAAATTGAAGACACTTGAAATCAGTTAGTACAAAAGATTAATGGAACACGTGAACATCACTCTCTACAACCTGAGACCAGAGGAACCAGATGTTACCTGGTTAACACTAACAACTGTTCTGAAAGGGATCACATTAGAAGGTCCTGGGTAGTTGGGAAAAAATGTGGAACAAAACTCAAAATTATACATATATTTAAAAAAGATCTGAAAGAGACTGAGGAACACGAGACTACAGCCCATGCTCACCCTTCAGGTACAGAACTGAAATCACACTCGGGGCTCAATTTTCAGCCAAGTGGTAGCTATACGGAGATAACAGTATTACTAAGATATGCTTACCAAGGAAGGGTCAACAATTCAAGATCCAAAGGGGACGAGTTACCTAAGGACAAAGTTCAGAAGGGTTAAGAAAGAGGGTTGAATAGTAACAAGAATCACAGAACAGAATGGAGACAATTGATGTTACATGGAGGGATTGCAATTATTGAAATGAAACTAAATGTATGATTTGTTAAGTAAAAAATTGATGATGTGCTCTGTAAGTCTTCTTTCAATTCACACAAAAAAGTTACCAAAAAGAAGAAGATGAAGAAGTGATTCTGCCAGAGATATCGGCAGAATTTAGTAACAGGCTGAATGTGGAGTTGAGGGAGAAAGAGTTATATAAAGAATGATGACTAGGTTTTTGGTTTGCGTGACTGGATAGAAACTATAGCCATTCTGACTCATGGCGCTTCCATGTGTGTCCGAGAGGAATTGTACTCCACACAATTTTTAAGGACTGTCATCTCTGGAAGTAGATAGGCAGCTGTTTCCTCCCCAGTGTCACTGAGAAAGTTCAAACAGCCAGCCTTTGGTGTTAGGAGAGGAGAGCAAACTATTTTCATCACCAGACACCTGGCAAGCTGTTGTTGGTAAGTTCTGACTCACAGTCACCCTACTATATAGGGTTTCCAAGGAGCGGCTGGTGGGTTTGAATTGCCAACCTTGTACTTCACAGTCCAGTGCTGATCCTACAGTGCCACACCAGGAGAAAATCATATATAAAGACTTAGCTCTGAGGGACGTCATGGAGAAAAGATTTTTTTTTAACTTCATAACTTTTTATTGTGAATTAAGTGAAGGTTTATAGACAAGATCATTCGTTCAACATTCAACAAATCACACTTTGTTTCATCTCAACGAATGCAATCCTCTCTGTGAAACAATAGTTATCTCGCTTCCTCCCTGTGGGTCCTATGTCCATTCCACTCACCTTTCCATCCCTTTTCTACTTTGTCCTTAAGTAAATGTTGTCCTTTTGATTTTGAATGACTGACCCTTCCATGGTGAGCACACGTGACTAGTGTTGTCCCTCTATCTACTTCTTGGCTGAAAACTGGGCCATGAAGGTAAGTTCCTTTCCAGACCTGATGGGTGGTCAAGTGCCATAGTCCTAGGTTTTTCCAGTCTCTTTCTGACCAGTAAACCTGGTCTTCATATATATATATATAATTTTGTTCTACATTTTCTCCTACTCTGAGACCTTCTAATGTGATCCCTAACATCGCAGTTGGTAGTGGTAACTAGGCACCTTCTAGTTTTTCTGGTCTTAGAATCATACACAATGATGATGTTCATGTGTTCAACTAGTCAAGTGGATTAACTGACTCCAAGCATCTTGAATTCTCATCACTCTTTCTTTTGTACATGGAGAGACCAAGAGCTGCACGTTAGACGGCTGCTCGTAAGCTTTTAAGATTCCAGATACTACTCACAAGGTAGGAGGATGTAGAACATTGTCTCTGAGGACTATGTTATGCCAATTGAACCATGTGTCCCCTGAGACTATGGTCCTGAGTCCCCAGACCCACCAACTCATTGCCTTAAGATGTTTGAGAATATCTAAGGAGTTTTCATTGTTTTGCCTGCTGTATGCTCCATCACATTCATGTGTGTGTTTGTGGGAAAGGTAAAGATCCATGCACAAATGTCCTCTTTCAAATGTCTATATATATTTATGAGTATATTCCCATTCTTCCTCCCATATCCATCCTGTATATCTGTGCATTCAACAATTCAGACACATCTTGTTTCATCTCATTGACTGCAATCCCATAATTTCACATCACTTTTCCTACTTCCTAGGGAGCTCTGGTGGCGTAGTGGTTAGGAATCGGGCTGCCAACCTCAGGGTCAGCAGTTCTAAACCGCCAGCTGTAGAGAAAAATGAGGCTTTCTGTTCCCGTAAAGATTTACAGTCTCGGGGGTCTTTATGAGTCGGAACCGACTCCACGGCACATAACAACAACAACATACAACACTATTTACCTATATCCCCTTTAGTCCTTGCATACCTCCCTGTATCTTCACCTGTTTTCATTCTTCTTCTGAACGATTATATAATTCACAGTTTCAAAGTAACAGTGACATACACCCGTTTCATCTTTCATCCCAAACCTTTTGATGGGATCAAGTCTCTATGTTGAAGCATTAAATTTTGAATATGCTCCCATGATTCGTCTTTGGATTGGATATCAGGGCTTCTGCAGGGTCTAATTCACCAGGACGGCAGCTCACCCAGGGCCGTGGCTCACCTGGGTCAAGGTTCACAGGGTCGTAGCTCACCAGGGCTAAGGTGGCTGCAGCTCACCCTGCATCGTCAGAGCTCACCTGACCTGTAGCTCACCTGGAGTGATAGCATTTTCTTTCTTTCCTAGAGTGACTGGCAGGCTGGCTTTCATATCTTCGCTGTAGAAGGGCCGTGCAGCGTGTCTTCTCAATCCGCCATCTTGCAGGAAATCCAGTCAACGTCATTCTTATCAATGAGATGTTTCAGCTGGGGCCATAGTTCACCTGGGTTGTTACTCACTTAGAACCGCAACTCACCTGGGCCTGTACTTCACTGGAGTCGTAGTTCACCAAGGGCATTAACTCATTGGGGCCATGGCTTTTAAAAGTTTTTGAGAGCGGAAAACCTCATCTTTCTCTCACAGATCAACAGGTGGGCTGGCTCTCTTATCTTTGTTGTACATGATCCATGTAGTGTGTCTGCACAATCTGCCATTTTGCCAAGCCCCTCAACCTCCCTCTTGCTATATATCGACCTCCTCATAATTCCAGTTACCATGTGTCTACGCCCTAGCCAGTGAATTATTTTCCATTTTCTCCCACATTTGGTGACCATCAAAGAATGTTTCTTTCAGTATGAAAACCTTGGGTTTTTACAATAGTTGTCTCCTACAATATATGCCCTTTTGTGGGTGTCTACTTTCACGCAGCATAACGTCCTCCAGGCTCATCCATATTATGAAGTGCCTTGCAGATTCTTTATTCTTCATTATTGTACAATATTCCATTGTGTGCATGTACCAAAGGTTATTTAGCCATTCTTTCACTGATGTGCATTCAGGGTGTCTCCATCTTTTGGCTATTATGCAGAGGGTTTTGATGAACATCAGTGTGCATGGATCTACTCATGTCCTGGCTCTTATATCCTGTGGACCTATATCGAGTAGAAGGGTGGCTGGGTCATGTGGTATTTCTCTTTCCAACTTTCTGAGGAAGTGCCATACAGTTTTCCAGAATGGTTGAACTATTTTACAATCTTGCCTGCAATGTAAGAAGGTCCCAGTCTCTCCACACTGTCACCAACATTTGCTGTTTTCTGTTTTGTTTTTTAAATTATGCTATGAAAGCTGGAGTAGCTAATAGCTTATTGCTGCTTTGCTTTGCATTTATCTAATGACTAATGATCATGAAAATACCTTCTTATGTTTGTTGGCTGCCGTAACTTCTTCCTTGGTCAAGTATCTGCCTGTTCATGTCCTCTGCTCACTTTAAAACTTAGGTTGTTTGTTGGCTGCCTTAACTTCTTCCTTGGTCAAGTATCTGCCTGTTCA
>NW_006408639.1:1070696-1081518 GCF_000296735.1 Chrysochloris asiatica | reverse complement strand
TGTTAAGTGCCGTCGAGTCGGTTCCGACCCATAGTGACCCTGTACAGGGTTTCCGAGGGTGTAAATCTTTACGGGAGTAGAAAGCCTCATCGTTCTCCCGCAGAGCAGCTGGTAGTTTCGAACCACTGACCTTAAGGTTCGCAGGCCGATTCGTAACCACTACGCTACCAGAGCTTCTTATAGAGGTATAATAGTTCTCATAAATTATAGAGATTAGTTCCTTATCTGATATGTCATTATCTAAAATTTCTTCCCAGTCTATGGGCTCTCTTTTCACTTTTTTTGGCAAAATCTTTTGATGCACTTAAGTGTCCAGTTTTTAAGAAGTCCCAGTCATCTCTTTTGTCTTCTGTTTGTGTGTTTTTATTTATTTTTGACAATGTATTTATGTCATATGTTAGAGCCCCTATGTTTGTCCTTATTTTTCCCACTAATTATATAGTTCTAGGTTTTACATTTAGGTATTTAATCCAGATCAAATTTGTTTCTGTATATCGTGTGAGTCTTGTTTATTCTTCTGCAAATGGATTGCCGGTTTTGCCAGCACAATTTGTTTATGAGAATATTTCTTTCTCATTTGGTGTGTTTTAGCCGTGACAAAGATCAGCTGACTATGATGGATTTATTTCTGGGTCTTTCATTGTACTAGTACCAGGCTGTTTTGACCACTGTGTCTGTCTAGTTGATTTCAAGATCAGGAAATGAGAGGCATCCAACTTTGTTCTTCTTCCTATGCGATGCTTATCCAGAGTGTCTTTCCTTTCTTCCCTGTTCTGAAAGTAAGCAGACGAACAGATGAACATATTCATCATAAATTTGCTATATAATATTGTTGTTGTTAAGTGCCATTGAATTGGTTCTAACCCATAGCGACCCTGTATAGGTTTTCCAAGGAGCAACTGGTGGGTTTGAACTGCTGACCTTGTGGTTCACAGTCCTGTTCTTTAGCGCCACACCAGGACTCCAAACTTGATGTAAAATACAGTGGCATATTGAGCTTCATAGATGTTGTTATTAAATGGTCTATAATCACTGGGCTACAAAGTCAGTTTGAACTGCAAGGTAGGTGTTTAACAACAATAATTCTAAATAGTCAACTGAGTTTATGTTTTCAAAGAATATATTCTATTTAATGCATTCATTACATCTTTCACTTACATTTTCACTTTATTAATTTCTACTTAATTTCTAGATATTTCAGGACCAAAGGCAACTGAAATTAAGGCTAGTACACAAATTCTCATTCTTCTCATCCAGACAGAAAGGAACGCAGACACATTTAGAGTACATGAAGTTGAACTTTTATTTGGAAAGTTGAATTTCATGTAGAATGAAAAAAATTTAAACCATACATATTCTTAAGCATAATACAAACACCACCTACAATACAGACACATTTTAGTAAGCTTCTACTAAGAATATTAATCTAAACAAACAAACAAACAAACAAACAAAAGTTATCAGGGGAACCTTTTCTATATACCCTTTACCTCTTCTGATAGTGCTATCCAACAATTTGCCATATAAAACAAGTAAGCTTTGCCTCAACCCTACTTACTTTACTACAGGAAGTTTAGGCTACTTACTACCACAGTTTAAAAATCCAATCCCTTTATAATTAATTTAAAACTGTTACAAGAACCGTATCTTAATGACATGTAAACATAGTTAGGGTTTCAGTTGGCAATTATATGTTTAAATGCTTAGAAAAACACACCAACATTTCTCATTGTTCTTTCTTAATCATATCTCTTCCATGAGTATAAAATAGGAACAAAAATACTATTTGAGACTTCCAGCATAATTTCATTGTGCTCTACATTTTTATAAACATGGGAACATCCAAAATATCAGATGCCTTTGCACCAATAGAATAAATCCACCAAATTCACATTTTCTTAGAAATCTGCATGCAAAATTAGTGAAAAACACTTTTGTATAGCAAAGACCCTGTTTTATTTTCTTCTGATTAATAATTTTCAATGGCATGTGCAAATCATACTGATCGCTGAACAGTAGATTTCTTTCATTTCCTGTAGATTCATTTTTCTATAAAAATATATTTATGTGTTTACAGGAAAATCATACTGAGTTGTTGCAGGTGGCGTGACTTTTAGATATATGATTGGATTAAAGATTTGTTTATGAAGTTGAAAGGCATCTTAGTTTTTATCATTTTCAAATTTTTTCTTCATAGAAAAGAAAACCCTGTGACAAAGATAAGGTAACTGAGGAGATCATTAGCACTTGATAGTTGAGACCATTTGAAGCAAAAGGGTTAAGCAACTAGTCTAAGATTTATGTACAATATCAGTGCTGGAAACAGGAAGAGATTTCAATTTTCCCAACCCTTGGATGACTCTCTAGGAACTCCTGCCTACGAAGCATCCTTGAGATTATATACAATCTATTACATGAAAATTATATTGAAAGTAGACAAGAGAAAGTTAGTGTAAAGTCGATTTAAAATTAACTTCTGAAATTGATGGATGCCTTATCACTTAGTGGGCATATTGCTTAACACTGATCATCATTGACCATCGTGAGCTCTGACAATGAGACTCTGAGGGAAAAGAACAAAATGCATTTTGAAAAAAAAAAATTTTTTTTTAACTTAAGGGTTACTCTCATTCACAAGACAATAAATAACTTGATTATTAAAATCAACAAAAGTCATGGACCTTATTCCTTAATGGTATTATTGAAAAAAGGCAACAAATAATGATAAGAAAAAAATAATGATCACAGTCCAATCTCAAAATATCTATAAGATCTATTTCCATTCATGAAACATAAGCAGGAACACCTTCTCAACTTTTGTATCAACTAAAGGTAAACACTGAGGGCTAGGAAAAGCAAACATTTCAGTATTTCAAAGTTAACGTCTAATTTAAAAATTACTAAATGTGTAATAAATTGATTCCTGATGATTGTTTGACATTATTTCTAACCCACATGATTCTTTTTAAACAGTCTTTTGGTCAGTGACAAAGAAAAGGGAAATAGCAGTTGCAACCTTGATCTCATCAGTAGGTGAGCACCACAAATTCTACCCAGACAAATGAAAACAGGATGGTAGTCTTTCTCTGAAAAAGTTGTGGCTTAGAATTCTGGTCAGGATGGATGAAGCTCAAATTGCTCTGATTTGCATGTGAATCCTCATGTTCCCACAAGAGGGACCAAGATGCATTTAATTTGAAATGCCAAATTCCATGAGTGTGGTCAAATCCTGAGTCCATGAAGTACTATTTTGAATAAGACATTTATTTCTTGCTTATGCACTTTGAAGAACACATGAAGTTAAGAAGGAAAATTAGATATTACACTTGCATTACTCCATTGGCCATTAAAAACACTGTAATTTTAGCCCACAAGATATATAGTAGGTTACATGAATCAAAGATTTTATAGTCCACACCCCTAGGTACAATTCAAAAAATAAGGTGAAATCTGTGACTCAGTTTCACTTAAACATAAAATTTTCAGTATAATTTTTTTTATAGTTTGCATAAAATGAGAACCTGAGCATGGCATTTTACTTGTGTGTATACATTGGGCTTCATACTAGTTCTATCTAAATCAGTTTCATGTAAAATTTTTAAAGGATGAGCAGCTCGCATGCCAATAACTAAAGTCCCTAAATTTGCACTGACTTTGACAGGTGTATATAGAAAAAAGCCCATTCTAAAGAAATTTAAAATGTGATATAGGCCAACACCTGTATACGAATTTTTACTGTGACAAGAGTATACTGTTAACAACAACAAAATACTCATCTTGAAAAATATGGAAACATTTCCCTCAAGATTTGTATACTTTATTTTGAGACTGTTAGAAAAAGCAATATAAGAACAAAATACAAAATACAAAGTCTTCGGTTCTGAAATTTCTCCTTATTGGTGGTAGCTCTGGAATGATGAAAAATGATCTTACTATATACTCTAACTATACAGACATGCCTGTTACCATTGTTTTTCTCACTTCAAAATAAAACACATCTATATTTTAAATTGTGTAAATATTAACATAATATATACAAGCATTCATAAAATATATGCAAGCATACCATTATATAAACACAGAAAAGATGTCAAAAGAGTCCATTTAGAAATGACCTATTAAATAGATACAATTACTAGACCAGATTAATGATGGGTACCTTTTATCTAGTCTTTCAAAAGATCACCTTCTGACCACTGCTTCCTTCAGTCCAAGAGTGGGGGAGGAGAGATGTCTGTTGATAAGATAACTCATAGAAATATAAAATCCATATTGAAACTGAAACATGTTCTAGTAATTCTGCTTAAAAATGACTCTTTCTGGACAAATAGTTATGAGTTCGAATAAATACTAGTTGCTTGTTCACCTAAGACTCTGCTACTGAACATTTAAATAATAAATTTAGACTGTATATATGCAGTAAACTGTTTTAACAAGACATTCATATTCCTTTTTACATTTTAAATTATCAGTCTGTTTACCATCTTTTAATCTCTAGTGAAGCAAAATCACCAAGAAAGTTCTCAGAGGCTGGGTACAAATGTGCATACAGAGAAAAGCTCACAACGTAGCAACATCTATGCAAACACGCTGAACAGTAAAACCAGATAAATATGGAGTACACTGAGTGGATACTGTGGATTCAATTGAGGTGAGCCTAAATACAAGATTTGTTTTGTGTTCTGCATTTTGAGCACCTAAAAAAAAAAAAAAAAAAAAAAAAGGCCTAGGTAAGTACATGGTGTTTTCTTCTTTCAAGGCAGTGTGCTATTTTCCTCAACACAATTGTAGGACGTTTGAATTCTGCATGAAATCTCCGCCAACACATTTGTAGTCCTATGTCAAAGTTCTTGTTCCCTTGTCCAGGTAAATATGGAAGATTGGTGTGAACCATCGATGTCGTTTGCAAGTGTACTGCTCATGCGCGGAGTGGAAATGTTGCCGTAGAACTTCCGTTGCTTTCAACAGATCCTTTCTCCTTAGATCCAGAATAAGCTCCAATGAACGATCCATCTTCATTGAACAAACCATGGTCTCCTTCTCCATACTCCACTAAGCTGTCAGCACTTTCAGTGGCCTGCATGTCCCTGTTGAGGGACCGGAGGCTTCCTTTGAGAGGCTTTTCATCACTGTCACTAGAAAATAAGCAAATAAAAATTCAACAAAGTCTAATATGTGATTGTTTCATAAAGCAAGAGTCATATGTGCAAATAGGACTTCTAATTTTCAGGGTATTAATATTATCACTGAAGACAGAGAAATAAGCCCCGTAGGACGTTTCTACCTGAAAGTATTTTAAAAATCAAAACCAATCTGAACCATTCTGTGTAAATGAGAAACTTTTTTTCTATTATTCACAACATTTCCATGAATTTTAAAGGAAGCTTTTGTGGGACATATGGAGAAACTCAATCTGCGAACAAATAGGACAATGGGGGTTTCTTACAGTCTTTTGGAGTTCCATCTCTCTAAGTCTTGATCTCCTTTCTTACCTTTAACCTTGCTAACTTCCGCACATTATTGTTCTTAGGTGCCAATTCATTGTGGCCCCATGTAACAGAGTTGTTGTTGTTAAGTACCATGGAGTCGGTTCCAACTCAGAGTGACCCTGCACAGGGTTTCTGAGGCTGTAAATCTTTATGGAAGCAGAAAGCCTCATCTTTCTCTGATGGAATCACTGGTAGTGTCGAACTGCTGACCTTGAGGTTGGCAGACCGATTCATAACCACTATGCTACCAGAGCTCCTTTGTAACAGAGTAGAACTGCCCTATATAGTTCTCTAGGTTGACATCTTTATGGTGCAGATCACCTAGTCATTTTCCCACATTGTGTTACTTACTGTTGGTGGATTCAAACCACTAACTTTCAGTTAACAGCTAAGTGCTTACCCATTTCTCCACCAGAGTTCCTTACAGTTGCCTTGCAGTATTCTAATGATGCCTCCATTATTTAGTTTAGCAACTTAATCATGGGGCTTGCAAACAAAGAAAATTTCTAGTAAAGTGTACTAACTCGGATTTTTAAAAAATTCACAACTATAACAAAAAGAAATGGCAGGCATTTTAATAACACAAATACTTATATGGTTTTGGTTTTAATATTCAACAAGTGAAATTCTGAGCAAGCAAAATGTCAATAAAATGATACACTCTTCTAAATTTCTGATCAAGATTTTTTCAGAAGAACCAACAAATATTACAGTACAAATTATATACCAAGTTAAATAATTTTATATAAAATTTGAATAAGGAAGAATTTAGGAAAATATAATTAAAATACAAATTACACTGTATGAGTTATATAAGCCAGGGGGCTGTTTGTCAAATATGTACAGCTTTCAGGAGACACCAGCAGCATGGCATATCCCTGCGTACTCTGCATCACTATGTGACTTGATTTGGCCAAAGAAAAGTGAGCAAAGGTCTTCTGTATCATTCCTAACTGAAGATTTCGGGCTAGTGTAGAATTTGCTGCATTTCATTTCAGTGATTCTGGAAGATCAACTACCACTTAGTGTGGCTGAGTGTCTCTGATGACCTCAGCTCTCCCTACCATCTATCTTGGACACATAACCTGAGAAAGAAAAATAATTTGGAGCTGTATCCAGAATGATAAAAAAAAAACTGGCTCCAGACTTTTGGGATGCTGCAGTAACAAAAGCAATGGAAAATGTAGCATTGCATTAGGGGCCGGGCAAAAACGAATGAATCAACTATTATGAGAAGCTGGGAAAATGGGAATTTGTCTTTGCAGGGGCATAGTATTCCATAAACTTGTCTCCTGATAATAATAACATTAAAAGGAGATAATGGTGTTATTGGACATGGAGCTTGGGAAAAGAGGTTGGAAAACATAGTAATTTTAGAAAGCGATGTTAAGGTAGTGGGGAAGTGGGATGGTTTTAGCTGTATTTTTAAAGAAGCACTGAGGGGGAATCTTGAGTTACAGTCCAGCTCCATTCACTGCTATGTATGAGCTTTTGGAAAAGGCATCATCTTCGTTTTCACATTTATAAAATCAAATGGATAATGCCTATTTTCCAGAAGTATTTTAAGGATTTGCTCAGTGATGTCAGTGATCCCTTCCTCATGGACTTTGAACCCTTTTATAATCTCTTCCAGTTTAGCATGGAATGAACATACGAACTCACTTATCCAAAATGTGACAGCAATAACATGATATCAAAGTCAGTATTAGGTTATAAAAGGAGCTCTGGTAGCGTAGTGGTTACGAATTGGGCTGCAAACCTTAAGGTCAGCAGTTCGAAACTACCAGCCGCTCCCCGGGAGAAAGATGAGGCTTTCTACTCCCGTAAAGATTTACACCCTCGGAAACCCTGTATAGGGTTGCTATGGGTCGGAACCGATTCGACGGCACTTAACAACAACAACAACATTAGGTTATAAAGTAGACCTGGGCTTCCAAATTGGGTGCTAGCTCTTGATAAGTTATGGAAAAGGAAGTCATTTCTGTATTACGAAATGCCCTGTGGTAAGAAATTGTGGATGCGCTCTGGACAACAACCTGTGTGGAACTGTGGTCCTTCACTCAATAATGTTGCTGTTAAGTGCTGCTGAGTCGGTTCCAACTCATAGCAACCCTGTATAGGGTTTCTGAGGAGTGGCTGGTGAGTTTGAACTGCCAACCTTGCAGTTCAAACCAACATGCAGCCCAGTACATTATGCCAGAGTGCAATAGCCTAAAGCAAATTGAATCCTAACAATCACATGAGTAAATTAGCACATGACTCATGGTCCCGTTGAGCCTTAAGATGAGACCAGAGCACTGCCCAAAGCACTCCTGAAGCCTCAGGAGAGGTCCCAGGTCAGAGGCTGCAACTAAGACCTGCTTTGATTCCTAACCCACAGAGACTGTGGGATAATATATGCTTGTTAGTTTAATCTACTAGGTATTACAGCAATTGATATCAAGTAAAAGTTCTAAGGATGGCACAGGATAAAGAAGTGTTTCATTCTGGTGTACACAGTGTAGCTAACAGTCAGAATTGACTCAATGACACCTAACAAAAACAACTGGTAACTAATACAACAGTCATAAGCATGATTTGTATGGTTTCAATTTTCTTTCATTTTAATATTTCTTCTTGAATGGAATCAATGGGACTTATGAAGAAATATCCCACCACTCATCTGTCTGTTGTATTGTAGTGACTTGTGTGTTGCTGTGATGCTGGACACTAGGCCATCGGTATTTTAAACACAAGCAGGGTACGCATATGGTATGGACTTATTTCAGTTGAGCATCCAGACTAAAACAGAATAACAAGAAGGAGATACCAAGCATTTTTTTAAATTTTATTTTGAATTGCTAGCTCCTGAAAGCCTTATGATTAGCAGTGGAATGCTGTCATGTAGCACCAGAATAGTGACTACTGAAACATGATGAATAGCACTAGACTATTGTCAGATATAGTGACACAAGATGAACCCCTCAGGTTGGAAGGCACTCAAAACATAACTGCGACTGGGGAAGAGCTGCCTCCTCAAAGGAGAGTCGACTGCAATGACACAATGGAGTAGAACCTTCAGGACCTTCACTTGTTGATGGGGCACAACTCAAACTAAAGAGAAACAGCTGTGAACATCTAGGAATCAAAACATGGAATGCACAAAGTATGAATCTAGGAAAATTAGAAATGGTCAAAAATGAAATGGAATGGATGAAGCTCAATATCCTAGACTTTAGTGATCTAATATGGACTGATACTAGCCATTTACAATCTGACAATCATATAGTTTACTATTCTGGGCATGACAAATTGAAGAGGAATGACATCATATTCATCATAAAAAAAGATCATTTCAACATCTCTCTTGAAGTACAATGTTGTCTGTGATAGGGTGATATCCATAAACCTAAAAGGAAGACCAGTAAATACCACTATCATTCAAATTTATGCATGAACCACTAAAACTATTGATGATGAAACTGCAGAATTCCATCAACTTCTTCTGTCTGAAATTTGATCAAACATGCAATCAAGATGTATTGATAATTACTGGTGATTAGGACGCAAAGGTCAGAAACAAACAGGAAAGATTAGTAGTTGGAAAATATGGCCTTGGTGATAGAAATGATGCAGAAGATCCCATGATTGAATTTTGCAAGACCAATGACTTATTCATTTCAAGTACTTCTTTTAAAAGAAGGTTATACCCAAGGACTTCACCAGATGGAATACACAGAAGTAAAATTAAGTATATCTGTGGTAAAATACAGTGTAAACGCTTCATATCATCATCTAAAACAAGGCCGGGGCAGATTATGGAACAGACTATCAACTGCTCAGATGCAAGTTCAGGCTGAAGCTGAAGAAAATTAACTCATGTCTATGATATCCAAATTTGACCTTGAACACATCCCACCTGAATTTAGGTATTATCTCAAGAAGAGATTTGATGTATTAGACACTAATGACTGAAGACCAGAAGAGTTGTGGGATGACATCAAAAACATCATTTAAGAAGAAAGCAAAAGTTGATTAAGAAAAAAAGGAAAAAGGAACACCCCAAAATGGATGTCAGAAGAGACTCTGAAACTTGCTCTTCCGCAAAGAGATGCTGAATGGATGAAATGAGGAAGCAAAAGAGCGGAACAGAAAATTTCCAAGGGAGCTCGAAAAGACAAAGTCAAGTAATATAATGAAATTTGCAAAAATCTGGGGTTAGAAAACACAAAGGGATGAATATGCTCAGCATTTCTCAAGCTGAAAGAACTAAAGGAAAAATTCAAGGCTCATCTTGAAGTATTGAAGGAGTGTATGGGAAACATGGACTCCTGGTATAGTGCTTTATGATCAACACTGGACTGTGAACAAGTTCATCATTTCAAACCCACCAGCTGCTCCTTGGACATATTATCAGGGCAGACTAATCCCTAGAGATGTATTTAATGCCAGTGAAAAAGAGGGAGCTCCCTAATGAGATGGGTTGGCACAGTGGTAGCTGCAGTGAGCAGCTTAATCACGGTTGTGAGGATGGCATAAGAATGGGAAGTGTTTCGTTCTTTTGTGTATGAGTTGAAACCAAGTTGAGTTGAAACCAAGTGTTTCGTTCTTTTGTGTATGAGTTGAAACCAAGTCTACACACCTAACATCACCAACAATCAATAAATATAAAACACCAAAAAAGTATCTTGAATAAGTAAAAGAAAGAAAATTAAAGAAAATGATGGCATCCCAAGTACATAGGGCTAAGAAATGCGGAGAGTAACAGAATTGGAAAAATGGAGAAGGATAAGCAAGAATGAGACATTTTAACATTTATTCAAGATTTATGTGCCTCATGTTCAGCTTCTTGCTTATTTCTTAAATGTACAGCACACTTCCATACCCTCATATATTTGGTTAGAAGTAACTTTTTTTTCTTTTTTTCCCTTGAAAATCTTTCTTAGCCTTTAAGTTCTGGCATATCTTTCTCTAGGTGGTCTCATTTCAGAATCTCTCCTGGACAGAAATAGTCATTTTCCCTTCTTCACATGAGTCAGAATCAACTTATGGCACTTAGTAACAGCAACAATAATCCGGTATAAAGATGATTAGATGACTGTCTCAGTTATCTACTGCTGCTATAACAGAAACACCATAAGTGGATAGCTTTAACAACCAGAAATGTATTAGGAGGCTAGAAGTAGAAATTCAGAATAGCAGCCCTGGATAAAGGTCTCCTTTCAGCATATGTAGGCCCAGAATTCTTTGATGTTCTTTCTCCATGTGAGATCCATCAATCTTGCCCTGGATCTCGGAGGTTCACAGTTCAGGGACCCCAGGTCTTCTATCTTTGCTATAGTTTTTGTTGTTGT
>NW_006408639.1:1060455-1070086 GCF_000296735.1 Chrysochloris asiatica | reverse complement strand
TGCAGACTCAGTACATCTTGATGACACAGGCTGTAGCTTATTCATATTTGTAGATGCACATGGAGTAGGTTTGCATAACATGTTTGTAAATTGGCTATAACCTGAGTTAACAATGGTCATGCTGAACATGGTTTAATCACCCCAATAGAAATTCAATCGAAATAAAACTGAAACCTTGCATTACACACACAACTTAGAGGAAAGTCTCCTAACACTTTTTATCTAGATGGTAATTTTTAAAACTTCCATCCCACAAACAGAAATTCTGGCTTTGCCATTTCAAGTGGTGGTGGTGGTAGTGATGTTCTGTGGAGTCGACTCCAACTCATAGCAACACTATACAGGGTTTCTGAAGCTATAAATCTTTATGGAAGCAGAAAGCTTCATCTTTCTCCTGTAGAACTGCTGGTAGTTTCGAACTGCTGACCATGATGTTAGCAGCCCAACTCGTAACCACTACACTACCAGAGTCATTTCAAGCAGACCCTACTTTTTGAAAGTATTTTTTGAGGTTGCATTATAACATAGTATTCTTAATTTAAAAAATTAGCATTATCTTGTCCATTTGATCTTGTCACCTGCAGAATATGTGTTTTGATACATTTTAAAACATAACATCATATTTACCTGTATTCGCCAAAGGTTTCATCTTTTACTGATTGAACTTCCGGGTCTGGATGCAAATCTTCCTTTTCTTTCACTGGGAAGAGAAAGTAAAACAATTAATACAAAGAATTTTACAAGGTGTATTAGCAGTGCTGCAGAAAGATGGACAGTAAGGAAAACAGCATTGCTTTTTGAAGACAAGTGATGTAAGTTTTGTTCTGGTAATGACTATCATGTATGAGTTACCTCCCTGTTTAAACAAAAAAGGAAAAGGGTTTTTTCGGGGGTCTACTTAATTGTCCTCAGTTTAGGCCTGCTCAGGTCTTCATGTGACTAGTCAATATTATATGTACAACAAACTTCATTAGATAAACAAGCTTTGTTGTGATCTCTGAATAAATACTAAATTGTTGTTGTTGTTATGTGCCATGGAGTTGGTTCTGACTCATCGTGCCCCTATACAGGCTTTCCGAGTCTTTACAGGAGCAGAAAGCCTCAGAACAGAGAACAGAGCTTTCTCCCTCAGAACAGCTGGTAATTTCGAGCTGCTGACCTTGAGGTTCGCAGGCTGATTTGTAACCACTACACTACCAAAGCTCCTTAAAATTACTAAGCATTTATTGTATTATTGAAAACTTCATAGGTATATGTCAGATCTACATCATTAAAGGGAGTAAGAAAGTGGTAACTATAGACCACTCCTTTTTTCATCATTAGCAATCAAAATATTCAGATCCATGATGACATTTAAAAATTACAGTTAATCTAAATAATGCTATGAAGGAAAATGAGCTTCTTCATTTCACAGGGAAAACTCAGATAAATATCTTTCATTACCTAGAAGAGATAATATGCTATTACCATGGCACTTCTCACTGTAACAAGAGGAGATCTTTGGAGATTCTCTTAGTATTCAAAAATTTGAAATGCCTATTATTTCATTCTTTTTTTCTTGAATGAACATGATTTGAGGAAGTTTCTAGTAGAATTTGTTTACAACCTTGAGTATGAATATTAGTTGGGCATACTCAAAGAGAAATACTATATGTCTTAAAAGTTTCCAATTCAGTACTTAGAACATTAGTCTTTACAAACCAAATAGATAAGAACTCCATAAAATATCAAATGGAGAAGTGAATAAATTATGCATGTAGTTTTAGAAAAATTTTGAAATTATGCTAATGGTAGTTCTGTATATATTGTGGGTTCCCCATAAATATTTGTTGGGTGAAACATAAGGCAAGAAGAACTCATTAATCTGAACATGCACAAACTAACAGCAGTGGATTCTATATTTTCCCCATATATAAAAGCATCATGAAGACAAAGCATATAATGATAATGAAAAGTGTATACCTGAAAAACAGAAAAAATATTTGGAAATTGAGTGACATTAAATAAAATCAACCATTATACTTTATAGCGTTGTTTTTTGTTGTTGTTGTTATGTGCCGTGGAGTAGGTGCCGACTCATAGCGACCCCGTACAGGGTTTCCAAGGCTGTAAATCTTTACGGGAGCAGAAAGCCTCATCTTTCTCCCGTGGAACAGCTGGTAGTTTTGAACTGCTGACCTTAAGGTTTGCAGCCCAATTTGTAACCATTATGCTACCAGAGCTCCTTTGTTGTTGATTGTTGTTAAGTGCCGTCAAGTCGGTTTCGACCCATAGCGACCCTGAATAGGGTTTCCGAGGCTGTAAATCTTTACGGGAGCAGATCGCCTCATCTTTCTCCCGCGGAGCGGCTGGTAGTTTCGAACTGCTGACCTTCCGGTTCACAGCCCGATTCGTAACCACTACGCTACCAGAGCTCCTTAGGTGCTATCATGTCAATTCTGACTCCTAGCAACCCTGTGTGATAGGGTAGAACTGCCACATAGAATTACCCAGACCCTAATCTTTATGGGAACAGATTCCTAGGCCTTTTCCTCTATGGAGTCTCTGGTGAGTCTGAACTTCTAACTTGGCAGTTATTAGCCATGTGCTTAGAAATTGTCCCTATATTAATAACAGGATGAGTATTATTTAGGTCTTACATACTATTCATTCAAGAAGCAATGTATTCAAAGATATGTCATGCTAATAACAAATGCATTTCCACCAAGGGTTAACTTTAATCAAACTGATTAATGGAATTAACACTATAGAGTATAGTAAACCTACTCCTCACTTAAGGAGCTCTGGTAACTCAGTGGTTAAGAGTCGGGCAGCTAACCTCAAGGTCAGCAATAGGAAACTACCAGCTGTTCCATGGGAGAATGATGAGGCTTTCTGCTCCTGTAAAGATTTACAGCCTCGGAAACTCTATGCAGTATCACTATGAACTGGAACCGACTCCAGGCACATAACACCAGCATCACCACTCCTCACTTTTAGAGCCCACTAGCTGATCTGAGGGAGAAAGATGAGGCGTTCTGCTCCCGCAAAGATTTGACCCTATATAGGGTCACCGTGAGCCTGAACTGACTCTGGTATTTAGCAACCACTCACTGATGATTTCACATCTGACATTTTGCATTTACATAAATAGTAGAACCATCTACTACCTGACTATTTTTTACATTAACATTGTTAAGTCTGGCAGTAACAAACACTAAGGCATGAGGTGAGAGTAAATGGTTAAGGTTTTGCGTCAGCATGGCTGCGGGATGATTTTCAGTGGTTGTAGTTCCGGAATGATGTAGTTTAGAAGTTACGTAATGATGTAGGCCTCCTCCATTTTGTTCTCTGAAGTAGTCATCCTGCATTTTCGCATACCACCGATTTTCACATAACAACCTGGTCTTTTAAACCTACCCATGTTGGTAAATGAGGAACAGTAGATGTACTACAAATAATTCTGTGTCATGTAAGTGTATAGAGTCATACTATATAAATGGGCCCTTTCGTCTAAGGTATTGAAACACATGTGTAACTTAGTAATATTTCTCCTCAGCATCTCTTATATTTTCCAGATAGAAAAAAGAAGCTAGGAAGAATTGCTAATCGGCTTAAAATAGAGCCTATTTTGACGCCAGAGGTGGAGGCCGAGATGATGATGTGGAGAGATGGAGCAGCTGAGGACTCTTGACTCTTGGAGGGAGAGGGACTGTGTGCGGGCGGCCTGGAGGCATACTTGCAGGGTACGCCCTTTGGTTGTTTGAATGACCGTATGTTCCTGAGTGTTTTGGTGTACACGCAAAAAACCCCAGAGGGAACAGAAGCAAACACTGTTGAAGGATGATGCATGGAGGGGATTATAATCATTACTATGAAACCAAATATGATAGGATGAGTGTAAAATTGATGCTATCATTCAATTCACAATAAAAAAATTAAAAAAAAAAAGAACAAAAAATTCAGCAACTTGCTGAATTCTAAAAGAAAAAAAAAAAAAAGGCTATTTTAAGCACTGGAAACTAGAAAGCCAGTAACCACCTGTAAAAAATATCCTAAAGCACACATAAATTATATGTTTAATTACTTAAGTAAATTTGACTTAACTGTGAAATTTAAAAATATAAATGAAAGGTGCCTCTGCAGAATTCCTCCCAGAAAGTACAATTTAATGAACTGTAAACCCACATTAAGTAATTTTTACCTGAGTACTTGCCACCTTTGTTCCTTCTTACAAAGCAAATTGTTAACAAGATCAGCGTAAGAAGAGCTATCGCACACATCAATCCAATAAACCAGCCTTGAGTGGAGATGTCATCATATAAACCAGCATATTCTGTTGCACAAAGAGAAGTCACAATGTTGGACACTTGAACACAGTCTTAAAGACTTTGCATTAGGAAAATCAAACATTATTTGAAAACATATCAAAGAGCATCACTTCAATTTTTCCTTTGAACAAGCCCATAGGGAATGTGATTTGAAGGATGTTTCATTGGGGCAATACTGATACAACATTCCTTCTTCATTGACAAAAGGGTCTTCTCAAGTTGTATTTGATTCTGTGGATGGAAACCAAAGAAGGATAGTGGAGGCAGATCAGGTTAAATATAGAAGTAACAGCAAGGAAGCAAAAGCAGGACTGCTTTGGTTATAATGCCATACAGCCTCTGTGGTTTTGTTTTGTTATTAACATGTGTTAATTAGCAGGAGATATTATTATTAGGCAGCTACTGTGATTAAAAACAACATGTGATAAGTTGGAACACTGTGGCGTACTTTTCATTGGGCTAATTTGAAAATGCTATGCCAAAAGTAATTGAAACTATGGTTTTCTGGTTAATGCACTCCATATTTTTATCTTTAATGTAGAAAATATATCAAATTAAATCTATGGAACACTAAGTTTGTCTTGGATTGCATCAAATATCATCTCATGTCTCACCTCTCCCTCTTGTCTCAATAACATCTTCAAAAATGCTATTGTTATCAACCCAATTCTTAGTCAACAGGCGAACTATATGTTCAGCTCCTGGTTCAGACACCTCTATTGGGTGCATCTTTTGAGTAAGATTTAATCCTTCTGATATCTTCCCGATACTTTTACCTAAAAAATGTACATATTTAAATCATATGGACTATAGTCACTGAAAAGAGGAGATGAAAAATACAAATATTGTTATTTGAGATGAACAAGAAAGCCATTTATAACATTTTTTTTCTCAGAGAGTTGTTAAATTTGCAGATCAAGAAAATAGCATTTCATGTCATGACTAACACGTGAAACCTGAGTAAATGACATAACCTTGTATGGTGCTGCAGGTTAATGCACTGGACGGCAGGGTTGGTTTGAACCTCAAGGTTGGCTGTTGAAGCTTATCAGCTATTCCTCAGAAACTCTACTCAGGGTGGCTATGAGTCAAAACCAATTCGATGGCACTTAATTACAACAACAGTAGCAATGCCATTTAAGAGGAATGTATTTCTTAATGAAACAGTATTTTAAATTTCTTAGTCACTTGAATATTTAAAAGTCAAAGAAAGACTTTTAAAAAATTATATTATGTCATTTTACATGGTTTTGTTTTTCACAAACCAAGTAGGAGACTCAGCATGGTCATTTTGAGTTATAATTGGCAACGTGTAACATTATAATCCTAATGAATTGATATTAATTATTTTTGCCTTGTTCTCCATAAATATGACGGAAATGCATCATAATATCGTCATATAGTCAATATTTGAAATCTGTGGAAGCTTGAGTTATGTAAGGAGTACTGGTGTGGCACCACTTGAGTTATGTAAGGAGTACTGGGCTGCAAGGTCAGTTCGAACCATACGGTCAGCAGTTCAAGCTCACCAGCAGTCATTCCCTGGAAACCTTATATCGGGTCACTATGAGTCGGAACCAATTTGATGACACTTAAACAGGTAACATAAAGTGCAGGTTTACAGGTAGATTTCAATGAATTGATTTCATTGAGCTTTTGAAAGGGGTGTGATACACGATCACTTTTCAAGAGAGAAATACCAATGTATCATTATGTTAATGGGAGAATATCAGAGTACTAGACATAAGTTAAGTTTGATTGAAATATACATATTTTGTATTTGGAGCCATAATCTAGCTAGGAATCAAGGCAATATAAGAAATGTTATTAATTTTTTTCAAGAAAACAAATTAAACTTATTCCTTAATAATTTATGATACTGTTTTCAATTTAAAGTTTGTGACCATAGAATGAAAATTGTATACGGATTGAATAATGAAAGGTCTTTATAAAAATTACACCATGAGAGAAAGCAGGCCAGTTATATTAGTTGATCAGAGCATTCAAGATTTAGCATCAGTGAAATAGAAAAGAAATTAAGTTTGACCCTGCAAAACAGAAATATTAGTATTCTTTCAGTAGTGCAAGCTTTGAAAAATAAGAAGTAAAGCAAGTATGTATTGAAACTCTTAAAGACAACAAAAAATAATTCTGATCAACTTCATCTTATTCTGTCTCTTTAATTATGGCATATAAACCACCTTAAAATTGGAAGTGACCTCTAGGAAAGTAATCAGAAAACAAAACCCCACAGGCTTGTTTATGGAATCCCATCCTCTGAATAAATGTGATAATGCTATATAGTGTCAGCGATGCAGAGCAGGGAGAAGAAAGACACACAGACGTAAACTCCAGTTAGTGCAAAAGTTATCATTTTGAGAGTGCTTAGTGATAAAATATCTCTTCAATGGAAATTTATATACATATTGTTTCTTTTCAAATATCATATAGAAACCCAGTGGGAAACAGATTGCAATTTCTTTCCTATAAATGAAGGGGAGACAAGTCTATAGAAGAGAAATCAGTATCAACTGAGAAAGGGGCAGTAGATGGAATAATGAAAATGAAGATTCCTGAAAAAAAGCACAAACAGTAAGAAACATTTTCAAATTACCAACATTTAAGAAATGTACTTTACAACATTGAAGCTTACTTGTTATGTCTTTAGTTTATAGAAAAGATGCGATATTTATAAAATCATGCAAACATTTTTACCATCCTTTAAAAACAATGTCTCCAGCATTAATGCAACCAGTATAATTTTACAATTATACTCAAATGTGTAACAACTGTAAAGAAATTTTGTGAATCCTTTATCTCATATGCTGCAAATTGGCAAGAAAAGACTAGTATGTCTCACATACATAGTGGTCTTCTTGCTATCAAAGTAGCAACCACCTTAATGCTTTAGGTTCTGCCTTTTCTCTTTCATAATAAATAGTTGACATCAATTCTAAACATCTGAAAATTTACAGATTCTTTTAGTTACTAGAAATTTTTCAATCACCATTGTAAAATGTAATCTGTGTGAGTGAATTCTTTCTTTCACTTGTTGCCCAATTCAGCCTTGGAAGGAATTTTGTTTTTGAGACATTATTTGACTATATATATATACACTATATTATATATATGCTATATAAATACACACACACACATATATATTCTGTTTAAGGGATTTATAAGTATTTAGGGAGTATGATGAAAACAAAAGCCCTTTATTATTTAGATAAAGCAGAAACAATAGGATTAGGAACAAGTAAATTTACAATAATGGGTCAGGTCAGGCAGGACATAGTTATTCATGGACCAACTCACTGAATAACAGCAGTTCACACCACCGTATATTACCATTGAGTAGATTCTGACTCACAGCAACCCTACAGAGAGTTTCTGAGATTGCAAACCTTTGAAGAAGCAGACAGCCTCATCTTTCTCCCTCAGTGTAGGTGGTGGGTTTGAACAGTCGCCCTTGAGGTTAGCAGCCTGACCTGCTAACCTCATCCAAAACTCCTTAATAAATGAAAACGACTTAAATTCTGTCTTAATTATTATCTTCTCTTTCTGTTGTTTCTTGCACTGATTTACATTTTCTTTAATCTAGAGCGATGAAGAGCATCTGATAACATATGATAAATAAATGAGCCTTGTTATTTTGTATGGTTTAAACACTGGACTGCTAATCACAAGTTAGCAGCTCAAACTCACCACTTGCTCTCCAAAAACCTATCCAGGGTTACTATGAGTTGGAACTGACTCGACAGCACTTAACAACATCTCCATTCCCTCTGTTCCTTACTCAAATATCCTCCCATGTCTGACCAAACTAAACGAATCCCTTTCCATTGATTAGTTCTCAGTCACTGATCCATTTCCCTTTTTCCCTCCTTCTTTGTCTTAGTTTTCTGCTGACTTTCTGTTGTGACCATAGAAAGGTTAATAAGAACACTGCAAAAATTTATAACAAAGGAAGTCATTTGGGAAGGAAATGAGTTTAATGTGAAAAATAAATAAATAAATCCAACTGGATTAGGAAATTTTACAAATGAAACCACGGATTTATGGACTGTTTACAAGCCATTGTTTGGCATCAACCACTAGACAGTAAAATCAAATCTACATGTGATCACTGTTGCAAAATGCCTACCAAGGCAAGAGACAAATGACGCCCACCATGGAAATAAATGTTTATAAAAGAAAAAATATTCCTCAACTGATACTGCAAATAGCATTTTGACTTTATTTCCTCTTATCTTAATTTAAGTTTACTTTATTGAGTTAAATTATGGTGCCTGACCTGACCTTTGATGCACTAAGAAAATGGATTGATAGCTATTCTGTAGAAACCCATAATGTTGAGTCAATGTGAACTTTACAAATAAGATGAATAAATTCTAAATCTAAACGACTGGGAAACAAAAGGTCAGACAGATTTGGATCACAATCATTTATAATTTACAATGACTTGCATGGAATACTTCTCTCAGAGGGACTGTTTACAAAGACAGGGTACACAGAAGTTTCATGTACTTACTTTCTTCTCCTAATGTGGAACTTTCCTCCGTGACTGGTTTTCCACAGCCCTTTGATGTACAAGCCCTCAGGTAGAATTTGTACTTGGTAGTTGCGTTGAGGTTTGAGAGATGCCAGCTGGGCTTAGATAGAGTTGTGATGTTGATATCATGTAATTCTCCAATCTCAGAGGTGTCATTTACTAAAGAAATAATAATCATGAATGCTTCAAATTTCATAGTATTTCACAGTTCAAATTACCTTGTCTCTTTCTTTATTTTTGCTTCTCCTTACAGTTATGGTACAGAAGACTCAATATTAATTATTCATTTTCACCAACTCATTGAATTCTATGAAGTAGGTATAGTTACTGTGGACATATCATACATGGGAGAGCTGAGGTCTAGCAAGATGAAACAGTTTGCCCACATCTGAAGCCAGTAATTGGAAAACTGAGACTTAAATCCAAACTATGGCCTTTTCATTCCAGACCCCATGAACTTAATTAGTATGCTAATGTGGAACCAGAACGCTACCTTCTTCACATCCGTTAAAATGATGGGCTTTCTACCATTATTAGATCTTCATCATTTACTTAATTATTTCAACTATTGTGTGCCTGACACAAACCGTATGTTTTTAATCACCTCATAAACTTGGAAAAGCTAGACTGAAGTAAAATTGATGCATTCAAATTAAGGTCTTGGTGACGAATCTTAAATAAACCATGGACTTCCAGAAGAATGAACAAACTTGTCTTTAGAAGTACAGCCAGAAAGCTCCTTAGAAGGAAGGATGGCAAGAGTTTGTCT
>NW_006408639.1:1027963-1060195 GCF_000296735.1 Chrysochloris asiatica | reverse complement strand
GGAGAAAGATGAGGCTTTCTACTCCCGTAAAGACTTACAGCCTTGGAAACCCTGTTCCAAGTTGTGTTGGAACTGACTCCACGGCACTTAACAACAACAACATTGTGAGGATGGCACAGGAATGAGGCAACGGTTTGTTCTGTTGTATTTAGGGGCACTATGACTCAGAACTTACTCAACTGTACCCAACAACAATGACATACTTTTGAAATAATAATGTGGACAGTTGATTTTTTGCCTTCCATAATTTATAGTACCAAATAAGTATGCAGTATCCCATCCCAGGGTTGTACTGCAGGATAATGTACTGGGTTACAAAGTCAGTTTGAGTTTCAAGGTCGGCAGGTCAAACTCACCAACTGCTCCTCAGAAAGCCTATAAAGGGTTGCTATGAGTCAGAACTGACTAAATGACACTAATCAACAAATATGTAATAAACACTGAATAAAGTGTTGAATGAAAAAAAAAAACAAAAGATGGATTAATTAGCTTCTCTCACAGAATGTACAACCTAGTAAGAGCAATGTTGTTGTTGCATATTGTCAGGGAGTCAGTTCCAATTCTTAGTGATGCTGTATAGGGTTTCTGAGGAGCGGCTGTTGTGTTTGAACTGTCAACCTTACAGTTAGCCATACAGTGCTTATCCTAAAACTCCACACCAACACCCCAGCAAAGACAACAGAGGTGTGCAGTAGCACCAAGAAACACAAGATTACTACAAAACTAATCCAAGAGATGTTACGATTTGTCCAATATCGTACAAGCAAGAAAAGGACTAGAAGAAACCCTCTTGACTTTTGGTCCATGACACCACATAACATCAAAGACAAAATTGTATTTGTCATTAATAAAAAATGCCATCATTTTTCAATTCAACCCAATAAGATCTGTGAACAAAATAAAGATCCAAACACTGGAGGGGAGGAAGTAAAATTTTTACTACTTAAAAATTATTTTAGAGCATGCCTATAAAACCCCAAGGAGTCAAGTGAAAAATTACCTCAAGCAATATAAAAATTTAGGAAAGTATACAAGAGTGCTTCAAACAGTTCATGGCAAAATTTCATTATTCTTGATTTATTTTTCCATAAATTTTATGAAGCACACTCACAAATAAAGAGTTCTCATATACACAAACAGCAACAATTTAAAATAACAAAAAAGCATAAAAGACATATATGTCAATCACCTAATAATAATTGGAAAAAAGTACACATAATTCTCATTTAATAAGATTCTTAGGTTAACAGTTTATACTCTGTTTTAAATTTAAATCTTCTTGTTGTTGTTAGGTGCCACTGAGTCAGTTTCAACTCAGAGTGACCCTGTATAAAACGGGATGAAACCCTCGCCTGGGCTCGAACCAGCCTCACAAGGGTTGCTATGCTTGAGCCCACTGCTGCTGCCACTGTGTGAATTCATCTCCATTCAGGTCTTCCTCTTTTTCGCTAACCTTTTACCAGACATACTGTCCTTCTCCGGGGACTGGTCTCTTGTGATTTTATGTCTCAAGTATGAGAGACCAATCTTGCCATCCAATCTTCTATGGAGCATTCTGACTGCACTTTTTCCAACACAGTTTTGTATGTTCTTCTGGCAGGCCATAGTACTTGAAGTATTCTTCTCCATCAGCATAATACAAATGAATCACTTCTCCAACACCGTAATTCCAAAGGTCTTCCTTGTTCATTGTTCAACTTTTACATGCCTGTGGGCAGCTGAAAATACCTGACTTGGGTGAGGTTCAATTCAGTCCTCAAACTGACATCTTTGCTTTTGGACACTTTAAAGAGATCTTGTGCAGCACATTTGCATAATGAAATGCTTTGTTTGATTTAATGACTTCTGCTTCCAGGAGTGTTGATTGTGGATTCAAACAAAATGAAATATTTGAAAACTTGAATCTTTTCTTCATATACCATGATGTTATTATTGGTCCAGTGATAAATATTTGTATTTTCTTTACATTGATGTAACCTATACCAAAAGGCAGTAGAATTTGACCTTCACCATTAAGGATGTTAAGTCCTCTTCAGTTTCAGCAAGCAAGGTTGTATCATATGCATATCACAGATGTTAAATGAATCGTCCTTCAATCTTGATATCAACTGTTTCATATAATTCAGCTTTTCAGATTATTTGCTCAGCATTCATACTGAATTAAATATGGTGAAAAATACAACCCAGGTGCACACCCTTCCTGATTTTACACCATTCAGTATCCCCTTGTTCTGCTCAAACAACTGCCTCTTGGTCTATGTACAGGTCCCTCATGAGCACCATCAAGTGTTCTGGAATACTCATTATTTACAATATAGTTTTGTCATGGTCCACACAATTGAAAGCCTTTGCTGAGTCAATAAAATGAAAGTAAACATCTTTCTGATGTTCTTTGCTTTCACTCATCTGACGACACCAATGCTATTCCTCGTTCCTCTTGCAATCAGTTGACCAGGTAGCTGTCTTATAAATTTCTTGACATAGAAGAGTGAACATTTCCATTGCTGCATCACTTTATTGAAAGATTTCAAATTCTATTCCATCAGTGTCTGAAGTCATGTTTATCGCCAGTGTATTATGGTAGCGTAGTGGTTACGAATCGGGCTGCGAACCTTAAGGTCAGCGGTTTGAAACTACCAGCCGCTCCGCGGGAGAAAGATAAGGCTTTCTACTCCCGTAAGGATTTACACCCTCGGAAACCCTGTACAGGGTCGCTATGGGTCGGAACCGACTCGAAGGCAATTAACAACAACAACAACATTATCAAGTGAAGCTTGAACTTCTTCCTTGAGTACCATGGATTCTTGATTACATGCTACCTCTTGAAATGGCTGAACATCAACAGTTTCTTTTTGTTACAGTTACTCTCTGTATATTTCCCTCTTCTTTTGATGATTTCTGCATCATTCAATATTTTGCCTACAGAATACATTAATATTGTAATTGTTGTTGTTGTGAAGTGCCGTTGAGGCAGTTCTGACCCACAGCAACCCTGTGTAAGGTTTCCAAGGAGCAGCTGGTGAGCTTGAACTGCCAACCCTGCAGTTCAAATGGCTTTGCAGTCTGGCGCATGAACCCACAGCGCCACACCAGGACTCCACTGTACATTGAGGGATGAGTTTTTCTTCAGTTCTTTCGGCTTGGTTTTCGAATACTAGATCTTTGCATATTTGATTATACTTGACTTTGTTTCTTGACCTGCTCTTGGACATTTTCAATTCAGCTCTTTCAGGTCCTCATTTGTTCCATTTGATTTAGCATTTATACATTGAAGAGCAAGTTTCAGAGCCTCTTCTGATTTCCAATTTTGTCTTTTCTTTCTTTCCTGTCTTTCTAATGACCTTTGCTTTCTTCCTGTGTGGTGTTCTTGATGTCATTCCACAGCTCTTCTGGTCTGTTGTAATTAGGGCCTAACACATAAACTAATGCATCAAATCTGTTCTGGAGATTGTCTGTATAGTAAGGTGGCATATATTTAAGGTCATAGTTTGGCTCTTGTGAGCTTGTTTTCATTTCCTTCAGCCTCACCTTGAACTAGTATATGAGCAATTGATGATCAGTTCCACAGTCTGCCCCTGGCTTTATTTTGGATGATGATATGAACTTCTCCTCTGTCTCCTCCTACAGTTGTAGTCAGTTTGATTCTGTGTATTCCATCTGGTTAAGATCCAGGGGTACAGTCATCTTTTATGTTGTTTAAAAAAAGGTATTTGAAATGAATATGTGGTTGGTCTTGTAAAATTCTACCATGCAACCTTCACCATCATTTCTATCACCAACGACATATTTTTAACTACATACAGATAAACATTTAATTTAACTAATGTTGGCTTTCTTGCTGTTGTGAGGATAAGGTATATCTTTATTAAATAAACATTTAACAACATCTTCTAGAATGTCTTCAGTACTTTCTATATTTTTGAAAATTGGTTCATAGGAGAATGTAGGCTTAAGAACTCAGCATCTAGAAAAGGCTGAGCTGGTCTGGTGCAGCAGAATATTACCTTTAGTCTTTGTAAACTTCTGTCAAATGACATTTTCTACTGGGTCTGCGTAAGCAAAGGTGGGGGTAGATGTTCATGAATTATATGATTCAGCTGTGATTGTTAACAGGGCTAATTGTGATTGTAAAAACTTGGATCCCTAACACGGGTGTAAAATAAGCCACCTCAGAAGTGGGAGTGGGAATCTCAGTACCATTGAGGAAGAAGAATCAGGAGTGGAGCATGTCCTTCAAGATCCCTACACATTAAACCTCCATGATCTAGGAGACATAGAGAGCTGCGACACCAGGAGAGTGTGTCAAAGGAGCGGAGCAGCAAGAGAACCCAGGCTCACAGCATGAGAAAGAGCAGTGAACTCTCAGATCATGGAGCACATAAAGCTGAGTGCCTTTGGGCAGGGGCTTTGTTTGTGGAGTGGGGGACCTCCAGAACCTAATCAAGAAGATAGGTTTGCTGATTCGTAGAGCAAGAGCTGAGTGACTTCAGGTTGAGGCTTATAGCAAAGTCAGCAGCCCTAAAAGAGCTTTGTAACATAACCTCAAAAGAGAAAGACCTGCCTCTCAACACAGCTCAAAAGTCACGGTCCTAAGTATTTCTGATCTTGAATTGTAACCTGTTAAACTTCCTTAGCCAGCACTTGTTCATCAGTTTGCCATATTTTGGTGGTTTTCATGTTGCTGTGATTCTGGAAGCTGTACCACTGGTATTTTAAATACCCATGGTGGGAAGATTTCTGATGAGCTTCTACTAAGACAGACAAGGATGAAGGAGAGACTGATTACTTCCATATATTTAGTCACTGAAAACGTTATGAACAGCATACTGTCGGACAGCACCAGAATACTGAACATTGAAAAATGATGAAGAGCACCAGAACATTGTCAGATACAGCGCTAGAACCTGAGCATCTTGGGTTGAAAGTCCCTCAAAATATAACAGGGGAAGAGCTGTCACCTCAAAGTAGAGTTAACTATGATAACGTGAATACAATGAGACTTTAGGCACCTTCATTTGCTGATGGGGCACAACTCAACATGAGGAGAAAGAGCTGCAAGCATCCTTTAATAATAAGAACATGTTATGTATGACGTATGAATCTAGGAAAATTGGAAGTTAACAAAATGAAATGTAACACATATCAATCTCCTACACATTAGTGTGCTAAAATGGACTGGTATTGGTAATTTTGAATCTGACAACCACATGGTTTATATGCCATGAATGGCAAATTGAAGACGAATGGCATCACATTCATCATCAAAAAGAACACTGTAAGATCTATCTTGTATAATGCTGTCTGTGAAACAATAATAGCCATAGATCTACAAGGAAGACCTGGTGTGATGCTGCGGGTTAATGTGGTGGACTGCAATGTTAGTTTGAACCACAAGGTCTGCGGTTCAAGCTCACCAGCCACTTCTCGGAAACCCTATACAGGGTCACTATGAGTTGGAATGGACTCAACGGCACTTAACAACACGACAAATAAGGCAACAACAACAAACATCAGTTAATGCCACTATTATTCAAATTTATGCACCAAACACTAAAGTCAGTAATGATGCAATCAAGATGTAGTCAGAATTACTGGCAATTGCAATGCAAAGGATGTAAACTAAAAGGAAGGTGAGTTGTTAGAAACTATGGCTTTGGTGATAGAAATAATACTAGGGAATCACAGGATAGAATTTTGCAAGATCAATGACTTCTTCATTGCAACTGCCTTTTTTTTGTTTGTTTGTGTGTTTGTTTTAATTGTCAAATTAGATTAAATGTTTAAATATAAATTGTAAATGAGTCACAAAACTGGATTAAAACAGTGCAAATGCCTTTTAAAACTACATAAAAGATGGCTCCACACATGGAGGCCACCAGATGGAATAATCAGAAATCTAATTGACTACATCTGTGGAAAGAGATGGTAGAAAGCTGCTTATCATCTGTCAAAATTAGGCCAGGGGCAGACTATGGAAGAGACCATCAATTGTTCACATACAATTCAGGTTGAAGTAGAATTTACACAAGTCCAATTAAGCCAAAATATGACCTAGACCACATCCAGCCTGAATTTACAAACAATCTCAATTGAAGATATGATGAATTAGACACTAATGACTGAAGACCAGAGTAGTTGTGGGATGATATCAAGAATATCAAGCAGTAAGAAAGCAAAAGATCATTAAAAAGACAAGAAGAAAAAAAAAAAACAAGACCAAAATGTATGTCAGAAGAGTCTCTGAAACTTGCTCTTCAGCATAGAGATGCTAAAGCAAATGGAAATGGAAGAAATGAGGAGGTAAAAGAGCTGAACAGAAAACTTTTGAACAGAAAATTGCAAAAGTCAACTCGAGGAGACAAACACATATTATATTGAAATGTGCAAACATCTGGAATTAAAAAACCAAAAGGGAAGGACACATTCAGCAGTTCTCAGGCTGAGGGAACTGAAGAAAAAATTTCAAGCCATGACTTGCAATAGTGAAGGATTTGAGGAGCAAAATAGGGTCCTGGTGTGGCACTGTAGGATTATGCACTGGACGGCAAGGTTGGTTTGAGATGCAAGATCCAAAGTTCACACCTCTGTCCTCTCCTTGGGAACACTACATAGGGTTGCTATGAGTTGGAAATGACTTGACGGCACTTAACAAAAATGGACAAAATTTTGAATGATGCATAAAGCATCAAAAGAAGATGGAAGGAAGACAAACTTACTGAGCCAAAAAGAAATGGTCAATGTTTAACCATTTCAAGAGATAGCATATGATTAAGAGCCAATGGCAATTAAGGAATAAGTACAAGGTTCATTGAAGGTTTGACAAAGAACAAGATATCGGGAATTGATGTAATACAAATTGCAATCTTTCAACAACTTGATGTGGTCCCGGATGTACTCACTCATCTAGGTCATGAAATTTGGAAGACAGCTACCTGGCTAAATGATGTGAAGAGATCCATATTTGTGCCCATTCCAAAGACAGGTGATCTAATAACAGAATGCAGAAATCATCAGACAACATCATTAATATCACATGCAAGTAAATTTTTGATAAAAAAGAATTCAACAATGGCTGCAACAGTACATTGACAAGGAAATGCCAGAAGTTCACGGTGGACTCAGAAAAGGACATGGGATATCATTGCTGGCATCAGATGGATCTTGGATGAAAGCAGAGAATACTAGAAAGATATTTACCTGTGCTTTATTGACTACATAAAGGCTTTTGATTTTGTGGCTTATGACATGCTATGGACAATACTGAGGAGAGTGAGTATTCCAGAACAGTTAGTTATGCTCATGAGGAATCCGTACACAGACCAAGGATCAGTCATTCAAACAGAACAAAGGGAACTGAGTAGTTTAAAATGAGGAAAGATGTGCACCGCGGTTGTGTTTCCTCTTATTTATTCATTCTGTTTGCTGAGGAAATAACCTGAGAACCTGGATTATACGAATAAAAATGTGGCATCTGGACACAACCTTGCTTGCTGAAAGTAAAGATGACTTAAAATACTTACTGATGAAGATCAAAGACCATAAGCTTCAGTATGGATTGCACCTTAATATATAAAAAATAAAAATCCTCACCACTGAACGAATACATGTCATCATCATAAATCGAGAAAATATTGAAGTTATCAAAGATTTCATTTTGCTGGGATCCACTATGCACACTGCTGCAAGCAATAGTTAAGACACCAAAGGACATGTCACATTAGGCAAATCTGCTGTACAAGACCTCTCTTAAGCGTTCAAGAGAAAAGATGTCAGTTTGAAGACTGAGATGCACCTTGCTATGGATGATATTTTCCAAAGCTGCTGCACATGCATGTGAAATTTGGACAGTGAATAAGGAAGTCTATGGAAAAACTGATGCATCTGAGTTACTGTGTTGGAGAAGAATATTAAAAGGACCGTGGAGTGTTAGAGTAACGAACAAATCTGTGCTGGAGGAATTAAAGCTAGAAATCTTTTTAAGAAGCCAGGATGATTTGGCTTCATTCATATTATCAGGAGACACCACCCCTGAAAAAGGGCATCACACTTAGTAAAATGGAGGTTCAGTAAAAAATAAAGGAAGACACCAAAGAGATGGATTGGCACAGTGGCAGGAGCTATGGGCTAAAGCTTAATTACTATGATGATGGTGTAGGTTTGGGCAGTATTTAGTTCTGTTGTGCATAGGGTCACTGTGAGTCGGAACCAACTCGAGGCCACCTAACAACAAAAACATAAGAAATCAAATATTCAACCCCAAAATGAAATATAGTACGCTAACTACAAGGTGCTCTGGTAGCATAATTAATAATTATGATTCGGGCTGCTAAGCTCAAAGTCAGCAGTTCGAAACTACCAGCTGTTCTGTGGGAGAAAGATGAGGCTTTCTGCTCCTGCAAAGATTTACAGCCTCAAAAACCCAATAAAGGGTCACTATGAATCGGAATTGACTCCCTAGCACACCACCTCCACCATCGCCACCAAAGTACCTCCAATACAAATGACTACGTACTTATCTGGTATTGCAAAAGATAGCCAGTTAGGTTTCCATTCAACTTCTCAGGCAGTCCCCAGGATAGAGTGGCAGAATCTTTATCAGCTTTGATGACTTTGAGAAAAGTTGGTTGTTCAGGTACTAGAAAACACAAGACCAATTATAAGCATTCATAAATTGGTGAAGTTCTAATAAAATAGTTCTTGTTAGATGAGAAATTGCTCTAGAAATAGAAAAGGTAACTGGTATCAAGTATATATTCATTGGGGAGTGTGATGGCTCCCTACGATAAGCACTGCAGTATGAACTGCAGTATCCACAGCTCAAGCCTGTCAGCAGTTCTGCGCCTCGAATATTTCAAGCCTTATACATGGTCACTATGGGTCAGAATAGACTCCATATCATTTAACAATAACAACAAATTAATTAATAATAAGGAAATAATTTTATTTGGCCATTAGATAAATTTCTGTTGTTGGAATTATTCTACATTATTACTCTCTCACCTCCTTCTGGTGTTTGAAAAACATAAGGCTGGCTTTCTGGACCAAGTCCTTTAGAATTATAGGCTAAGACAGTTAAGTGAAATTCACTAAATGCATCTAAGGAAGGAACAATTCCATAGTTTCTTGGTTCTGAAAATCTTAGGAAGTTTGCTTTTTTGGGATGTGTTCTTCCATCTTGCAGACTTTTTGTCTTCCACCAACTGATCTGCAATGAAAAGAAGAAGCTTAAAGATATCAACCATGATGGCAGATTCTTCTGAAATCCGATTTTATTCACAGAAAATACAGTCACTCAAGAATGAGAAGAAGAAGAAGAAGAAAAAAAAGAAAAAACCTGATATCCTTTCAGACGTCCATGTACTCTGTCCTTTGGAATTGTGGACCAGGTAACTTTAACAATGGTACTGTTGATGACATCCACCTTGTAAATCACTGGAGCTATATCAGGATCTGTTAAGCACAAAAGACTGATTAGCTTCCTGTAATTTCCAAATGTGATTCCTAATGTCTTACAACAAAGGTGATTTTCATAATGTTTAATAGGGGGAAAATAATTTCATAAAATCAATTCCAAATGAAACTAAGAGGGTCCTTCACATAAAGCAATGTCTCAGCCCATCTAGGCTTCAAGGAGAAGAGGTTAGTCTTTACCACACTGAAAATGCAGCTGCCCAGATGAATTCATGTAGACAAATATAACTGGAAACAGAAAACCAAAAACGATGGCCAATGAACCATTCTGTGGGTATCTTACCTTTGGAAGCAAATGAAACAAACTAGTAATACAAAGAAATTTTCTTAGAAATTTAAATCTTAGTAGCAGATAGAATTACTTGTACATGTGTTGTATGTCAGGGTTAAGAGAATTATCTGTATCAGCTCATATCTCCTTAGAACCCTATGAAATGATAATCATTAGAATCCCCATTCTATAGGGGAGTGAATCAAACCCAGAGCTGCCTACGATAATATTTTAGTTCACAGTTGATGTGCTTTGTGTCTTCTTATTGGAATAGAAGGATAGCAAGTGAAGACAGACGTAGTCATTTATCATTCTTGACCTATTTCTATTTTTGTAAGTATAAATTACAAAAAATTAAAAAAAAGGAAAAGAAGACTATATCACAGTGTGTATTCAGAGAACCACTGGGGATAACCTCTAATGTACAGAGGATGAATTTCAGCATCCCTCCTTTTCCCAATACTTGTTTTTCATACATAGTAGGTTGTTGGGTTTTTTTAAAAATCAGTATTTAATAATATGATAATATCAATCACTATTTTAAGGTTCTGCATGTGTAAGTGAATTACTATGTAAAAATCTGGGTGTGTGATTCCTCTGTGTCAGGAATGTAATTGCCACCCAGGTCACGGTGGCAGATGGCAGTCAGTTGGGAGTTCCTTGACAAGTAAGGGCAGACATGACTGAAAAGTTTGTGACAGTTACGTTACTTAACTGATTGCTGTGATGACTTCAGGTCTTTGATTTTCAAATACAGAAATAATTCTACTAGGAAATTGAATAAATTTGAAAACTCTTTAGAACCTTCCTTAGCACCCTATATCAAACAAATGTCCTTCAGTCAACCCTGAGGCAAGAACCATGTGTTGTGTTTCATTTTACCTGCCACAGATTGTCTATCTTATTAGCATGCAGCCAGCACTCTGTTGACCATAGTAAAACACCCTTGAGATGAGCCGTGATAGAAGAAGTTAGGACTTTAATGTACATCACTTACAGTCTTCTCCAGAATACAGAATCACTGATTGAGGCTCAGGCCCAGCGCCCAGGTGATTGATGGCTTGGACTTGGACATCATAAGGAGCGTACACAGTAGGTGTCATCACCCGTAAGGTGTGGTTTGTAACAGTTTCTTCTTCCCATTCCACTGGGGCTCCCTGTGGCTTCCAGGAAACTCTGTACTCCAGTCCGGGACCGTTCTGCTCCATGGACTTCAAAGGCTATAAAAGAAGGCAAGATACATGTGGTATGAACACAGATACATGCTGCTTGATATTTCATGACAGCCATAGAGCTTGTGTAATTGCCTGCCTGCCTACCTTGCCATCACATGATGTGCAAATGATTCCATAAATCTCCATGGCCCATCCCATTATGCAAACAGAAATTGCAGAATTCATACCCAGAAATCTGTATTCTCCATGTGTCATGAAAAAACAATGCTATAAAGGAGTATTTAGAGGGCTGCCGGGGGTGGGGGTGGATTTCAAATCCTCTACTTTGGTTGAGAAGCAATTGCAAAAAATGCTTGTCATTCTGTAAGTTTCATTTTTAAGCATGATCCCCTACTTATCTAAGCATTGAGATGGTCACAAATAAAATGCCTGTTCTGCATTCTAACTTTTTATATATGAAATAACCTACCAAAAATTCCATAAATGGTTTTAGCTTTTGTTAATGTATTCAACATTTTCACTCCCAAAGAACTGGCAGAACAAAAAAGGGTATGGCTGGGGACTCCCTGGTTGTGATATTTCTCTATGTCTTTTCTGGCAGAACTCTTTTCTCATTGGACTCCATTTTTTTCATCTTCCCCATCCTGCCCCACAATTAGAGGAATAATTAGAACTGTATTTTTGGAGGACACACATGCTATAGTCTAATACCCAGAAGTGGTAGTTTCTTCTGTAATAAAATAATTTCTGAACTCCTTAACTTTTCTATTTATTTCTTTACAAGAGAATGGTTTCCATTTTTGTTGTAGTCAAGAATTATTTATGAAGGAATGTCTCTTATGAGAAATTGCCTTTTTTCCAGTTTGTTTTGACTTGAGCAATGTTTTAATTTAAAAAAAATAATGTGACAAACCATTTGTTTAATTTCACGAAAATGAAAAGTATTGAAATAAATTATTTATGTAAAATCCATGAAAAAAATGTGACTCTATTCCTAATTTAAACAACTCACTTACTTTTGTCTATAAGAGGAGGCTTCAAAAAGTGTGTGGAAAAATGGAATTAAACACTGATGTGCTATTTCCAGGAACTTTGTGAAGGCCCTCATACCTGTGAGTGATCCAACAAGGTCATAGATAATGTTCTTATAAAATACATAGCTGTTCTAGACTCTTATAAAATACATAGCTGTTCTAACTTACTGAAGTATCTATTAACAGTATGGTTGGGAGTGTTGTGAAGGTATAATGCTAGATCATATAATGCTCCCAAATCTAAGCTGATTGTAAGGTGAAAACATACTTAAATTAGCTGGGAGAAAAAAACAACACACACACACAAAACAAAAACCCTGTGGGTTTTTCCACAGTCATTGTTTACACTTGTACTCATTTGGAATGTTTTGGCCCGGGATATTGTTTTCAGTACAATATGTATATAAATCCACCAGAGGCTTTAGAATTGCCCATATGAATCGAACCACAAGCATTTAGGTCTATGCTCCACTCTTTAATTATAATTTCCTTCAGCCTTGATTGAAATTATATGTGAACAAATAATATCATTCAATTTATCTTGCTTTTCTCCAAGGAAAATAGTTGCATTTGATACAGCACTCTGGCAATTTTAGAATAAACTGTACCACAGAGGTAATACTTTTCAGAAAAATTCCTTATCTAAATTGCCAGTCTCTTAGGTGCCTGGGCGCCTGCAAAATGGACAGAGATGTTTTGCCTATGTCTTTCAGACAATGGCCAACAAAACATCTTAGTTACCTAATGGGGACGAATTTCTCTTTGTCAGCTCTGGGAAAATGTCCTTTGCTGCTTTCCGCATCTATAGGATCAGGACACCTTGAAGATCTGCATAGATCTTGGGATCACTCTTTCCCAGGATCTAGGAGCGTCACAGTACAGGAGCACCCGGTCCAAAGACGTACTCCACCCCCAGCAATTCTATCTTGATGGTAGTAGGTCAAATCTCTCTCCTTTTATATCTTGTAAGATAAAAGGTGTTGCATGGCGCACCCTGGAAATCTCTCTTAAATCCGATCAGGGTGTTGGTAGGAATTAGGTGGTGTTCAAATCACAACACGGTCCTCAGAAACACTATATAGGGTCATTATGAGTTGGAACTGACTTGATGGCACTAAACAACAACAACTAGGCAGTTCTGGAGTCCTGGTGTGGTGCTGTAGGATTAGCAAGGTCAGTTTGAAATGAAAGCTTGGCAGTTCAAACTCACCAGCCACTCCTCAGAAACCCTATATACAGAGTCACTAGGAGTCAGAATGGACTTGAAATCACTTAAAAACAATACTGGCAGTCCCAGCCCTCCGGCCCCTCTGAGGGAAACAGATGAGTTTACTCTTGCAAAGATTTACAGCTTCAGAGACCACACACAGGGTCACTAAGCATCGAAACTGACACAGTGGCACTCGGTAACAAAAATAAATCCCACCCCTAATCCTTTTACTGGTTTATCACATCAAATCACATCATGGGGGATAGCTACTGCCAAAACACTTAAAATCCTGACCCAGTTAAGTTGACACAAAACCTTAACTATGACACAACTTCGGTCAATTTTCTAGGTAGGGTGATGGTGGTGGTGATGTGCAGTGCGATCGGTTCCAACTCATAGTGACTATGTGTAGGGTTTCCAAGACTGTAAATCTTTACAAGAGCAGAAAGCTTCATCTTTCTCTCATGCAACACCTGGTCATTTCACCACCCTCACCCCCCCACCCCCACCCCCTGCTGCCCTGTAAATACTCCTTTATAGCATTGTTTTTCATGACACATGGAGAATACAGATTTCTGACTCATAACCACTACACTACTAGAGCTCCTTAGCTACCACAGTTGTTGTTGTTGTTGTCAGATATCAGTGAGGATAAATGGGCCAAAGGTATTAGAACATGCTGTGCTTCGCTATAGAATTAGCCAACTAATTATACAATGTTACTGATATCAAACCAATTATATTATTTATCTTACAGAAATTTCATCAGATGTTTAAGGGGGAGAAGTTGGAGAGTCCCTAAATGAATAAAAGCCTAATGGATAATTTCATAGCTTGTGAACACTGTAGTTGCAACTGCTTATAACCAGCAAATTCAAGGAGAGAATCATATTCTCTTGAAATACTTAGATTTGTTTTGTTAGAAATTGTTTTCAAGTTCTTTTGCATTTTAAATTTACAGAAGTTAATTTAATTGAAATAGAAATAAAGGGTCAGTGAAAACATTGGATTAACATTTTTCACATATGTTGTTGGTATTGTTAAGTGCCATCGAGTCGGTTCCGAACCACAGTGACGCTGCATAGGGTTTCCAAGGAGCTAATGCTGAGCTTGAACTACCTACCTTGCATTTCAAACTGACTTTGTGGTCCAGTGTATAAACCCACAACACCACAACAGGACTCCTTTTCATATACAGGTGAAGTAATTATATAATAAGGAAAAAAGGAAAAGCCAAACAAACTTCCCAAATTCTAAATTTATATAATAAACCATACAGGAATAAGGTATGCAAATAAACTAACATATTCCAGCATAAATTCAAAAGTATTCTATATAATTACAAAGAAAGTAACATTTAATTGGAATGTTGATAGCCTATCATTAATCAGAATGATTGAAGGCAAGTCAATATATGTGTTAATGAAATATTTCTAAGTACTAGATTAAAAAACATTCTCTTACTATAACAGAATAAATTTGGAATACACTAAAAAAATTAATATTCTGATAAGTTAAAATTTACATAACAAATTGAAAAATCAAGTCTATTTAGTAGCACTTAAACGAAGTCTTTAAAAGTGAGGTATAAACATGGTGGTTATGGTTATGTGTAATGGAGTTGGTTCGAACACCTAGCAGCCCTATATAGGGTTTCCAAGGTTGTAATTCTTTACAGGTGCAGAAAACCTTATCTTTCTCCCTCAGATTGATTGGTATTATCAAACTGTAAGTCAGGTTACCAGCCCAACTTACAACCCACTCTGTTACTTGTTGTTAAGTGCTGTTGACTTAGAGCAATCCTGTGTAGAGATTCTGAGGAGCTGCTGGTATAAGCTACTGATCTTACAGTTCTCAGTCCAGTGCTTATCCTACAGCACCATACCAAGAGTCCATGTTCAAACTCTTACTTTGTTAATTTCTAGATGTGTGATCATAGCCAAAACACTCAATCACTCTGGAATTAAAATTATATAGCTAGATCAAAGTGCTAAAGATGCTTTCTTGATAAGGTTGTTCTTAGAACTAGGAAAGAAAGTACTAAATGCCTAGCAAGGCTTAATAAATGATAACTATAATTTGATGGTCATCTTTTTGATATAGAGAACATTTAAAACAACCATACTCTGAAATTCAGTGAAAGGTCTTCTGTATTTTCCGAATGATACAGAATCTAGAGTATTGATAGTAAAAGTTTATAGAATCTGAAACTTTCAGCAATGGATTCCCATCAAGTCAATCTATATTGTATTATTTAAATCATAATAATGTTAAACTCTATGTTACAATCAAATGATCATTCTAATCACAATGATATTTAATAAAGATATTGACTCCTCCCCAAAATGTATTTTATTGACCATTATATTTATTTTTTAAATGTTCTATTATTGTCTTTCACATGCAGACTTAAAAGGAAGAAGAAAAAGAAAAAAACACATTAAGTAGTACATACTTCCCATTTTATTATCATTTCCTTGGGTTGAGAAGCTTGAACCCTTATATTTTGTGGATTCTTGTCTGGAGCTGAAAAATTACAAACATCAAAATGATTTTTCCCATCATTTCATTATATCATCCTTTACCCCACACCCACAAATTGGTATTTAAATAAATTTGATCTATTTATTAATTTATACCTTATCGAGGCCTTAACATAGAGTTAACATTTAAAAATACATTTCATTTAATGTTCTTGAAGTGACATGACATTCAATAGGGAGGATGTGTGTGTTTAAATATCTCTATACACACCCACTCCACACTTATGGACATGGTTAGGTTCCAAGGACCAGGTCCCTATTTGAAAATCAGTGGTATAGGAAAATGGTAGGTGACTATGTCAGATCACAAAATGAAAGATTCTGTAATTGCCAAATAAGATCACTGCAAAACTGCCAAACCACTGACAAGATTGTCCAGACAAGTTGACTTTCAACAATAACCATCACAGGTAGTGTTATATTTGCCCTTGTACCTCAGGGTTCATATCTTCCAGATGCATACTGTTAACATGCAGAATAGTTAGATAGTAGGGTGTTATTTTTTACCATTGTCTTAAATGAGAAATGTCACTATGTACTAGCAATTACTTGTTTTCAAAATTGGGATTATCATTATAAGAGTATTCTTCTAAGTACATGCATTTGTTGTATTGTAGTTAAGTGCCGTTGGGTTAGTTCCAATGCATAGCAACCCTGTATAGGATTTCTGAGGAGCAGCTGGTGAGCTTGAACTGTGGATCTTGTGGTTCCAACTGACTTTGCAGTCAAGCACATGAACCCACAGTGCCACACCATTATGTGGAATTATCATTAGGAGAGTAGTTTTGTAAGTATTTGCATTTAGGCACATAAAATTCAGTATCATCCATAAGTATGACAAGTCAATTTTCAGAGATGTTAAGTATCAAATTGCAAGAAATATAGTCATCGGACTCCCTGGATTGTGCAAATGATAATGAGCTTGGATGACAACTGAAAGGCTAGAAATTCAAGTTCACTCAGAGGCGATTTAGAAGAGAGGGGGGATAAAACATAGCCAGTGAAAATTCTTATGAAACACAAACTAATGCAAAGGATTGCTGTTACTAAGAGATAACTTGAAGGCAACCACTGAATGTCGCCATGAGATCAGTTTCAATATATGGATTTTATGAGAAAGGGGCTAAGTAGAGAGCCCAGTGCTAGATTGAGATTTTACAAAAATAACAAAATTATTTAATTCAGGTAGTATATCCTTGAAAGCTAATTAAATCCTAGCATGTTTACTTAGCCCAGAAAGAAAAGAGAAAGAAAGCACGCTATGCTATTACTGACAGGCAGTTTCGATTTAATAAAACTAATTTTACCACTGCTATCCTGAAGATGAAATATACAAAGACTTGGAGTTAGAAAACTAAAAGAGAAGAACATGCTCAATATTTGTCAAGCTGAGATAAGTGAAGAAAAATATTCAAGCTTCGACTTGCTGAATGATTGCATGGGCAAAACAATGAATGATGCTGAAAGCAGCAAAAGGAGATGGAAGGAATATTCAGAGTCATTGCACCAAAAAAAGAAATAGGTTACGTTCATCCATTTCAAGAGGTAGCATATTATCAAGAGTCAATAATACTGAAGGAAGAAGTCCAAGGTGCACTGAAGGCATTATAAAAGCACAAGGCTCAGGGACATGATGGAGTACAAATTGAAACCTTTCAGCAAACTGATGAAGCACTGGAAATATTCACTAATCTTTGCCAAGAAATTTGAAGACAGCTACTTGGCCAAATGATTGGAAAATATCCATATTTGTGCCCAATCCAAGGAGAGGTGATACATGGAATGCAAAAATAATTGGACAGTAATATCACTACGGTAGCATGCAAGGACAATTTTGCTACAGATAATTTTTAAATGGCTGCAATAGTACAGTGAAAAGAAACTTCTAGAGGTTCAAGCTGGATTCAGAAAAGGAGTAGAATTGGTGAATATAATTGCTGCTGTCAGACGGAGCTTGGCTAAAAGCAGAGAATACCAGAAAGACGTTTATCTGTGCTTTAATGACAACACAAAGGCTTCCAATTGTGTGGATCATGACAAGCTTTGGACAACATTGCAGAGAATGAGTATTTTGGAACATTTAATTGTGTTCATAACAAACTGCTTCTTGGTCTATGTACATGCTTCTTATGAGCACAATTAAATGTTCCAAAATACTCACTCTCTTTATAGACCAACAGGCAGTTAGAACAATGGGACATTGAATGGTTTAAAATTAGGAAATGTATGCACCAGGGTTATATTCTTTTACTTATTCAATACTTATTCAATCTGCATGCTGAGAAGATAATCTGAGAAGCTGGATTATATGAATAAAAATGTGGCATCAGGATTGGAGGTAGACTCATAAACAACCTGCAATATGCAGATGATACAACCTTGCTTGTTGAAAGTAAAGAGGACTTAAAATACTTACTAATGCAGATCAAAGACCACAGACTTTAGTATGGGTTGTATCCCCATGTAAAGAAAACAATTCTTTACCACTGAACCAACAAATAACAGAAGGTAAACAGAAAAAAGATGTAAGTTGTCAAAGACTTCATTTTGCTCAGATAAACCATCAACATACATGGAAGCAGCAGTTAAGAACTCAAACGATGTACTGTATTCAGTAAATCTGCTGCTGAAGACCTCTTTAAAGTGCTCAAGAGAAAGATGTCAGTTTTAGGACAAAGATGTGCCTTACCCAAGCCATGGTATTTTCAGTAACATTATATACATGTGAAAGTTGGACAATGAATAAAGAAGACTGTAGAAGAATTGACACATTTAAGTTAAGGTGCTGGAAGAGAATATTCAAAGTATCCTGAACCCTTAAAAAGAACAAATCTCTGCTGGAAGACATACAGCCAGAAAGTTCCTTAGGAGTCAGAAATGACCAGACTTTGCCTCTCATACTTCAGATATATTATCATGAGGGACCAGTTTCTGGAGAAAGACATCATGTTTGTTTAAAATGGAGGGTTAGCAAGAAAGACAAAGACCCCCAGTGAAATGGATTGTAGCAGCGGCAGCAGCAATGGGCTCAAGTGTAGTAGTGGTTGTGGGTTTGGCCCAGGACTGGGCAGTGTTTCATTCTGTTGTGCTTGGGGTCCGCTGTGCGTTGGTACTGATTCGAAGGCATCTAACAACAAACAAATCCTTAGGATGAACTGTATAACATAAAAAAGCCTTAGGAATTTAAATAGCTACTGAGTTGCAAAATATAAGTTAAAACACATAAAAATGAAGGACAACAAATGAATTGAAGTTTTAACAAGGCCCCCGTGAGTCAAAAGTATTCCGGAAAGGTGAATCCTCGAGTTTTGATAATATTAAGATTCTGTTTAGAACTTACTTTATGAAATTTAAACATGATAGCGATCCAAAATTACTCTGAATAATGCTTTTTCATATAATCCCTCCCAATTCCCTGCTGCTTAACAAACATTTATTCAATAATTAAGAGATTATTACACTTTCTGTATTTTGCATTATTAACTTACAGCTATTTTCAAGTTCTCTATTTGGGAGCATTTAAAATCCTACATCACTTTCAGTCTTTTTATTTTTCTCAGACATTCAAAGAGTGAGACAAAATAAGTACAATATATTTTGTTAGAAATTTGCTGTGAGATTTTACGTACCAGCTGGAGGTGTTTCATGATGGTCTGATGGCTGGCTGGGTTGGCTTCTCCCGACTTCATTCATAGCTATAACCCTGAACTGGTACCTTACATATGGAGCCAAAGACAAGATGACTGTTGTGTCTTTGCCTGGGACATGAGTCAATATCTCCCACCTTCCAGGCTCCTCTTTGTTTCCTTCAAATTCGACAATATACTCTGGCATTAGGAACATGGGAGGGGAATACATTAGAATCCATTAAATATGCTTACGTTATTTTAAAATTTACATAAAATGTGACAATTTATGAAGGATTATGCACCAAAGGTGGTAAAATGGTTTTAATATTTGTTTTGACATTGTCATGTACATTTCATTACCATCCCATGTCTTCCCTACCGGTAATGTTGCTATTGTGGTCATCGCCAGCTTCCCAAGTGAGCCGAACACTCCTGTTCTGTCTTTCAGACAAGAGAAGGTTTTCTGGTGGATCTGGTACATCTAGTGAAAAATAAAAGATGAAGGTAAGGAAAATGCAGATCATTACTTCTGCTTACCAGATTCCCTCATTTAGGCAAGTTGACAGCTAGCTTTCCTCACTGGGTCCATGTCTCCACTTTGAGTTGTCCATATTTTGCCAGCCCTTCAAATAGTTTTTCACATCTGTTTTCCAGTTAGAGGTATTATATCGCTTGACTCACACCAGAAACTGTGGTAGCGTACTGATTAAGAGTCAGGCTGCTAACCTCAAGATCAACAGTTAGAAACTACCAGCCGGTCCACAGGAGAAAGGTAAGACTTTCTGCTCCCATAAAGACTTACAACATTGGGAACCCTCTACACGTTCTCTATGAGTCAGACCCAACTCCACGGCATATCACCACTCCTGACACAATAAACGAGCCCTGGTGCGTACTGGTTATGCACTGGGCTACTAACTGCAAAATCAACAGTTCAAATCTACAAGCCACTTCACAGGAGAAAGACAAGGCTTTCTGCCCTGTAAAGATTTTACAGCCTTGCAAACCCTATACAAGGTCACTGTGAGTCAGAATTGACTTAACGGCACACCACCATCACCACCTGCACTCCAGCAACAGTTCTCAAAGGCCAACCTTGACAAGGGTCATCAGGGTTCTCTTATTGTAAGTCATAGTGACCCTGTACAGCATTTGCAAGCAGTGACTGGTGACTTTGACTCACTGACCTTGTGATTTAACAGTCTAGCACCAGGGTTCCTTTAGGGGTAGTCATTAACAGTGATGATGCCGGTTAAGTTGTCGTTAGGTGACATCAAGTCGGTTCCGACTCATTGTGACCCTCTGCCTGGTCCTGCACCGTTCTCACAATTGTTGTGATGCTTGAGCCCAACTTGGTGGTGTTTGTGTGCCGTCCAGGTAGTCCTGACTCATAACAACTTGACTCATAACAGCTTAAGGTTTCCAAAGCTGTAAATCTTTATGGGCACAGAAAGTCTCACCTTTCTCCCACAGAGGGACTGGCAGATTCCAAACTGATAACTTTTCAGTTAGCAGCCTAACCCATAATTCACTATGCTACCTGAGCCAATCCTTAGCCCTTACTTATTGAAGGAGTGGGACCAAGAAACCTACATTTCTAAACAATTCTTGAGATGATGATTAAACACACTCAATTCTGAGAATCACACTCTATTCCAAAAGGACCACTTATTTTCTTACAGCAGCTATGCTTACTATATGTCTAATTCATTTCCTGTACATCACTGTGCAGATCTCCTAGAGTAGAGACCAGATGTTATTAATCCTTGCATTACCTTCAGTGCTTTGCTTAAAAATGTTCTGTGACTAAATGAGTACTTGAAAACTATACCATCATTTAAACCATGCATATAATTAGCATATTAGAAAAATAAATGTGATGCTATGCTTACAGTAAAATAAGAGAACATGTGTTCAGCCTATTTTTATGCAACTATTTTGAATTTTTATTGTAATTTTTACAATTGAATACTCAGTACATTCTAGCAATTTCTATATTCTCTTGCCTATGAGTTCAGAAAAAGAGTAGGAAGATGGCATATGTTGGAAGACAAAGATTTGGCACTTATGTTGTGACGAAAATTAAAAAGTTGAGTTGTTGTTGTTATGTGCCGTGGAGTCGGTTCTGACTCATAGCAACCCTGTACAGGGTTTCCCAGGCTATAAATCTTTACAGGAGCATAAAGTCTCATCTTTCTCCCACGGAACAGCTGGTAGTTTCGAACTGCTGACCATGAGGTTCGCAGCCTAATTTTTGTAACCACTACGCTACCAGAACTCCTTAAGAAAGTTGAGTAGGAGATGACAAATTTGAAGTGTTAAAGTATTGGGAAATTCTTGACACTTATATAGGCAATAATGAAATTAAATCTTATCCTTAATGGCCCTAAACTTAAAATAGTTAGAATTCTCTCAAGACAAGATCAATTCTAGGACATTGATGTTGTCTCAAAAAAGCCAAGGAAAATATTATCTACTGTAACCTGTCAGCGGGCTCTTCCCCAAGAGGGAGGCAACATGTCCTTCTCATGCTGAGCATTTGCCATCATCTGGAAATGTACTTTGAAAACCAACAATGTTTTGAATTCAAAAAAGAAGATGTTTACTTTATAAAAGTAGTTTGTAACTGTGTCCAAACTTGAGAGTCTTAAGAAGGTATTTCATCAATAGATTTCAAAATTGCTGGATTCTGAAACAGGTTTCTCTTCAACACTAAGAGTCTACTCATTCCTGTAGGTTCCTGAAGCGGAAAGAGTAACAGGTTGCATCTAAGGTTAAAATAGGTCCAGATGGCATGAAAAGAACTGAAATGGAGCTGACTTAACTGATTTACAGCTGAGACTTCAAAGAATGAGGCTGTCAAAGGAAGTCCAGGTGAAGGCTTTTAAAGGAATTTAAATTAGAAATTGGTCCAGCGTATGCTTTTAAAAATTGTTTGCAAGGGAAATGACACGTGGTCTATGATCATCAGTTTCTAAGAAATGTTTGTTTAAAACAAAGCTTGACATTAGTCTTAGTAGAAAATGACTAAGAAAATGTAACCTATTCATAGTCTTTAAAAATACCAATTTCATTCTACAAAACTGGTAGATTAGTTCATAGTTCATATATATGTGGTTGTTGTAAAGTGCCATTGAGTCAGTCCTGACCCTGTGTATGGTTTCTGAGGAGCAACTGGTCAAATTGAACCACTAACCTTGCAGTTCAAACCGACTTTGCAGTCTGGCACAATAACCCAAGCTCCACCCGAGGACTCCAGTTCATACATATAAGCAGCATGTAATCGTAGTCACTTATTTAAAATTGCAAGATTATGTTGTTGTTGTTGTTGTTAAGTGCCGTCGAGTCGGTTCCAACCCATCGTGACCCTGTACAGGGTTTCTGAGGGTGTAAATCTTTACGGGAGTAGAAAGCCTCATCTTTCTCCCGCGGAGCGGCTGGTAGTTTTGAACTGCTGACCTTAAGGTTTGCAGCCCGATTCATAACCACTACACATGTAGTTCTAGAAAATGGCGGCCTAATCACAAGACTGGAATTTAGAACTTGAGCATGAGGTAGTGAAAAGCCTAGTCTCCTTGTTGCCTGCCACTGTTCAAAATACTTAGGAACAAAGCCTGAATCGCTGACCTTGCAGGCAGCAGTTCAGGGCTTATCTTACAGGTTCACACCAGGACTCTAGTGAAAGTGCTACTTAGCCCTATATTCATGGTGTCTGAGGTAAATCAGAACTTCCCTGAAGATCGACTATTTTATCTGGTTGGAATAAACATGATTGAAACAATAAGGAAAGGGTTAAACATTTCGGCTTGGCTATCCCTGGAGAAACTGAAATGTATTATGGCCAAACATCTCACCAAAAGACACAGTCCTTTTGAAAGTCTATATAAAGTGCAAAGTCTGTATAACTTCTGCACAACTGGAAAATGCTCTGCTTTTTTGGAAGAGTCCCATGTGGTGGTCATTTGCTTCCTATAAAGAGATGCTCTCATTTGCGTATTTTTAACCTACTTTCTAAGATATGTACCTCAGAAAAGACTCCGTTCTTTTTCCTTCAGCCTGTGCTGAAGAAACCTGTGGACATTAGGAAACAAAGAACTAGACATATGAACTGCTGTTGTTAAGTTGGTTCTAACTCATAGCTTCCTGTATAGAGTTTCCAAGAAGCAGCTGGCGGGTTTGAACCGCTGACCTTGAGGTTATCAATCCAGTGCTTACTCCACAGCACCACACCAGGACTCCAAAGATATGAATGCCTGTTAATAATGATGACCTAAATGTTTAACAGAGGAGTCTGTAGCACAAACAGTTTGCAATCTGCTGTTAGCCTAGTTTGGTGGTTTGAACCCACCAGTGTCTCTATGGAAGAACAATCTGATGAGTTACTTCCAGAAAGATTATAGTCAAGAAAGATATGCAACACGTGTGCTCCATAATACATGGGATCATTATGAATCAAATCAACTTGATAACAACAGCTTTAGTTTGGTTTACACATATGATGTATGGATAAAGGCACTTAGGCAAATTGGGAAACTTAAGCAAAAGGCAAATGGTGCTCAATGAAACAGAATTAAAGGAGGAAATAAGAGAAAACTAAAATTGTACATATCAGTCAGGATTGAAGCAGGATATATATAGCTTCTTCCCTTTGATTATGCATAAAAACCTGTTGATTAAAATGGGACAAGCAAACTATCAGAAAGAAAGAAAAATACTTGATATACTGGTGGGGAAGTGGGGCAGTTTCCAGAATCCCACTGGAAAGTGCTTTATGGGGAGAACCTCCCTGAGAGAGCAAGGAGGTTTGGCAGAGGGTGCTCACCAACCTAGAAGGAAGGGGGAACAAGAAAGGGGGACTCCAAACACTTCCTCCTCGATTGTCAGAGCTCTCCATTGGCTGAACCAAAGGCAAGCTAGAGGGCAAGTTCATAGTGTCCTTATAGGTCACTTTTGCAGGTCACAGGACTGGGTGGGGAAGAAATCTTGAGCCGGAAATGCAAGCTATCTAGCGGATAGTGTAACAGTTTGATCATTGGTGATTTGAGAGGTACTTGAATTGATAACACTAGTGGAATGTACACATTGGTTTCTAATTTGCATTTTCATTAAAAAAAAAAATGAAGGCATTCATTTATATAACCTTAAACTCCTCCTCATCCTTCCTGGGTATGAACACTATTCCCTGTTCCTTCACCTCCCTGAGTCCCCCTCTAGCCTACTCCATCATTGGGCACTATCCCTCTGCACACTTGGAAACCGTGGCTCAAGATCTCTAGGACAAGCTAGTCTGACTTGTTTTCTGTAAAGCACTGCTTACCTTTCAATTCTACTGACAACATTTCCCATGCAGAGAAAAGCAATTAATCATGAACTCACATCTTTGAATAGATAAGAAAGTATCTGAATGTGGGGCCACATTCTATATGAAATTAATCAACGAGCAATACACATGCATGTGTTCAAACAGAATAATCATCATTTCAGTTGCATAAGAACAATGGCATTAACTCTTCTCAGGGAGAAGAAATAAACAGATTTCTCATCAGTTAGTAAACTTACCAAGCACAGTCACTTGGGTTACATCAGCAGCGCTGTCTAGGGTCGTTTGAGCCAAACAGCCGTAAACACCTTGGTCCTCTAAAGTGACATTAGCTATGGTGAGATTAGCTCCATCAATAATTATCCTAGCAGAAAGAAGAGAAAAACAAAAACAACCAAAAAGTGACTGTATGATGAAGACGAAAATGAGAGACATATAATCATCTAGAAAATAATCCCTCTAAAAATAGTCTCATAAAAAGTAATTTGAGGAGAAGTGAAAAGAAAGACTTCACAGCTTGCAAATTTTATTAGAGAATGCCACATTAGAAAATAGAGTTGCATTCAAGTGTATGCAAATGTCTACAGTCATGAAAAGGTTCATACTTTTTAATTAAAAGTAAAAAAAGCAACCATCTGTGACGTTTGGGTCGTTGGTGGAACTGTGGGTATTGTCTGATGTGTCTGAAGAGTGTTTTTATTGTTGTTGTTGAGTTCTGTCGAGCAGGCTCCAACTCACAGCGACTCTGTATACTGTTTCTGAGGATGTGGCTGCTGAGCTTGAACCGCTGACCTTGTGGTTCAAACCCGATTAAGCAGTACAGTGCATTAACCCACCTTATAACAGCTAAGATTTATATGACTATTTTTAAAAGATATGTTTTTATCCTGCATGAGCCTTGGTGGTGCAGTGGTTAAGTGCTGCACTGCTAATAGAAACGTTTGCCATTTGAACCCACCAGCTGCTCTTCGGGATAAAGACAAACAGTCGCTCTGATAAAGATTTGTAGTGTTGGAAGTCCTATGGGACAGCTCTAGTCTGTCCTAGGGTCAGTGTGAATCAGAATCAAATAAAAAACAACAGGTTTGGTTTGACTCACTAGCCTATATAATAGCAGCTGAGGTGCCTACTACAAATGCAGATTCCTGAAGCCACGCCAGGTCTATGGAATCGGAATATCTGAGATGGAGTCAGATAATTTCCATTTTTAATAAGTTTCCTTGGTCCCCTAAGTAGAATGCATGTTAAATTCGGCTAACAATTAAATTATGTGATTTCTTTGAACAGTAGATGGCAGTCTAGCACTTTTTTTTGGTAAAACATTTCTAAGTAGTGTTGCCAATATAGAACCAGGTTTACTACAGGAACACTGCTTTTCATTACAAACATAGACCTTGGACCCGGGTCTACATTTTGTTAATACAGCTGTCCCATTAAAAAGAAATAAAAAGTCCATTAAATTTAAAAGACATTCACAACAGTTTGCTATTCAGTTGAAGTAACTTAAATGGTGTCACATTTGTGAGGAGGGAGAAGAAAACAACATCATTGGGCTTTTTAAAAGAGCTACTTTTTATCAGCTACTTAAAAGTTTGAATGACAGAAAACTACTTGAACCTGGTGTGCTGTCTTAGTATAAGTGCTTGACCTCAAGGTTGGTTTGAACCTCATGGTTGTTGGTTCAAACTCACCAGCTGCTCCATGGAAAAGCTATACCTGGTCTTGTTACGTGCTGCCGGGTGGGTTCCGACTCATAGCAACCCTGTTTAGGGTTTCTGAGGACCAGCTAGTGAGCTTGAATCTATAACCTTGTGGTTCACACCGACATTACAGTCTTTTTCCTTTGCCAATTCATACTACCTTGATTCAAGAGCCTTATTTATGACTCTAGATTGACGAAGTTTTGATGCAACTTAATTTCTAAGTTTGTATACAGTTATATGTCCACTTAATATAATATCACCATACTGCATACATTGATAATTTTTGAAAAATTTACTTTCTTAAATGTTGTTATGTGTCGTGGAGTTGGTTCCGACTCACAGTGACCCTGCACAGGGTTTCCGAGGCTGTAAATCTTTACGGGAGCAGAAAGCCTCATCTTTCTCCGGCGGAACAGCTGGCAGTTTTGAACTGCTGACCCTGAGGTTAGCAGCCCGATTCGTAACCACTATGCTACCAGAGCTCCTTTTTCTTAGATGAAGTACTATCATTTATCAACTCCATCCTCTTCATACAAGACCCTTTAAGTCATGCACAAAGCCACATTAGCTATAGGGGCTCAGAGGAGCTAAAATCTACACCCTCATCTTCTTACCCATATCTGTTTTGGAATTGCTTCTGGCCAGAAAGAAAGAACAGTCTTGGTAACTCCAAAGTCTTGTAGTCAATGTCACAAACCCAAATCAGACACACTGTCAGCCAGTCAATACTGATTCATAACGATCCTATCTAACTGTATATCTAACTGCCATCAGAGCACTTACAATACTTTTTAGTGCCTTCAAATTGATTAAGGTAGAGTGATGCATAGGTCCTTGAAATCTGGTATACCTGAAGAACTGATTAAAATTTGCATGCTCCAGCCTCAGCCAGATTCTGAATCACAACATCTGGAGGCAGAGCAAGGCACAAAACTTCTGGAACAAATTGCCAAGTAATTCTAGCAAACATCAAAATCTGATACCTATTATTTATATTACCCAAGGCACACTATATTGTGCTACAGCTGTGACTGCTCCAAATTTTCAGTAGCTAAGAAAATGGTTTATTTTTGTGTTCCTCTAATAGGTCAACGGAATTCTGTTTCAGGAGTCCTGAGGGTACAATAGTTAACTGTAGACTCGATGGTCCAACGCTCTCAGTGGCTCCATAGGAAAAAGGCCTGGCAAACTGCATAAATATGAACCCTAGAAAACCTGACGTAGTAATTCTACACTGTCATGTGGGGTCACTACAAGCCTAATTCTCTCGATGATACCTAACAGAACAGTCCAGGATGGGTTCTGCTTTAAGAAATCCTCTCATTTTCTATTCTCACAGAATCTGTTCTTCAGCTTCCCTTTCATTACCATCCCTACATTTTCCTCCCTCTCTTTTCCTCTATGTCTTTACCTACCCAAATTACCCTAACCGCTCAACTCCTTAATTTGAAATATCTAAGTTACTAGTCCCTACCCTTGTGAATCTTCCTTGTGCCCTTAACATCATTCCATCTGTGGGATAGCCACATTGTGGGGAAGGCAGTAGGCAAAAGTGGCTCTTTGGAGACCTTCGTTTGAGGCTCAGTTCCACCATACTGCCTGTATAAATCTTGAACGAAACACTGAGCCTAATCACCTTATCTAAAAAATAAAGGTAACAATAGTGTGTTTCTCTTCAGAAGGTCCACAGAGATAAAACAACATAGGGATTAGCCTATAGAGCTGGGAGTCATGGTGGGGCACTGCATGCTGTACGATAATGCAATAGTCAAAAGGTCAATTTGAACCTCAAGACGGCAGTTCAAACCCACCAGCCATTCCACGGAAATGCTATACAGGGTCACTATGTGTCAGCACTGATTCGATGGCACTTAGGGACAACAACATAAAGAGCTTAGCACGGTATGTGTTTAAACGGCAAACATGATATTCATCAAAAACACTTCATTAATTTCAGGCTTATTACTAATCACACTTTTCATCGCAGACATTTCAATTCCCATCCCCCAACTTTCTGTTCCTCCTGCTTCAGTCCTTGAGCAAAATATATTAATTTCAGATTTTTTGAAGAAGGTATCATTTCTTACGGCAGCACTGTCGTTTCGGCATCTTCGGCCCTCCCTCGTTCATTTGCTACAATCACTAAGACAAAAACAAAACAGAGCAACCTTTCCTTGGTGCCAAGGATCTACACTTCCAACTAGTGGTCTCTACCTTTCCTCCCGCACAATCCTGGCACGCTAATACATCCGTTGTCCATCTCTTCCTTATTACTGAGGACGTCATTCTGCCCACAGCCATAAACGGTCCCCATTTCATCTGTGATGTAAAGTATCAATTTAAAAAGACTTTCATATCCAAGCCCCATTTCACTTTTTGTAATAATTGTGTGTTGTCTATATCCACTTGCAGGTTAGAAATTCACAGACAAGTCTTTGGGGTCATTTCAGCCTATGTAAAAGCTTGCTGTGAGAACTAATAAGGAGAAATGTGTAAGGGAAGCTTTAGCATGACATGAGACATGCCGTATGTGTGATGGGCCAGAAAGGTGGTTTTCAGCCCTTCGTACATCACTACATGTAGAACACAGTGGCTCTGTAAAATAAGCACTGACTGGACTGAGAACCAAAGGATGGCAGTTTGAGCCCACAAGCTGTTCCATGGAAGAAAGATGAGGCTTTTGGCTCCCACAAAGATTTACAGCCTCAGAAACCCTATGCTTGCTTGCGTGACAGCATTTAACAACAACGTGTGGAAGGAAGAGAAGCAGGAATTTTGTCTTCCTGGTGTTTGTATGGTTCATCTTTTCATGAAAAATGTTATGAGGTAAAATCTTATGGTCCCCAGCCTATTGATAAGGATACGGGAGGTGAGAAACAGGAGCTTGCTAATGATTCCCTAGACAATTAGTGGAATCCTGTGATCTTACTTCCTTGCATTATCTCCACGTCTGCTCTGGGCACTAAAGCCAGCCAGCAGCCACCACACTCAGTGTTTCCACTCCTGAGCTTTCTCCTAAGCATATTGTCCCATTCTCATAGCTTAGGGAAAGTTCGTAGAATATCTACAACAGCCCCACATGCTGCAAAAACTATGAAACCGGATTGACAAAGAGGCAGGCTGAAGTTTCTGAGGCTGCATCACCAACAGGACAAAGGTTTCTAATTACCTTCTTGGCTATAGCCCAGAAGTCTCAACGACAGCCCCCAGATAACCAGGCAGCAGCGAAGAGACAGGGAGGGGAGAGCTGGGGAAGGACTGAGTAGCTGACAGACGAACTGAGACCTCACCTAAGGTGGAAGATAGGGTATCTCTGTTCCAATATGTAGTCTTAGGCACATCAAATTAATCTCCTCTTGTTTCAGTGACAACTGGTTGCAATGCATATGCTGCCTTCCCACAAACCTTTACATAGATAGGTGGATGGATAGATAGATAGACAGATGCATGGATAGAGAGATAAAAGGGAGAGGAAGAAATGAATCAAGTACTAAACCTGAGACCAATGCTTTAGTGCACAGATCATACACACAGATGGGGCCAAACAGATTGGAAAAAGAAGTGACAGGAATCATAATCACAAATATGTTGTTGTTGTTGTTATCTGCCATGGAGTAGGTTCTGACTCATAGCAACCTTGTACAGGATTTCCGAGACTGTAGATCTTGACGAGAGCAGAACGCCTCATCTTTCTCCTGCAGAACAGCTGGTAGTTTCGAACTGCTGACCTTGCGGTTCGCAGCCCGATTTGTAACTGCTATGCTACCAGAGCTCCTTAATCACAAATATGTTGTTGTTGTTGTTGTTGTTGTTGTTAAGTGCCATCGAGTCGGGTCCGACCCATAGCGACCCTGTACAGGGTTTCCGAGGGTGTAAATCTTTACGGGAGTAGAAAGCCTCATCTTTCTCCCGCGGAGCGGCTGGTAGTTTCGAACCGCTGACCTTAAGGTTCGCAGCCCGATTCGTAACCACTACGCTACCAGAGCTCCTTTAATCACAAATATACTGACTACTTAATATTTTCTAAGCGCTTTATAAACTAACTCACAATAACCCTGTCATGGAGGTAATTTCCATTTGAATGAAAAACAATTTTATTTAAGGAAAAAGTAAGGAAGAGGGAGTCTATGTAACTTCTCTAAGGACAAAGATCCAAGAATTGACAGACGTAGGACCAGAACCCAGGCCACCCAAATCCAGCATCCATGCCCTTAACCATAACACTATGCTGCCATCTCGAATGAGGAGAATGTACCCTATCTAAAGACCTTCAGATTTGTTTTAGTCCTATGATGAATAACAAAATGTCACTGCAGGTGAGAGTTTGCTCAGGGAAGTTAGAGTTTGACCCCTACTTAGAAACCACAAAGTCAGCAGACTGAATCTACCAACTGCTCTTCAAAAGAACGAGGAGGGAGGTTTTCTACTCCCTGTAGAAACTGTAAAGTTTTACAGTTTTGGAAATCCTATATAGGATTGCTGTGAGCCAGAATTAACTGGATGGCTAGGGTTTTGTCTTTAGCTTTTTTTTTTATTAATTTTTTGGGGTTTTAGTAACAACAAAAGAGGTAGCAGAACGTATATCCATAAGCTTTCAAAAGCCATAACCAATACTCAATAAATGTGCTTAATTTTGATTCATGCTACCCAGAATCTATTCACACTTTATGTTACGTTTGTTTTGTATGTATGACAGTGGCTAAAATGTCCAAAACTGTGCTTTGCTTCTCAGTTGTCATAAAGAATCTGTTTAGGATTTAGATTCTGCCAGAGAGCTGCACTGCTGTGTGGTCTGGGCAGTCGGAGGGAAAAGGAAATCATTTTCTCTGCGGCTGGGAGGTGATGACTGATTTGGGCAGACATGAGAATTGGCCATTGGTTGGACTGACCAGCAGCATCAATGGGGGGCTGTTATGGCAGCAACAGAAGCAGCTACCGTTTCTAGACCTTGCTGGACTGCAATGTTAGTTTGAGCCACAAGGTCGACAGTTCAAGCTCACCAGCTCTTCCTCAGAAACCCTATACAGGATCACTATAGGTCGGAACCAACTCAATGGCACTTAACAACAACAATAATAATAATTACAGCTGCACTGCCTGGCGATCATTAAGCCAAAAAGTATAGTAAGCAGCCCCCCTCTAAGGCTAGCTTATTTCACCTTCTAGTGGTTTTATAACCTCCTGAACCCAAGCAATAAATCCATTTCTGCTTCTAATGCTTACAGTGACTTCTATTTTGTGCACTGACAGGATGATGTTTTTGTTGCTGTGTGCCCCTGAGTTGCATCGGACTCAAAGCAACTCTATAGGACAGATAGTCTCTTCAACGGATGGTACTGGCAGAACTGGAAAGTGATATGCAAAAGATTGAAACAAGACCTTCATTTCACACCTTATACAAAAACCAACTCAGCATGGATTAAAGACCTAAATGTGAATCCCAGAATTGTGAAGGCCATCAGTGAAAAAATAGGGACAAATGTGTAGGAGCTCTAATACAGGGCATACACAGACTACCAAACATTTTGAAAATTATACATCAAAAGTAGACAAAATAGATGATTGGGACATACTAAAATTTAAAAACTTTGGTGTATCAAAAGACATCACCAAAAGAGTAAAAAAGGGAGCCCACAGAGTGGGAAAAAAAAATCTTTTGCAATGACACATCAGACAAGGGACTAATTTCTAAAACATATAGGAAACTATAACACCTTTACAAGAAAAAGACAAATAACCCAATTTAAAAATGGGCACAAGACATGAACACAAACTTCACCAAGGAAGAGATCTGGGCAGCCAACAAACATATGAAGAAATGTTCACGATCACTAGCCATTAGAGAGATGCAAATCAAAACAACAATGAGATATCAT
>NW_006408639.1:1002692-1027414 GCF_000296735.1 Chrysochloris asiatica | reverse complement strand
ACCCACACTAAAAGGGAAAAACAAAAAAATCATGGTTGGTTACCTGTGGTGTAGGTGGTGAGGGGAGGGGAGGAAGGGGAAGGTAAAGCACAGGGTAGGGAATAGACCCTCAATAGTTTGGTTGTTGGGTGGGTGGGAGGGGGTGGAAATACATCAGAAGTGGGAGGGGAATGGAAGAACAAGGCGGGTAGGAGAACATTTAGGCAGGTTTGCATGGGCTAAAAGGGACAGAGGTAAATAGTGATGTATCCTCAACCTTGGAATAACAAGGCTTTGTGATACAGAGACTGAGGCATAGTTTGAATGAGTAAAAGAGGAGAAATAATATTAAGATGCTTGACTGCCTTATGAATCTTGGTTTCCCTTGCCTACTATTATAAAATGGATACTTGAGGGGGAAAGAAAGAAATAGCCAGAAACATCACTATAGAAAGCTCATAAGTCCATCTTCAGCCTGTAAATGACTGCAGTACCTAAAATGGGACTAGAATTTGCCCAGTGAAAGAAGCTTCCTGTGGAGGCTTTGCAGTGTGTATAACCTCAGATGGAATCCTAATCCCCATCCAGAATCTTCTGAGGTGGGAAACTTGCACTTGAAAAGACAAGCAGACTAGTCTGGAGCAGGTAGAGGAACAGAAGATACTTCTTGAAATAAAGACCAGCAGGAAAAATGAAAAACAATAATGGCAGTCTGATTGTCTACTACAAGAACAAGTAAGTTGTTCCCTGGGGAACCATCAAGGTAAGCAATCAAGTCCCCTCAGGGCAAACACCCTTCCAAGACTGAAACTCAAAAGGAATACATGAGCAGGCATGTAATCTTTCTGGTGACCATGTTGCTCTACTGATAAGGGGAAGTGGAGGTAAAACAGCAATGAAGCTGTGGGCTAAGTATGACCACATTCAACAGACTCCTGTCAACCTGGACTGAGACCTGGTTGGCCAGCAGTATAGCAAGACCTGGGGACTCCAGAGCCCATGACAGGGACATAGCCACAGAGGACTGGAGCAGAGAGTGAAGCATCCAGCTGATATGAAATGAGGGGATAAGCACAAGAACGCCCTTACTTGCAGATAGTACCCATTTGACCTGAATTCAATGGCTGATGACGAGAAATTGACTAGAAGGAAGAAAGAAGAGGGAAAAAGTGTAATCTGCTACAATTTGATGTACTTGACCTATACTTATGGATGTAGCAGCTTGAGGGAGGGAAGGAATCTTTACAGCATGGATCATTCCCACCCACTCTGTACACTGGGTTGACAGGGATAGGCAACTAGGACATTGGCTACCCAAATTGGGGGTGGTGGGCTATAAAGGCAAGAAGTGACTGGCTTACAAGCTTTCAAGAGGGAGCTCAGTTTCAGACGGTGCGGGGGAAGGTAGAGTCTTGTCTAGACGGGGCTGGTGAAAGGAGATGAGGATAAGACTCTTGTGGTTCAATAGTGAAAAATTGGTATCAGGGCTGATTGTGATTGTTACAAATGTAAAGGTAGATGTTTTGTAACAAAAGGAGGGGAGTGGTTGATTTTGCAGTCCAGGGATGGAGGTCTCTGGAACCATCAAGGGAGAAGAGCAGAGCGTGGGACCCTATTCAGAGAAGCGAGGACACCAGAGATGGAGGCAGAGATGATGACAAGGTGAGATGGAGCATCAGGGGACTCTACACTCAAGGAGGGAGAGGGGCTGTGTGCTGGCTGCCGGGGCGGGGGGAAGCAGGTTTGCAGGGTATGCCCTTTGGTTGTTTGAATTGCTATGTATTCCTGAGTGCTTCGGTGTACATACAAAAAAAAAAATACAGAGGGAATGGAAGATAATGCTGCTGAATGATGATGCATGCAGGGATTGTAATCATTGCAATGAACCAAAATATAATAGGATGAATGTAAAGCTGATGTTCTCCCATGTAAACTGTCACTCAATTCACAATAAAAACTTAAAATCAACAACACAGTAGGCAAATAAGCATTTGATAGAAAAATCAACAAGTCCAGATTCTGCACGAGCTTTTAAAGGTGGATTTGAAATATATTAGTCCAATATGCATTCTGATTGAGTATGAACAATATTAGAACACTTTTTTAATGCAAGATATTAATCCTGGGGAAATACGTTGCGTGTGATAAGTTTCCTTACCTGCCATCTTCAGTGCCATTAATTTCAAAGGCTTCTCCATCTTTGCTCCAGGTCAACTTCAAACTGTGTTTCAAATGTGAGTCACATTGGCTCTCACAATGTAATTCAAGCATATGTGATTTGGGGACACGAAGATTCTTAGGAGAAATTCGAAGTTTTGTAGCATCTGTTTTTTCCCCAAACAAAGATACTAGTTAGAACTAAAGAACACAGATCCCTTTACTATCAAGTGCCTGTAATTTTAATCAGTCCGAACTGTCAACATAATCATCAAATCTTCACATAGAATTTGTCTCACTGTAATTTCCTAACATCATGTATCATTACTATTTGCTTTCCATTCACGGATAGGCAACTGACAGGTGGTACCCAACTTACAGCAAGGTTGTGTTCCAATGATTGTCATAAGTTGGTTCTGACTTAAGTCTAATACCACTTTTTTAAAAAAAATCCTTTTCATTATTATTGCCTTTTATTATTGATATCTTCATAAATTTTATCTTTGCCTTTAAGGGCTGAAAACATATATGAACTTTCCTAAACGAACACATCAGCACATTATACACTGGAACCTTCTATGTTGTCCGCATCGCTAATGATAAGATGTACCAAAAAATGCCCACAAGAAGCGGATCCTGTAAGTGTGGTTCATCTTATCCTGAATACATCACAAATCAGGAATTACTTGTAATAGTTCAGCAATTTCATTCACTACTTTTTGACAAAGAAACCCCAGTGACTTAGTGGGCTAAGCATTGGGCTGCTAACTAAAGGTTGACAGTTCAAACCCACCACCACTCCATGGAAGAAGGATGAGGAACTCTGCTTCTGTAAACACTTATATTCTTAGAAACCCTATGGAACAGTTCTGTTTTGTCTCCCAGGATAACTATGAGTTCAAATCAATGACAGTGAATTCAGTTACTCCCCTGGCAAAAGGAAACAGAAATGTGTGCACAAACAGTGGCTGGAACAGGTGAAAACGATGCAATTTCTCCTTGTGCTTCTGGACATGAAATGAAATAAAGATGACTAAAAGTCATTGATTGTTTATTAATACATTTATTGTTCACTTAAAGATCTGGGGCTTACTAGTGATGCCCCATATGCGTGTTAATGATCATTATGAAGGTGGGGATTTAGGAGGTAAGTTCCAAGAAGATAGGACCTGTGTCTATACTGCTATCCTGTGGTCTTCCTAGATCTTTAAATGGGAGGCTGCCTGCAGTAGGCCCTCAATATACACATGTTGAACGAGTGTGACAGTATGTGATCGTTTCAAAATAACTTATGATCTGCAACAATCTGAAGCTCCAAGACTGACATTTGAACAATGTTTCCTTTACAAGATTGTTTCAGGACATAAAATCTTTCCTCTCTAACATATTAAAAATAATTCTACTTCACTCCAACATGGCACTTGGTGACCCTCTCAGGGGCTGTATCCATGACCTCACCTCCAACTTCTCAGTTGAGTTTTATCACTAACCATAAGGTGAACAGTACGAAGACACTCTTTAGAAGAAAGATGAGGTTGTCTGTTCCCATAAAGATTTAACAGTCTTGGAAACACTAAGATGGCTTGCTATGAGTTAAATTCGACTTCACGGCCATGGGCTCTTATCTACATGTTACTCAAGTGATTGAATGAAAATGGAAACGTTAATAAAATTGATTATTTGGCATCCCAAGCACAAAACTTTAATAGGGTATTAGTGATGGTTGATAGCTGTGTATATTTGAGTCCGTTCCTACTCATAGCGATCCTGTTTCTGAGGCTTTAAACCTTTACAGGAGAAGAAAGCCCCATCTTTCTTCTGAGGATCAGCTGGTGGATTCCAATTGCAGACCTTTCAGTTATAAGTCCAGTGTACAACCCACTATGCCTCATGGGTTTCTTTACTACGGTGTTGCATTTATTTAATTTTAAATGAATTACTAAACATCCTAATTATAAATTTAAAGTCAAGGATCCATTGAACAATAACAATGATGGTGGTGGGTTGCATGCCATTGAGTTGATTCTGATACATAGTGACTCTCCCTATATAGGGTTTCTGAGGCTCAGTCTTTTATGATAAGAGACAGCCTCATCTTTCCTCTGCATTTCATAATGACAGATACCATTAACAAGCACTTACACTATGTGCCAGCACTCTGCTAAGAAATTCATATTTATTGTTGCATTTTATAACTACAACAACTCTATGGATACTATTCCTAACTTTCAGAGAAAGTGGCTAAAGGCTAAAATGAAATTAATCGAATAGCCCAGAGTTTTTTATTTAATATAAGGTTGAGTCAGCATTTGAATCCAAACCTGGCAGAGAGTAAATAAAGCTCATGATCTAAATTGCTCTACTATAGAATCTGATCCAACTCCATTATCAGCATGACTATCTACATGTGCAAAAGTGATGCCTTTAATCCTTCACTGATAAGATTTGTATACATTCCTTATATACACAGTGACTGTAAGAGCAGACAGAAGTTCATGAGCTTGTCCATCTATCAGATCATCAGGCTGCTTTTGCCATTTTTAAAGCCCACTTTAAGCCAGTTTTTGAACTTCATATTTTTGTTTTGACCCTAGCTGAGTTGCTTGACCTTGGTTAGGTTGGTTTATTTTTGTTTTTTGTTTAATTTGTTAATTTGCTTGTGTTTAGCTTTTTATAGTATAAACAGATTCATCTTCATTATAAGGGCATTTTGAAAATTTTGACACTTGAAAATACAGGGATTTGCTGTGGCTGTTGTTATGTGCCCTTGGGTCAGTTCTGACTCATAGTGACCCTGTATAGGGTATCCCAAGAACAGCTGGTGGCCTTGAACTGCCAACCTTGTGGTTCAAACCAACATTGCAGTCCAGCACATTAACCCAGAGCGCCACATTTTCATTGACATCATAAGGGGCATTTTGAAAATTTTTCATGGCATTTGAAAATGCAGGGATACATCAGAAATAAAGAGACATCTTGGCAGAATATTTCAAAACACAGTCATGGGGTTGGCACACTAGATTACTTAGTGGACAAAAAGAGTGAAATACAGTAAAATAATAATAAAAAACTGAAAGATGGGAACGATGTGTGATAGTTAAATTTTTGCATCAGCTTGGCTGGGACTAGATTCTCAGACATTTAGAAATTATGACATATTCATTTGCATCGATGAGATCTAATATATTGGAATCACCGCTAAGATGAGATATACTATAAACAGCCAATCAACTGAGGGGAAATTTCCTCAGGGGTATGGCCTGTTTCCAACATACTGAACACTGTGGTACATACAGCATATTGCTTTCTCCTGGGTGTGGATCCTGCATCTTGCTTGTAATCTAACTGAGTCAGGGGCCTAATCTACTTCCTGCCATCCTAGGAGTCATCAGCAGTCTGTCATCCATCTTGCTGATACTGGTTCGAGATCTGACCCATGGACTTGGGACTTACCCATCTTTAGAATTTCCTTAGCCATTTCCAGATCAACTTCTCTTTGTATATACATAAGGAGTGCTGGTATCACACTGGCTTACAACCTGGGCTACTAACTGCTAGGTCAGGGTCATCAGTTCAAATCTACCTGTTGCTCCAAAGGAGAAAGATGAGGCTTTCAGCTCCCATAAAGATTTACAGCCTCAGAAACTCGATACAGGGTCTCTGAGAGTTGGTACCAAACCCATGGCACATAACCACTACCACCACCATAGATACATACATAAGCATCACTGGTTTGTTTCTTAGCATAAGACAGGTGGAAAGAAGAAAGGAGGAGAGAGCAAAAGATAAAGAGGTGAGAGAAACCCATGGGATAATTCATGCCAAGTAAAAACTGATTAAAAAAAAAAATTACTTCTAATATCCAAGTTGGCTGTGACAGCAGTTTTTCCTTTAGCATTTTCTACCCAACAAGAGTATGACCCAGCATCATCTTCTGTGGTTTTGTTGATCTGTAATGTGCCATTTTCATGGATATAGTACCGTCTTCCTTCAAGGGGTTTCGCTTCATCCACCTTCTGCCTATGAACCCAGAAAGCATAAATCAATTTGGAGACTGACAGACGTGTATAGGCTTCTTGAAAGTGGCTGCTGAAATTCAGTCAAGCCCCTTCTTCAGGTACTTTGCAGATCTTATGAAAGGTTCCAAGGGGAATCTTATCAAAGTGGGTATCTATCTAACTCCCCAACTAGCCTGTAACTAGTGGAAGTCTGGGTCCACAGTCTTTCCTTCTGCTGAGTTTCTCACTGAGCACAATTTTTTATCTGTCTTCAGAGCTTAACAAATACTTGTTGGCTTATTGATGGTGAGCTCTTTAGTTAACGACTGCTTCAGGGTACTAAATGGAAAAGCAAGTAATTGAAAGAGATAATGAACCCTCTGAACCACCTGCTGTCCTTGAGACACCATTGGTCATTGTGAAATATTACAAACTTGGAAGTTTTACATATCCTGTGGACAGGATTACATTTATCCATAACAATGCCTCAGTCATTTTTTCCTGCATTCTTTCAGTTTCTGCAACTTGATGTACACTGTAAATTTCACCTAAGTTATTACTGTTGGAGTTTCCAAATGCAAAGGACAAATCGAGGCTGCTACCCCACAGTATTTTCCTTGGCAAGGGCTTGTGTGAAGTGAGTGAGGCACTCAGATGCAAACTTCGAGGGGATAGCAAAAATCACAGACATTAAGATAAACAGTGTTTTTATGTATAACATTATTAATATTCACCACATTACCTAAGAACATCAACAAAATATTATTAATAATGAAAACCAATGTTGAAAATCCATAATGAGGAAACTGCCACAATTTTAAACAGAGATAAGGTACAATCTTGCACTGACGATCCAGTTTCCCTCTCTTTAATTAGATGAACAACTTAATAATATCACTAAGTTTAACCAACTTTTCCAGTAAGTAACCAATATGGTAGATGCATATGATGTGTTTGAACTTACTGAAACTATCAATATGCTGGAAGTTAAAATCAAAATGGATGTTGGAAACACATATTGTTGTTGTTAAGTGCCATAGAATTGGTACCTATTCACAGCAATTTTGCATGGGGTTTCCAATATGCAGCTGGTGAGTTTGAACCACCCATCTTACAGTTCAAACTGACCTTGTGGTTGAGTGCTTATCTTACAGGACTACACCAGGACTCCAATTATACCACAGATCTGTATACGTAGAATTAAGTGCAAATTTAGATAGTCTCAAAACAACAACAGTTAAGTTATATGTGGCTTTAAAGATCCCCCAAATGAAAAATAACAAGAACAAAAATATCCTCATTTTAAACGGTTACAGTAATTGCTTCAATTCTTGGTTTCCATATGTGAGTACAAACAGTTCTCCGTATTTCTCCATATGAGGGAAAGGTAGACACTAAGTCAGCATTTCCTGAAGAGCATAGTGACTGAGTTTGCTACATGACTTCTCAGAGGTAATGAATTCAGGTAACAACACTGATCCAAGGCAGCCTGTGAAATGACAGATGAAGCCTGTAGGTTTGACACCTGACGTTCTCTTAAGAAAACCCTGTGTCAGCTTACCAAGACACTATGGCCTCAGGTGACGCAAAGAACTCGCAATGTAAGAAAGCGCTGTACCCAACCACGGTAGCATAATTTTCTTCATCTTCAGTCTGTATCAGTGGACGGACATCTATTTGAGAAGAAGATAAATACGGTCTTAAAGTTTCTTTATATGAAATAATATTTACAAGTAAAATAGGTCTATATCCTATATATATTAATGCTATAAGAACAAAAAGCAGCTTAATATTACAGAAAATCATCCAAATGTAATTTATTTTTGAAAGTACCGTCTTAGCGCGAAGCCAAATGCCCAAATGTCTGTTGAAAAGCACTTTGATTTTTTCCTCATGTGTTACCTGTCAAAAACTCAGTCTGTACTTGTTCACATGATCTTGATTATTTTCTGTTAAAATAGTAGGTTACTGATATGCCTTCGGGCATACTTACCTACAACATCGATATTGGCATTGGCTAGGATGGTTCCATGGGCATTGGAAGCTTCACACTGGAACACAGCAGTATGATTTGGTTGTAGGTTGGAGAAACTGATTTCCCTTGGGAAGACGACGTTGTCGGGAAATGGATGATCTGAAAGAGATTAAAGAAAGACAGTTTGATAAAGAATAGAACATAAAATATTTACATGCCATTTATTAAACCTGTCACACAGTATTTATATTTTAAGACCAATTTAGAGTGAATAATAGTTCACAAAATCTGATCATTTAGAATTCCTAAATATCAACCATATTCTTTTTTTTTTTTCTTTCCAATGTCTTTTAGCTTTCAGTTTAAATTATTTCATCATATTAATATTTAATGCTAAAATGTCCAGGTTCTGGTGTGGCACTATAGGATAAACATTGGACTTCTAACTACAAGACCTGTTGTTCAAACCCACCAGTCACTTCTCAGAAACCCTCTACACTATGAGTCTGAAAGAACTCAGTGTCACTTAGTAACAATAGCTCATTGCAACTGAGTCAATCCATCTTCCTCTGTTGCAATGACTCCCTATTTTTACCAAGCATAATGTTTTTCTCCAGGGACTGGTTGCACTTCATAACATGTCAAAGTATGAGACACAAAGTATAGCCATCCTGATTTCTAAGGAGCATCTGGCTGTGCTTTTTCTCACACAGTTGTTCTGGTGGTCCATGGTATTTTTAATATTCTTCTCCAACACCATAATTCAGATGGATTAATTCTTACACCTTTCTCCTTATTTCAGCTTTCACGTGCATATAAAGCAAGCGAAAATACCATAGCGTGGATCAGAACCCCCTTAGTCCTCACACTGACATTTTTTCTCTTTAACAATTTAAAGGAACCTTTTGCAACAGATGAGCCTACTGCAATACATCCTTATATTTCTTGATTGCTGCTTCTATGAGTTATGACTGTGGATCCAAGCAAAATAAAGTCCTTGACATCTCCAGTCTTTTTAACTTTAACATGATGTTACTTATTTGTCCAGTTGTGAGGATTTCTGTTTTCTTTACACTGAGACGCAATCCATACGGGAGGCTGTAGTCTTTGACCTTTGTCATAAGTATTTTTAAGTCCTCTTCACTTCCAGGAAGCAAGGTTGTGGTATTGTCGTAGATTGTTAGTAAATCCTCTTCCAATTCTGATGCCATGTTCTTCTTCACATCCTCCAGCTTCTCCAAATATTTGTTCAAAACACAGACTAAATAAGTATAGTGAAAGGACATGCTCAGGGCATAAACCTTTTCAGATTTTAAACCATTCAATATTCCCTTATTTTGTTCAAACAGCTAGCTTCTTGGTACAAGTTCCTCATGAGCACAATAAATACCCATTCTTTGTAATGTTAAACATAGTTTGTTGTGATCTTCACAGTCAAAAGACTTTGCATAGTCAGTTGTTGTTGTTTGTTGTTAAGTGCCTTCGAGTCGGTTCCGACCCATAGCGACCCTGTACAGGGTTTCCAAGGGTGTAAATCTTTACGGGAGTAGAAAGCCTCATCTTTCTGCCGCGGAGCAGCTGGTAGTTTCAAACCGCTGACCTTATGGTTCGCAGCCCGATTCGTAACCACTACGCTACCAGAGCTCTTTCAGTAAAGCACAAATAAAACATCTTTCTGATAGTCTCTGAAAGCAGAGCTCTAACCTACAGAATTACACAATAAATAAATAGGTGTTATTTTGAGTACCTATATGTAATGCAGTCCTGGTGTGGCGCTGTGGGTTAATGCGCCACACTGCAAAGCCGTTTGAACTGCAAGGTTGGCAGTTCGAGCTCACCAGCTGCTCCTCAGAAACCCTATACAGGGTCGCTATGGATCGGAACCGACTCGATGGTACATAACAACAACAAGAAAATGTAGTGGTTAAAGAGTTCGGAGCTCTGGTAGCGTAGTGGTTACAAATCCGGCTGCTAACCTCAAGGTCGGCAGTTCAAAAGTACGAGCTGTTCCACGGGAGAAAGATGAGGCTTTCCGCTCCCGTTAAGAATTACAGCCTCAGAAACCCTGTACAGGGTCACTATGAGTCAGAACCGACTCCGTGGTACTTAACAACAACATATGTAATGGTTAGGGTTTTATGTCAACCTGACTAGGTCAGGATTTCCAGAGGTTTAGCAGTTGGGATGTGCTTATTCCCATGGTGATGAAACCTAATACAGGCATAGTTAACTCTGTGATGAGTGGCTATGAATAGCCAATCAATTGAAAGGATGCTTCCTTGGGGGTGTGGTTCCACTCTCAATATAAAGGTAATGAGGGAAAGGCTCTCTCTCTGCTGCTGGGGACCTAGCACTCTGCAATTGTGAGCCATTCCCTTAATAATAAACTCTCACTCTCACTCTCTCTACACACACACACACACACACACACACAAACACACACATGTATATATATGGTTTGGGCTTTCTAACTTCTGAATACACAAAATTTGTCCTAATTTGTTATAGTAATAATAGAAAACTAACAAGTCCTTAGTAAAATCTATTACTATCTCCAAAGAAATGACAAGAGTAGTTCTTCCAACTCCTTTATGGCAGTACGCTTCGGGTCTGATGCATGGGACTGAGACTCAGATATGATTCTTCACTCTTACCTGGCAGATTCAGAATGTCATGCGCTTTAGCACTAATCTAGTCATACCCTTTCCTTTTGTCTAGACTGTCAGCTTCATGACGACAGCTCTGCATCAACACCACACCAAACCTGTTGCCGTGGAGTCGAGTCTAATGCCCAGAGACTCAGTACAACAAAGTAGAACTGCCCCATAGGGTTTGCAAGGCTGTCCATCCTCGCAAGACACAGAGCACCTGCTGGGTCCCAACCCCTGAATTTTTTATTAGTAACTGAGCACTTAACCCCTGTGCCACCAGGGCTCCTTCACAATATCACCAAAAGAAGAAATGAGAACATGGCCTCAAGTATTAATAAATGAAATAGGCATTGATTGCAGCCGTCTGTTGGATAACTGCGGAAACTGCAGAGGAATGCTGTAAACTGGCAAAGACAAAGAACTCTCTGGAATTCAAGAAAGCCATGTTCTTTATCAAAACCAAGTACAAACCATGCCAGCCTTGCTGAAATTCAGGAATGCTTTGCCAGTTTTGTCTTTGGTCATCTCACTGAAAATTAAAATGCAAAACAGTGAGGAAAGATCAGCTTTGATTTCATCATTTCTGGGTTCATTTGCAGCTCATAATTTACTTGGTTTGCTTTCTCAGTTAAGTCACCTAATATCTGTGTCTCACAATTCACATCTGGACACTCAGGAATGATATAATGTGCTTTGTAGGATTGCTATTCGGCTCAGAACTATTGGAAGCAATGTATGAGAAACATGGATGCTAGAGGTGCAAAAAAGTATAGTCATCTGATTTCATTTTGAAATGTTACTCTGTGAGGGGGTTTCAAAAAGTGAACAGAAGGATGCAATTAAAAAATAAATGAATTTCCCACAAACTTTTTGAAACCGCCTTATATAAAGGATACATAATTACTAGAAGGGGAGTCCTGGTGTGACTCTGTGGGTTAATGCGCCAAACTGCAAAGCCATTTGAACTGCAAGGTCGGTGGTTCAAACTCACCAGCTGCTCCTTGGAAACGCTGTACAGGGTCACTATGGGTCAGAATCTCCTCGATGGCACTTAACAACAACAAATTTCTAGAATTATAAATTTAGTTTAATTTCAAATCCTTTAGTAGCCCTAATCAAATAGCCCAGGCCGTTGTTCTTAACTTGTTGTGGGGATCCAGGTAAATTAGTAGTCTAAGACAACAAACACAACAACTTATCATAGACTCAATGGCTTGTAAGAGCAGAAGTCTACTGATTCACACTCCTATAAGCTGTTGTTGTTAAATGCCATGAAGTCGGTTCCAACCCATAGCGGCCCTGTATAGATAGGGTTTCTGAAGAGTGGCTAGTGAGCTCGAACTGCCGACCTTACAATTCAAACTGACCCTCGCACATCAGCCCACAGCACCACACAGGACTTCCTTCTAGAGGTTAGGCATCTGAATTCAGACAATCAGCAGAACCATGACTACCTTCAGCTCTAGGGGAAGGTCCTGCCTCGTCTCTTCCAGCTTCTGGTTTCCCAGGTATTCCTAGGATTGTACATATGTCTTCACATGGCTGTCCACCTGATGTGTGTTTATTTTTATCTGTTTTCCTCTTTTATAAGGCGAGTACTCAAATGGGAATAAAACCCATGCTATTCTAAGAGTCCTGGTGTGGTGCTGTAGGATAAGCACTGGACCACAAGGTCAGTTTGAACAACAAAGTTGGCCGTTTAATCTCACCACTTGCTCCTCGGAAACTCCATACAGAGTCACTATGAGCTAGAACTGACATCACGGCACTTAACAACAATTCTATCATGGGAGGCATGGTGTGGCATTGTAGGATCAACACTGAATGGCTAACCTCAAAGTCAACAGTTCAAACTCACCAGTCACTCCTCGGAAACCCTATACAGGATCACTATGAGTCAGGACTGACTCGATGGCATCTTTCATAAGCCTGTTTTCAGCCTTGATCTGCTCATCTATCAACAAGCCTGTTGGGTCAAGCCTGAAGGAGTGGATGGCGAACCACAAGATCGGTTGCTAGCTGCTCCTTGGGAGAAAGATAAAGCTTTCTGTTCCTACAAAGATTTAAAGCTTTGGCAACTCTATACAGAGTTGTTATGAGCTGGAACAAATGCAACGGCACTTAACCACAACAAACGGTGCTCAACAACAATAAACAGTGGTTGTTTGTAGTACCTACACAGAGATGATTATTCACATAAAGGCCAGAACTGCCCTCTACTGAAATGTAAGATACATAATGCCATTTTTTTATTCAAAACCCTTGAAGGCCTGCTAATTTTATTCACAATAAAACCCAAAGGCTCCACTTGGGTTCTTCTCCCCTAGAACTCTCCCCTCTTCACTCACTCTGTTTCAGTGGCACATGTGTCCTTGTAAAGTGCCATTGAGTGGGTCTGATTCATCGCAACCTGGTATAGGGTTTTTGAGGAGTGGCTGGTGACTTTTAGCCACTGACCTTTTGGTTCAAACTAACCTTGAGGGCAAGTGCTAATCCTATGGTGCCACACCAGGATCTGTGCCCTAACTGCTCCTCAAACAAGCCAAGTGCACCTGAGCTCTTTGCCCAAACGAATCCTTCCACCTAGACTGCTCTTTCATTTCTATTTGCATGACTAGTCCCCAGTGCCCCTGCCCCTCCTTCAGATTTCAACTCCAAGGTAAATTTCTACAGAGGTTTACTAGTATTATCTTAAAATAAAATAGTAAGCCTTAGTCCTGAACCTCTGCTCCATGGTATGGTTAAGTGCTCAGCTGCTAGAAGAGGAGTGGTTTGAACTCATCCAGTTTGAACCATCTACTTCTGGAAAGATAGTAGCCAAGAAAATGCATGGAGAAGTTCTACTCTGTCAGAAGGGGATGCTATGGGTCAGAAACTACTCAATGGTCTCCAAAAACAACCATCTAGCTACATCCTACTTCACAACCCGGAAGTACATTTTATGGGCTTGTCTACTGACTGTCTCTCCCCATGAGAATATCAGTCCCAGAAAAGCAGGGGTTTTGTCTGTTTCATTCATTGCTATAGTTAAAGTAAGCAGCCTTATGTCTGGTACACGGGGGGCACTCAATAAATATTTACTGTCTGAATGAATCTGTTGAGTGGGAGCAATAATAGCTCCTTGATAGGGTCTTGTGGGGGACTCAGAGCCATTTGTGAATACCCTTGGTATAGTGCCAGCCGCCATTCAAGTTCAGTCCTGGTGTGGAGCGGCACGATAATGTGCTAGATCACAAGGTCAGTGGTTCAAATCCACCAGCCAGTCCTCAGAAACCCTATACAGGGTCACTATGGGTCAGAACCAACTTGAGGGCACTCAAAACCATTCAAATATAGAAAGTTGTGATTTTACGTACTTAGAGAATTAGCATTTCTTATTATGTTTTTGAGTTGGTTCTGACTCACAGTGACCCTGAATAGGATTTCCAAGGAGGCACTGATGGGTTTGAATCACTGGTCCTGCAGTTAGCAGTCTAGTGCTTATCCTACAGAGCCACACCAGGCATCCTTCTTTATTTATAAACAACAAAAAGGTCTTATTTCCCTCAAGCCTATATTTGCAGTTTTTATTCTGTTCTCTGAAGAGCTGAAGATTAAGCTGCAAAGCTGAATAGAGCTAAGGTTTCCTGTGTACTTGCTATGTAAAAATAACCCTAATAAAACCCTTTGGGAGTGCTGTCTACATGGCAGTCCCGATGCTGAGGTTCTCTGTATAGTGTTTCATGTAATTCACATCAACGAAAAGATTCCTTAGAAGGTCAGATGCTGTCCTTTTCATGCCCATTTTCCTGATGAGTAAACAGTGGCAAGAGGTCCTGAAATGTGCCCAGTCAAGCTGTTTGTAAATGGAAGAGCTAGAAGGCATATAGGGATTCTGGCTGAAGACTTCATAAACTTACCCATGATGCGTTAACAAACAGCATTCTCTCCTACAAGTTATCATATTTCTCTCACCCAATTACAAGAATTATCCTTATTTTACAGTTGAAAAACTATGATTGAGGAGGTTCTTTAAACAGCGTAAGACCACACAGCTAGGAATATACAGGTCCCTTCAAGGCATGTGTGGGCCCAAGGCAAGAGAGCAAGTGGAAGCTACATGTACATGTCTCAATATTGCAAATACTCTAAATTGAGCTAATCCATTGACAAATAAGTGTTTCATCCACCTAGCTTGACAAATAAATTTAAAATGACCAGAGTTCTAGGTTCAAATTTAGAGGGACGAATTACTAAGTCCTCAACTAATAGCTGCAACATTGGAGGTTCAAACCCAACCAAAGATGCCTTAGGAAATAGACCTGGTGATCGGCTTCCAAAAGGTCACTGTTTTGTAAATGCTTGATGCGGCACTGTGGGTTAATGCGCTAGAATGCAAAGTCAGTTTGAACCACAAGGTTGGTAGTTCAAGCTCACCAACTGCTCCTTGGGAACCCTCTACAGGGTCGCAGTGGGTCAGAACCTACTCAACGGCACTTAGCAACAACATCATGGACCAGGGGTTACCATGCATCTAAATCGACGTGATGGCAATGAACAACCACATTAATAATGACTTGAGCTCTAGGTTTACATCTAGAATTTCTGGGCTTCTTGTAGTTCTTTGTTTGAAAATGGTGGAAAGGGGACAGTAGCTAGGTCCTGATCCATCCCTGCCTTTCCACCCCCAGCCCATCTGAAGTGGACTCAGAGCCTAATGCACTGGGGAATTTTCAGACTTTGGATGGGCTGTAACATACATGGAAGGGGAAAGGCACAGGGCCAGGCTTGTCCAGGATCTTTGACTCTTTGTCTCAGAACAAGGAGCCAGTGGATGTCTCAGACTATGGGATGCCCAGAGGAGAGCTAGAGCAGATCCTTGTAAAGTATCCCAGAGTGCTTGCTGTTGGCTAGGTCTAGGTGAGGTTGTTATTGTTGTTGTTAAGTGCTGTGGTTCCAACCCATAGCGACCCTGTATAGGTTTTGCAAAGAGTGGCTGGTGGATTTGAACCACTGATCTTGTGGTTAACAGCCCATTGCTGAACCTACAGCACCACATCAGGCTTTAAGTGACGTACAACCTGCAATCTGGCTCTCAATGATGAGGTTATTTTATTTACCAATATCAAGGAAAGGAAGAACAGTTGGTCTCTGACTTGATACATCCTCTCACTTGGTTGATTTTAATTTTTTTTTAACCTCTTTTATATATAATTTTTATTATGACCTAGCCAGTACATTATATGTGGCTTTTCCATGAGTAAGTATCAGGTTTCTACATATACATTACTTTGCTGTTAAGTGCCATCGAGTCAGTTCCAACTCACAGTGACCCTCTATAGGGTTTCCAAGGAGCTTCTGGTGAGCTTGAACCTCTGACCTTGCAGTTCAAATGACTTTGCAATCTGGTGCATTAACCTACAGCCACATTACTTCCGCCACAGTAATTACAAAGGGTAATTTCTGATTTCGCGGAGCAGTTTAGTGACTTTAATGTGTTTCTTCTTGCCACATCTTTCTATCTCTCAACAAATGACTTCCCCTGATGGGTCTGGGTCAGAGGTCAGGGAAAATGCAGATAGGATTATATGGTTCTGTAAGAGTGATTATTAACAGGAATAATTGTGATAACAAAAACATGGGATTCTAAGGAGGAGCTTGGTCAATTTTGCCATCCTGCTGGGTAGAAAATGAGTCATCTTGGTGATGTGAGTGGGCAGCAAGTGCCTTTGCTAACCTCAGTTTGACCTCCTGTTCCTGGGACTTGAGCTGGCACCCTAACCTGATCTGCAAGCTTCTGCGGCCTTAAGAATCAAAAACCCAATTTGGCGTGAATGAGGAGAATCCTCTACATTGCTATCTGAACTGCCTTTTGGGTCTTGCCAGCGTATGAGTTCTGTAAGATGTTACAGGGAACTGCAGAACCCTAGGATATGGGGGGGGAAACTGAGGAAGAAATGGGAGCTATAGGATAAGCCCTTGACTATAAATTCAGTTTGAACTGCTAGGTCAGCAGTTCAACCATACCAGCTGCTCCTCGCAAACCCTATTACAGGGTCACTAAGGGTCAGACCCAACTCAATGGCACTTAATAACAACAACAAATAGCACATTAGAAATGTTGGACACTTGGGATATTGTTAATTTCCACCTCACAGGAACTGGATCAGCCTTGCTGGGTCCAGCCACTTCCCAACTCCATTTTACACATAAATAATGTTATCTAACACTTTGTTGTTGCTAAGTACCACTGAGTCAGATCTGACTTGCAGTGGTCCTAGATAGGATTTCAGAGGAGCTTCTGGTGAGTTTGAACTGCTGATCTTTCAGTTTGTGCCACACCAGGGCTCCAGTCCTTACCATTAACCCTCCACTAAACAGAAAATGTCAAAGATCAGCTTGAGAAGATAAAGCCAAATATTACAACAAAATGCGCAAAGATCTGGAGTCAGAAAAACCAAAAAGGAAAAACACACTCAGCATTTCTCAAGCTGGGGGAGTTGAAGAAAAAATGCAAGCCTCGACTTTCGTTATTGAAAGATTCTCTGGGCAAATTATTGAATGATGCAGAGGGCATCAAGAAAAGATGGAAGGAATACACAGAGTCACTGTACCAAAAGGAAATGGTTAATGTTCAACCATTTCAAGAGGCAGCAAGTGATCAAGAGCCAATGATACTGAAGGAGGAAGTCCCAGGAGCATTGAAGCAATTGGCAAAGAACAAGGCACCAGGAATTTATGTAATAAAAATTGATATCTTTCAAGAAAGTGAGGCGGCACAGGAGGCACTAACTCATCTATGCCAAGAAATTTGCAAGACAACTATTTGGCCAACTGATTGGAAGAGATCCATATTTGTGCCCATTCCAAAGAGAGGTGAGCCAACGGAATGAAGAAATCATCGGACAATCTCTGTGATAGCCCATGCAAGTAAAGTTTTACTAAAGGTAATACAGAAACAGCTGCAAGCATACATTAACAGAGAACTTCCAGAGGTTCAAGCTGGATTCAGAAGAGGTTGTGGAATGAGGGGTATAATTACTGATGTCCGATGGATCTTGGCTGAAAGCAGGGACTATCAGAAAGATGTTTACCTGTGTTTTATAGATGACACAAAGGCATTTGATTGTGTGGATCATGACAGGCTATGGACAACAATGCAAAGTATGAGTATTCTGGAACACTTAAATGTGCTCATGAGGAATCTGTACATGGACCAAAAGGCAGTTGTTTGAACAGAACATAGGAACACTGAATGACTTAAAATTAAGAAAGCTGTGCGACAAGGTTGTATTCTTTCACCATACTTATTCTACCTGTATGCTGAGCAAATAATCCAAGAATCTGGCTTATATTAAGAAGAACATGGCATCAGGATGGGAGGAAGACGCATTAGCAACCTGCAATATGCAGATGATACAACCTTACTTGCTGAAAGTGAAGAGGACTTGAAATATTTACTGATGAAGATTAAAGAGTACAGCCTTCGGTATGGATTACATCTCTACATAAAGAAAACAAAAATCCTCACCACTGGACCAATAAACAACATTTTTATCAGTGGTGAAAAGATTGAAGTTGTCAAGGACTTCATTCTTTTTGGATCAACTATCAACACTCATGGAGGCAGCAGTCAAGAAATCAAACGCCGTATTGCATTAGGCAAATCTGCTGCACAAGACCTTTTTAAAGTGTTGAAGAACCAAGATGTCAGCTTGAAGACTATTTTCAATAACCTCATATGCATGCGAAAGCTGGACAGTAAATAAGGAAGACCGTAGAAGAATTGATGCCTTTGAGTTATGGTATTAGAGGAGAATATTGAAAGTGCCATGGGCTGCCAAAAGAAACAACAGATCCATTTTGGAAGAAGTGCAGCCAGAGTGCTCCTTGGAGGCCAAGATGGCCAAACTTCGTCTTTCATACCTCAGACACATTGTCAGGAGGGACCATTTGCTGGAGAAGGATATCATGTTTGGTAAGGTGGAGGGTCAGAGAAAAAGAGGAAGACCCCCAATGAGACGAACTGGCCAAGTAGCATGGATGGACTTAAGCGTGGCAACACTAGGGAGGTTGGCCCAGGATAGGGCAGTGTTTCGTTCTGCTGTGCATAAGGTCGCTATGAGTTGGTACCGACTGGATGGCACCTAACAACAACAACAACAAACACTTGACTTCAGCATCTCATGACAATTAATTTTTTCACTTACTGGCGTAAGGGGCACCATTCACTTTCCATGTGATTGTGGGTTGAGGTACTCCTTCCGCCTCACACATCAAGATACAGCTGCTGCCAGTGCTATACACACCGCTCTGAGGTCTCTTTGTCCAGCGAGGAGGCTCTGGGAATAAAAGGAAAAGTTCATCAGTCATTGTATATGTTTGTAAAGGTCTAAAATTCTCGAGGCCTGAGTTTCCGTTATGTACCAGCAGATGGCAGTCACCACTAAGAGCTCTTTGGGGTATGCTTGTTCTACAAGGTGGGTGTTGTTTTTGTGTGGTAGGGTGTGTGTGTGTGCGTGTGCGTGTGCGTGTGCGTGTGCGTGTGTGTAATAAAATCAACAAACTAAAAATCAAAGCCGTTTGCACTTCAAGGTTGGCAATTCAAGCTCACCAGCTGCTCCTGGGAAACTCTGTACAGGGTAGCTATGGGTCAGAGTTGACTCAACTGCACTTAAAAACAACAACGAAATTTGTTTACTGCTGGCTACAGCTTATTTTCAGGCTGCAGATTGGCATCTAAAGTGACCAACAGTTAGGAAATATCTTTTGAAAAAAAAATTTTTTTTTAAGTAAAAATAATTAAAATTTCGGTACTGACTCGAAATCTTTTTTAAGACTGACTTTTTTTGCATTAACTGATGGATGTGGGAGAACCACGAGGCTTTCTGCTCCTCTAAGGAGTTCAACCTCGGATACCCTAAGCAGGGTTGCAGTAAGTGCAGCACTTAATAACCATAACATTTTGATAGCTATATATCCATTTATCTAGCTAATACATTTGGAAAATGTTATTTCCTAAAGATGTGATTTTTAGAAGGAGGAATAGAGGAAATCAGAAAAGCAACATTTAGCTTTTTATCCTCAAAACAACAGAGGAAAACTACATTTAAATTCCTTGACTCTTTCCATATTCTAGCACTCCAACACTGTATTCCTAAGTGGTGTTCAGAACAAAATGAGACAATTTTCTTTCAGTACAAACATTACTGTCATGTTTTGTCACCTTAAGTATATTACTATGTCAGAAGTGAATAAAAGATTCAGATTAAAGTGTGGATTGTGTGAATCATTTGATTTCAGAAAAAAAGGGCACAATTCCTGCAGGTAGTAATTCCCATTTTGTGTTGCTTGGTTATTTCCCTCAAGACATCTTTGTATTTTCATTTTCAGTCAAAAATGAAAGTCTTTAAAGACAGAGCTCTGCATACAATGAAAATGCCACTTACATTTTAAAAAAAATTTAAATGAGGAAAAAACAAATTATTTAAAAAGGAAATGCCTATGGATGCTATAGAAGAGGTGCCAGATATAGCAAGGTTGGATTGAGCCACAAAGTCGGTGGTTCAAACTCACCAGTTGCTATTCAGAAACCCTACACTGGGTAATTATCAGTCTGAACTGACTCAATGGCACTTAAAAACAGCAACATCAATTTACCAAGAGTCATGAAAAGAGATAAATAATACAAACTTCAAGCCCAATTATTGAATCCCCAATAAAGCATATGCATTCATAATCTGAGCATTTTGAAAATATTTGCAAAAATAATTTAAAATGTAGTTGTCCAAAGAAGAAACTGCATATCACTTTCTCAGGTGAAGAATGTTTGGGGGGCTGTTCATTGCTGTTATTGTTATTAATTTTATTTCAGGTTGTTTTTTATACAATAACAATGAAAAAAGAGCAAAATGCTAAATTTTATATGGATTGATGATCATATTTATAGCAGTAAAATGAAGATTACTGTTGAGTAGTGATCTGACTACTATTGCAAGTAGACCTCGAGTACTCCGAAGACCCCTTCAGAAATTGGTTCTCTCTCTCTTTCAGCTTACATTATTATTTCCTATCATTATCGGTAAGGAGCTCTGGTAGCGTAGTGGTTACGAATCGGGCTGCGAGCCTCAAGGTTAGCAGTTCCAAACTACCAGCTGTTCGCGGGAGAAAGATGAGGCGTTCTGCTCCCGTAAAGATTTACAGCCTCCGAAACCCTGTACAGGGTCGCTATGAGTCGGAACCGACTCCACAGCACATAACAACAACAACAACAATCATTATTGGTATCTTTATAAACCCAGCAGTGTTTTGAACAGCAAATCATGAAACTGAGCATCGGTGAGTAGACATCTGAGAAAGATAACATCACCACACAACATGCAGCAACATATTTTGTTAAGTGCCATCAAGTCAATTCCGACCTATAGCAGCCCTGTATAGATAGGGTTTCCAAGGAGCAGCTAGTGAGCTTGAACCACTGACCTTGCACTTCAAAGGACTTTGCTGTCAAGTGCATTAGCCCACAGCACTACCTGCAGCAACATATTACTAGCAATAAAATGCATCAAAACAAAGACGCATGGCTGTGAGTGCAGTTTGTTATAACAAGGCTACATCAAACTTACTTAAGAGTAAGTGCCTTTTGTTGTTGTTGTTAAGTGCTGTCGAGTTGGTTCCGACCCGTAGCAATCCAGTATAGGGTTTATGAGGAGCAACTGGTGAGTTTGAACCACCAACTTTAAGGTTCAAACTACATTGCAGGACAGCACCTTAACCCATAGTGTCACACCAGGATTCTCAGAGCAAATAAAAACAAAGATCTTGAAATATTTATTTTGCAGCATTTTCATGAATGACAAAAATTAATATTTCTATTTCTATTCTTTGCACCCACATTAAGATATGATATTGTTAGAATAAGAAGACTTAGCTATCATTTCAGTTGGTCTTTCACTTTACAGATGTGAGTAAAGAGCCATTTGAGAAGCCAGTTACCTTGTTCAAGGTTACCTGAAAAGGAAGACCCATTTTTTGTTCTTGCCAAAATTGATCATCTTATTTTGAAAGCCTACATTTATGGAAAAATGGGTAAGGTTCCAGTATAAGTAATTTTCATCAGTTGCTATGTATCTTAGAATAATCCAGATGCAGAGATCTGGGGACAGAACCTAAAAGGTTGGCGGTACTTGACTCTGAAGTCCACATGGCTGTATTTCTAATCCATTGCTATTTTAATGATTTAAGCCAAAGACAGATGCCAAAACACAAAAGCAAATTCATTGTGGTCAAGTCTATACCAACTCATAACAATGTTATAGGACAGAGGAGAGTTGTCTCAAGGGTGTCCGAAGCTGTCCTATCTTTCTCCTTCACAGTGGCTGGTGTGAACTGCCCACCTTTTGGTTACTAGTTGAGTGCTTAACCACTATGTCATCACTATGCCATACCCTACCTGAGTCATCAAATTTCACTTTATGCTCATCAACGGACTCAAAAATTCTGAGAGTTTTCTAGTAATCATCACTAACCGTTACCTAACCCCTTCTTCATAAGCTTTCTTTATAAGGGCTTGGACACTTGCTATTATGCTAACCACCCTGTTTCTCCTGTACATGTAAGCTGGCCCATTCCACTGAAAATTTGCTATGAAATTTGAAAGGGTTTTCAAGTCTATCTTGCTCATAAGCATTGTCTTCTTGGGCCTACCAAGACATTGCCCTCTATTCGAGCCCAAACTGAGTGAATGGTCAGAGCCAGGACACACTCTTACTCTTCTTTATGTCCCCCCTAATGATACATGGCCTGGTAGAGCACCTAGTCATGTTAAGGGATTTTTAAATTAATTGTAATGAGCAATCCCCAAAGAGTCCAGAGAAAAAGGCAAAGGAAACAAAGAAGGGATATTAGTTGGAAAAACTCCAGTGCCATCTAGTCATTCACTGTCATTATTCCATACACTGAGTTGCTACTGTGTTCACTTTGTGGGCAATGGTGGCCCAGTGGTAGAATTATCTCCTACCATGTAGAAGAACCCTACAAACAATATCCTCAAATCCAGTTCTCTTACCTATTAGTCTAAGATACATAGCAACTGATGAAAATTACTTATACTGGAACTTTACCTATTTTTCCATAAATGTAGACTTGAAAAATAAGATGATCAATTTTCCTTATGCTGCTGAAAACTGAGATGCAAATGCCTGAACATTAAGAATATAATAATCAAGCTAATTAGAGATGTTTATCACTAGAAGGAAAACAAAATACGACAGACAACAACAGTGATAATTCTCTTAGCAAAAATGTTTTACCACAGATTCTAATTAAATCACCATATTCTTGTAAATAAAAAGATTATTAGGACTATCAAACTTGAGTTTCTTTGTAATTGTTTAAGAATAGATTTGTTATCTGAAAATGACGCTTTCTTAAGTGTATCAATGACTATTTGCATTTATTTCACATTTTTCTTTAAAAATACAAAAAAAAAAGTGAATTATATTATGGATATATTAACTATTTTCCTATCACCCTTACTAGTTCAAAAGCCTTTAAACGATTCAAACACATACAACTTAAAAATTATTATTGACAGTTTATCTTTCAATAGCCAATGAACATATGATAGCGATCGATCACATTTTGATTTTTGGACTTAGAATATTTTAGATGCCATTCCATCTATCCTTTCTTTACTGAATATATAAGTATTTATACTAAGGATCCTTAGAAAGTACACTTGTGTCTAGTGAAGACATCTGGCCTGTTTTTGCTTGTAAACATTATAGTAATTGCAAATACAGTTTGTTAACATATTTAGAGCGTGGTAGCTTCAATTGCTTGGTCACAAAATTTGATTGTGTTTAGTAATAAAGAAGAAACATCACATATGGAGAGAATACAATACAATGCATGCTTTGATTTAAGCAAACGGGTGTTTCCAGAATGGAATGGATTTTCAAAGTACACAATGGCACTGGTATTTTCCCATATGGCTAATCCTTGCTATTTAATGTGGGTTTCCAAACAAGAGACAATGAAGGGAATGAAGAGGGTGCAGAAAGGCAGAAGAAAATTGAATTAAAGTAGACTCATCCATCCATATGATTAATGAAGGCTATATTTACTACACTCACCCTTAAAGGAAATAAAGCCTTCTTGATTCTCACATGTCTGCATGAAGAGAAACTCATAAAACATACAACTGAGGGGCATGTTTAGATTCTCAGTAAGGGCAGGATTAAATGTTTCTCATAAAAAAAAAACACAACAACATTATTTTATAATTTATCTCAATTCTGCTAGCAGCTGTTTTATGAATACTGAAGACAATATGTTGAGGATACCCTAAATTCCTTTGGAGTCACAGAGTCAACATTTTAAATTGCAGAGAGAATTTTACATCCTTGGGTTATTTTATTTTTTTTCTTCCTCTCTTTTGCAAACCTTGCAATTCTTTTGAAAGCTTCGTTCTTCAAGTCAAGAAAACCATGGGCAGATTGTTAAAATATTCAGCTACCGTAGCAAAGTTGCAGCCATCTGGAAGAATTTCTAATAGTCAGCAACTTGGAGTCGAAGCAGCAAACAATGAGACATGTCTGGATTGGGCATGTGTGTGTGATCAGGAGCTAGGGGAGGGAACTTAATAGAAAAATATCCTTGTTACATGTGTAGCCAAATGATACAGAAGCATCAATGATGTCTAAAAATACAGATAAAACAAATCTCCCAAACTCTTCCTGTGAATTTCCTTGTGAGTAATTTAATGCCAGTAGGATATATCACTGTTGGCAGACGTTGGCATTAATGCATAATCCTGAGCTTCATCCTATAATAGGTTTACCTTAGCTGAATCTAGGAATATGATGCTATGAAAAACGCTATCTCATCCTGCTTTTACATCCTCCTAAGGAGCTCTGGTAGCGTAGTGGTTACGACTCGGGCTGTGAACCGCAAGGTCAGCAGTTCGAAACTACCAGCTGC
>NW_006408639.1:992834-998302 GCF_000296735.1 Chrysochloris asiatica | reverse complement strand
AAGATGGCCAAACTTTGTCTCTCATACTTTGGACATATTGTCAGCAGGGACAAGTCGCTGGAGAAGGATATCATGTTTGGTAAGATGGAGAATCAGAGAAAGAGAGGAAGACCTCCAGTGAGATATTGGCCAAGTGGTAGCATTGATGGACTCCTGCATGGTAACAGGGGTGAAGTTGGCCAGAATCGGGCAGTGTTTCATTCTGCTGTGCATAAGGTCGCTATGAATCAATACCGACTCAATGGCACCTAACAACAACAGCCTATGCTTTTGTGGAAAAAGGATAAACCTAATTAATTGAAGAGTTACAAAGGAACTTCTAAAGTTCATGGAAAAATTCCACGATGTTTTCATTTCATTATTCTACATACTTTGTTGACGCTCCCTTGTTTATGTACTTAAAAGTTGGAGCAACTTACCTATCTGTATTAAAATAAATACTTTAGAAGTAAGACCCAATGCAAGTATGATTTTTTTTTAATATAAGAAAAATAAATCAATATGGACAAAGTACCTTGCACTATAACAAGAAAATTATGATTGGCTGTTCCCAATCCATTCGTGGCCGTGCAGCGATAAATTCCTTTGTCATGGTAAGAGACATTCTCGATCTTCAATATCTTGCCATAAGTTTCTTTTGTTGCTCTTCCCTTTGGTAAATCATCATCCAGTTTGTTCCATTCAACCTGTGGAGTTGGCCTGCAAATAAGTAAATTAACAAGCAAACTGAACATTGTTTTTAAAGTGCAAAGTAAGATGTAAGAAACCTTGCCCATTCCTTATTGTTCTGCTATTATGCACCTCTTTGGGTTGGGGATCTGCGGAATAATATGAATCCTCCACCATCCATGGTAATCTTTGGGATTGCAGTAAGTACCTCTCATTGTGTGCTGGTGTGGTGCTGTAGGGTCAAGTAAGGTTGGTTTGAACCACAAGGTCAGCAGGTCAAACCCAGCAGCCATTCTTCAAACACCTTTTATAGGGTAGCTAGGAGTCAGAACAAACTACAGGGCCCTTAACAACAACATCTCTTATTGCAAGCTCAGCTCCTCTAATAGTTGGCTTCTTCAGAAATCTGCCGTGGCCCATTCATAAGAAGGCTAACTATATTTAAGGACTGAATAGGTATTGATGGATGTAACAAGGATAACTCTAATTGTGACACCCACACCTTCAAAAATGAGGTGAAACTTTAACCCCTATACCTGTAAATATGACCATATTTGGAAATTAAGAAATCCTATCAGAGTAGAGAACTCTTGGTGTGAGGCTGTAGGCTCAGCACTGGATTGCAAACCACAAGGTTGGCAGTTCAAACCCACCAGCTGCTCCCTGGAAACCTTATAAAAGGTAGCTAAGAGTCAGAATCAATTCGATGGCACATAACAGCAACACCAATCAGAGTAGAGTGGATTATACTTAGAGCAGATTAGACACAGAAATACTCACAGAGGGAAAATGGATACCAAGGAATGCCAAGGAAAGTCAGACACCTAAAACTAGGAGAGAGGCTAACCGAAGGCATCGACACAGGCAAGACGCTAATTTGGACCTTTAGCTTTCAGAACTGTAAAAAGTCTTTTCTGTTCTTTAAAAACATCTACTGCGGTATTTCTATCACTACAGAACTTGGGGATGGAGACAGAGCCCTTAGAAATGATATTAAAAGATATGTTTGATGTGTGAAAATCCCCCTGTGTGCGGTTTGAGGGAACCATAAATAGCAGTGCTCTTCCCATAGATGTCTTTGAAAAGTAGGGTAAAAATGTTAACAGTCAACAGAGGAGACTATGACAGCTATGGTGGTAATTGTGACTAAAGTGGGCGAGCTGAGTAGACCTAGGAAAAGCCCATTCTAGGGTGGGGCATGTTGAGGTCTGCATAGCAGATGTTGCCACCCAAGTTGCTCTCTTGCTCTTGTGGGGAATAGAGGGAAGGAGCAATAAATCAAATCTCCTTTACTTAAGGCTTTGAAAGAGCAGACCTGTCAATCAAAAGAAATGAACAAGAGCCCCTCCAAAAATCTGATAATTTTCATTAAGAAAAGACAAGATCATTTTCTCTACCTTAGTGTACAAGAGAATGAAATCAGGTCTGCTGAGTTTAAATCACTTCTGGAATTCAGGTAAGTGACTTATGTAACTAAGTGTTATAGAGTCCTGGTATGGTTCTGTGGGCTAATGCACTGGACTGCAAGCTTCATTTCAACTGCAAGGTCAACAGTTCAAGCTCACCAACCAGTCTTCGGAAACCCTATACAGAGTCGCTATGAGTCGGAAAAGACTCAGTGGCACTGAACAACAACACCAGAATCATTGATGGGTAAGTTTAACTAATGGATGATATATTATTTTTCCTTCATTCATTGGTATCATGAGAGAACGGAAAGAATGGTTTTCTTAGTTTTACTGCTGTTTTTTTTCTTCCTAATCACGTTATGTTCATTATTTTCCATTTGTTACCATTAGTAGTTGTAAGTTACTGAATATGTGCTAAGGATGGGTATTATCACCATGACTTGAAGCTTCAAGAATTTAAATTGCTAAGGTGATTGAGATAATCAACACATTGTGTTGTTGTTGTTGTTGTTGTCAAGTGTTGTCGATCAGTTCCAACTCATAATGACACTGTATACGGTTTCCAAGTGCAGATGGTGGGTTTGAACTGCCAACCTTGTGGTTTGCAGTCCACTTCTGATCCTACAGCACCACACCATGACATATTAGAAGTTAGCTTTGTTAGGCAATTTCATCTGTTCTTTTGTATGTATCTGTGTGATAAATATATGTTGCTGTTAAATACTGTTTCTGACTCATAGGGACCCTGTATAGGGTTTCCAAGGAGTGGGTGGTGAGTTTGAACCACCGACCTTGCAGTCTAGTACTTATCCTACAGAACCACACCAGGACTCATGTATAATTTCTATAACCTTCACACACATAGTTCAGTTACATTGAATACGTTGATTATGTTATTAAACCTTCAACATGAACCATGCTCATATTTTCCATCACCCTTATCAGAAACTCAATGTCTAATAAGTATTTTATATTTTTTTCCTCCTTCCTCCTGCTCAGCACTGGTAAATGATGATAAACTTTGTTATCTATACACTCAACTGTTGTAGATATTTCATTTAAGTAGGATCACTGTAGTTTACTACAGTGGTGCTTTTCTCCCCTCAATCTCCTTCTTAATCACTACTCTTGGAATATATGCTTGTAAGTCAAACCGTCGCTAGTTATTCATTAATAATTAAACAATTATCTCAAATAATTTGTTCCCATGATCTCAAATTATTTGCATTAATAGGCAATGATTAAAATAATTGCTATTATGCTAGGGGGAGAAAGGGGGAGGTCAAGATGATTTAATTTACACATAGCTACTCTCTCAGAGTCCTGGTGTGGCATTGTGGGTTAATGTGCTGGACTGTAAGGTCAGTTTGAAATGCAAGGTCAGTGGTTCAGCTGCTACTCGGAAAGCCTATACAGGGTTACTGTGAGTTGGAACTGATTCAACGGTATATAACACCAACAACAACTCTCTGAGAAGAAGCACAATTTTGACTTCCTCTCTCTGCTCAAACTTAAGTATGTATCTATTTACAGATTTGGAACAACTGCCTTATATTTTATTAAGCTTTGATCACATGGCATATTTGGGTAACTAGTTTCAAGGAGCTCTGGTAGCGTAGTGGTTACAAATCGGGCTGCGAACCTTAAGGTCTGCAGTTCGAAACTGCCAGCTGTTCCGCGGGAGAAAGATGAGGCATTCTGCTCCCGTAAAGATTTACAGCCTCGGAAACCCTATACAGGGAGGGTCGCTATGAGTCGGAACCGACTCCACGGCCCATAACAACAACAACAGTTTCTATGGAGTAGACACCAACGCATGGTGACTCTACCCAAGTGTTACAGAGTAAAGTGCTAGATAGGGTTTTCTTGGTTGTAATCTGAATGGGAACAGATTGACAGATCTATCTTCCAAGACGCTGTTGGGTAGATTAAAATCATCAACCTTTCAGTCAGTGTTGTTGTTGAGCACAAATGATTTGTTTCACTTAGAGACCTCATGGCACGCTTCTGTATCAAATGGGAATGCTGTCCAGAAAGGCAGCTCTGAGTGTATATTAGTTGTTGGTTTTCACACCACACCACCTAGCAGGACGCATACCCTAAGTCTCCTAACGGCTTACTTTTTACACTGTCTGCCAAAATGGCAATTTCCCAAGTTACAGTCTATGTTGGATCTTATTTGGAAAAAAAACAAAACACAAAAACCTTTGTCATCAAATTGATTCCAACTCATAGTGAACCTGTATAACAGAATAGAGCTGCCCAATGGGCAGTGTTGGCGTATCCAAGAAGCAAGGTAACCACAGACTTCCCTGTACTTATTTACTAACCTGTAGTAAGCAATTGCACATTTTTCCAGCACACAAAAATTCTGCTTGGGGTATGACTGTCATCTGTTTCTCTCCCAAACCCACAGCACCTTCCTACAGAATCAAAACCTCCTTCCAAATTTACATTACCAGATGGGGATGGAGTACCCAGTAAACAAGGTAAGCAAAGGCTTTTACTTGTACTTATCAATCTGTAGTGAAGTTTTATATGTTTTATTTCTTTCACCACAAATTAGTTGTCGTTGTTAAGTGCCATTGAGTCAATTCCGACCCATAGCGACCCTTTGAAGGGTTTCCAAGGAGCCGCTGGTGACCCAAGCTTATGTTACTTATTGGGGACTCCATCATTATCCATAGTGTTTCCAAGGCTATAAATCTTTATGAAGCAAACTGCCACATCTTTCTCCTGCAGAGTTGCTGGTGGGTTTGAACCACTGATCTTTAAACATCTTAGCACTTAATCACTGTATCTCCATATCTTTTCCTCTGGAACTCATTCTCATTCTGCCAAAATAGAATCTTCTTCATGACTCAGTTCCATCCTTCCACTATACTTACTAAATCTGTATGGTGAATAAGTCATTTGAGAAGGTGGTCTATATGAAGAGAAATGCAGCATCAGTATTGGAGGATGTCTCATTAAAAATCTGTGATATGCAGATGAAACAACCTTGCTTGCTGGAAGGAAATAAGACTTGAAGCACTTTCTGATAAAGATCAAGGAATACAGACTTCAGTATGGATTACATCTCAATTTAAAAAAAACAAAAATCCTCATAACTGGACCAATAAACAGTATCATGACAGATGGAGAAAAGACTGAAGCTATCAAGGATTTCATTGTACGTAGACCCACAATCAATACTCATGAAAGCAACAGTCAAGAAATCAAATGACGTTGATTTGTCCAGTATTACACTGGACAAATTTACTGCAAAAGTGTTAAAAGCAAAGATGTTACTATGAGGACTAAATTGTCCCTGACCCAAATCAGGGCATTTTTCAACAGCTTCATAGGCAAACAAAAGTTGAACAAGGAACAAGAAAGACCAGAAAAGAA
>NW_006408639.1:990487-992734 GCF_000296735.1 Chrysochloris asiatica | reverse complement strand
CTACCAGCTGCTCCGCGGGAGAAAGATGAGGCTTTCTATTCCCGTAAAGATTTACACCCTCGGAAACCCTGTACAGGGTCGCTATGAGTCGGTTCCGACTCCACGGCACATAACAACAACAACAACATACCCTAGCTAATGTATACTCTTGGTAGGGAAGTCTTCCAAACACAGTTTTACTATAAACAGTGTCATAACTAAAACTCTAATCCTAGTAACTACTTGTAAAAGCAATTTTTGTATGTCTGTTTACTAAAACAATCACCCTTGCTTAGGTGTCCTTGTGCAAATTCAGCAGTAAGAAGTTGATTAGATAGTAGATGGGAGCCCTGGAGCACTGGTAAACAGGAAATAGTAACCCTATTATAAAGTTCCAGTCTAAAGAGGCAATTCCTTTCAACAATTAAGCCTACACAGCACTAACATACAAATGCAGTAATCATTCTCTTAATTGGATCAATACAACCAACCAAATCATATGATGAAACTTAGAGAAAACATGATTAGACTTTCAGACAAAAGTCTGCATCAAGCAAACGCATAGGATGACAAGATAACTTTACTTCTTTCCAGCAAGCAAAGATCCAATAATCTACATGTCATGGGTTCCCTGCCTCTATGAAAAATGATTTAAATACTGTCTTTATTTCTATACTTACAACAGAAGAAGGAAAAACCTCTAGTGATCAAAGCACTTGCATTCATAGAGAAAAGATGACACAAACTCTGTATTTTTTCACCTTGTAATTGAAGATCAATTTTGACAGCATGCAAACCATTCCTTCTGCTTTCCCAACAAATTAATACACTGAGGATCATCTGAACCCAAAATATGAATCCTTCCAAAATAAAAATTGTATAAAGGCAGGAGCTAAAGCCATCATTTGTTTGACTCTCTCTTGTCATTGGTAAAGAAACTGTAGTACAGAAAGGTGAAGTAATCGATCAAATGCACAGCAAACTAATGGCAGGAGTAGGCAACAAATTCCAGATTATCTTACAGGCGCAAGGATCTTTTCACTGTAACACTTATTTCTTCATTTATAATTTAATGTTGTGCAACGTCTCATGTATCTTATGATAAAAATAAGTTCTCACAAGGCGATGACAAAAGAGATTAGGGTTTTTTGCTAACATGCAATGTTTGTCTTTTGCCTTTTCTATATAGCTTTGTCCGCCATTCATCTGTTAGTTTGTTGTACTGTGGTGGCTCGTGAGTTGCTGTGATTCTGAAAGCTATGCCACCAGGATTTTAAATACCAGCAGGGTCACCCATGGTGGACAGGTTTCAGATGAGCTTCTAGATGAAGACAGACTAGGAAGAAGGAGTGATGAACTACTTTTGAAATTTTAGTTACTGAAAACCTTATTAATAGCAGAGAAATACTGTCAGATATAGTGCCAGAAAATAAGCCCCTCACGTTGGAAGGCACTCAAAATACGACTGGGGAAGAGCTGCCTCCTCAAAGTAGAGTTGACCGTGATGATGCAAATGAAGTAAAGCCCATGGGAGAAAAGCGCACAGAACCTTCATTTGCTGATGGGGCACAACTCAAGATGAAGAGAAACAGCTGTAAACATCCATTGAAAATCGGAACATGGAATGTACGGAGTATGAATCTGGGAAAATTGGAAGTTGTCAAAAATGAAATGGAACGCATAAACATCGATATCTTAGGCATTAGTGAGCTGAAATGGACGGGTATTGGCCATTTTGAATCTGATGGCCACATGGTTTACTATGCCAGAAATGACATACTGAAGAGGAACGGTGTTTCATTCATTGTCAAAAAGAACATATCCTGATCAGTCATGAGGTACAACACTGTCTGTGATAGGATACTATCTATGCTCCTACAGGGAAGCCCAGTTAATACCACTATTATTCAAATTTATGCACCAACCACTAAAGCCAGTGAGGATGAAATAAAAGAATTCTACCAACTTCTTCAATCTGAAGTTGATCAAACATGAAATCAAGAAGTACTGATCATTACTGGTGACTGGATTGCAAAGGTTGGGAGCAAAGAAGAAGGATCAGTAGTTGGAAAATATGGCCTTGGTGATATAAATGATGCTGTAAAACGCATGATGTTGTTGTTGTTGTTGTTATGTGCCGTGGAGTCGGTTCCGACTCATAGCGACCCTGCACAGGGTTTCCGAGGCTGTTAATCTTTATGGGAGCAGAATGCCTCATCTTTCTCCCGCGGAACCGCTGGTAGTTTCGAACTGCTGACCTTGCGGTTC
>NW_006408639.1:976646-983154 GCF_000296735.1 Chrysochloris asiatica | reverse complement strand
TGCTCAGAAACAACAACATGCTTTAACAGTGCCTGCATCTCACTTTCTGATGTTTCTGTTTGTTTGTTGAACGACAGCCTTTGAAAACGGATCTAATTCTGTAATATATATTGTTGTTGCTGTTGTTAAGCGCTGTCGAGTCTTCTGACCCATAGCGACCCTGTATAGGGTTTCCAAGGAGCAGCTGGTTGAGCTTGAACCACTGACATTACAGTTCAAACAACTTTGCAGTCTGACGCATTAGCCCACAGCGCCACACCAGGACTCCTGTAATATATATTACTTGAGAGAATAAACAAATTGCATGTTAATTATTAAGGTAATCTGAGATAAAATTTTATTTAGGAAGATGTCTGCACAATTATAATAATTTGCAACAAAATTCTTGCCAATTTTTTCAAAACATCTTTTAATAATAGTTTTTGAGAAATGAAGAGTTGAGGGATAACATATTGCTTATTCCATATTTATACTCAAATGTGAACTATCTCATGATCTCAAATTTTAATTCAGCTCTTGACCTTTTTTTTGGCTACAATATAGTATGTGGCAAAAGAATCATACATAGATTGAACTCCTGAGTTTGCAGAAGAGAGGAAACACATTTTGAGCAGGGCAGATTAGTGTTGAGTATGAACAGAGTATTAACCCTGGTGTCACAGTGGTTAAACATTGAGTAGCCAACTACTAGGTCAGCAGTTCAAACCCACCAGGCACTTCATCGGAGATATATGAGATTGTATGCTCCTATAAAGATCTGTACTCTCAAAACCCTTAAGGGACAGTTAGTTCTACCCTATCCTACTGGGTTGCTATGGGTTGGAATTGACTGGATGGCAGTAATGTTGGAATGAGAGTGGAATGGTGCATGAATGAGCTCATTTTCTTCCTTTCGAGTGTGAACACCTTACTTTTCTGAATGATATTCAAAATGTATTTTGACCATTATACTTACTACCTACTCACAGAATTTACAGATCCCTCACATAGGTGTTGCCTGTAAAAACTCCATTGTTTTTAATATTAATATTAAATGTTGTTGTGAGGTGTCATCGAGTGTGTACTAACTCATAGTGAGACTATGCACAACAGAAGGAAACACTGCCCGGTTCTGGGCTAACCTCAGAATTATTGCCATGCTTGAACCCATTAACGCTGGCACTTTGCCAATCTATCTCACCAGGGGTCTTCCTCTTTTTCTCTGAGCCTCCACCTTATCAAACAAGATATCCTTCTACAGTGACAAGTCCCTCCTGACAATATGTCCAAAGTATGAGAGATGGAGTCTGGCCATCCTGGCCTCCAAGGAACACTCTGGGTGCACTTCTTCCAACACAGATATGTTGGTTCTTTTGGCAGCCCATGGCACTTTCAGTATTCTCCTCTAACACCATAACTCAAAGGCATCAATTACATGATCTTCCTTATTCACTGTCCAACTTTCATATACATATGAGGTTACTGAAAATACCATGGCTTGGGTCAGGTGTACTTAGTCCTCAAGCTGACATCTTTTCTCTTCAACTCTTTAAAAAGGACTTGCGCAGCACATTTGTCTAATGCAATATGTTGTTTGATTTCTTGGCTGCTGTTTCCATGAGTGCTGATGGTTGATCCAAGAAAAATGAAGTCTTTGACAACTTCAATCTATTCTCCATTGATAACAATGTTGTTTATTGGTCCAGTGGTGAGGATATTTGTTTTCTTTACATTAAGATGCAATCCACACTGAAGGCTGTGCTCTTTGATCTTCATCAATAAGTATTTTAAGTCCTCTTCACTTTCAGCAAGCTAGGTTGTATCATCCACATATCGCAGGTTGTAATGAGTCTTCCTCCAATCCTGATGCCATGTTTTTCTTCATAGAACCCAGCTTCTCAGATTATTTGTTCAACATATAGGTTGAATAAGTATGGTGAAAGAATACAACCCTTTCACACACGTTTCTTAGTTTTAAACCACTCAGTGTTCCCATGTTCTGTTTGAACAACTGCCTCTTGGTCTATTTTCAGGTTCCTTATGAGTACAATTAAGTGTTCAGGAATACTCATACTTCACATTGTTGTCCATAGTTTGTCATGATCCATGCAATTGAAGGCCTTTGCTTAGTAAATAAAGCACAGGTAAACATCTTTCTGATAGTCTCTGCTTTCAGCCAAGATCCATTGGACATCAGCAATGATATCCCTCATCCCATGAATCCTTCTGAATCTGGCTTCAACCTCTGGAAGTTCTTTGTCAATGTATGCTTGCAGCCGTTTTTGTATTACCTTTAGTAAAACTTCACTTGCGTGGGATATCAAAAATATTGTCCAATGATTTCCACATTCCATTGGGTCACTTCTTTTTGGAATGGGCACAAATACGGATCTCTGCCAATCAGTTCATCATATAGTTATCTTCCAAATTTCTTGGCATAGATGAGTTAGTGCCTCCTGTGCTGCCTCACTTTGTTGAAATTTTTCAATTTTCATTCCATCAATTCCCGGTGCCTTGTTCTTTGCCAATTCCTTTGATACACCTTGGACTTCTTCCTTCAGTATCATTGGCTCTTGATCATATGCTCCCTCTTAAAATGGTTGAACATCAGCCATTTCCTTTTGGTACAATAACTCTGTGTGTTCCTTCCTTCTAGTTTTTATGTTTTCTGCATCATTCAATAATTTGTCAAGGGAATACTTCAATAACAAAAGTTGAGGCTTGAATTTTTTCATCAGTTCCCTTGGCTTGAGAAACACTGAGCATGTTCTTCACTTATGATTTTAAATATTAAATCGATAATATTAATATGTTACCTTGTTGTTAGTTGCCATCGAGTCAGTACCGACTCATAGTGACCTTATGCACAGCAGAATCGAACACTGTCCGATCCTGGGCCCACCTCACTATTGTTGCCACACTTGAGTCCATTGATGCTGCCACTTTGCCAATCCATCTCTCTGGGAGTCTTCCTCTTTTTCTCTGACTCTCCACCTTACCAACCATGATGTCCTTCTCCAGCGACTGGTCCCTCCTGACAATATGTCTGAAGCATGAGAGACAAAGTTTGGCCATCTTGGCCTCCAAGGAGCTCTCTGGCTGCACTTCTTCCAACACAGATCTACTGGTTCTATTGGCAGCCCATGGCACTTTCAATATTCTCCTCCAACTCCATAACTCAAAAACATCAATTCTACAGTCTTCCTTATTCACTGTCCAGTTTTGCATGCATATGAGGTTATTGAAAATACCATGAAAACAACATGAAAATATGTTACCTATAGTCTCATTATTACTAATCATCTACTGAAATATCTGTTATACACCACATCTATATATTCAGAGGTAATACCACTCTTTTTTTTCATTCATTCCTTCCTTCCTTGTTTTCTTTTTCCCCACCTAACTGAATTGAATAGCTCCTTTGGTTAAAAAAAATTACTGGCATAGTGAAATTTGGAGGTAGTTTAGGGTTATGGGGACAGGAAGGATGGCATCTCAGCTGCAACTTACATTATGTTTGGAGAAATGAATTAAATTGGCTGATCTTCATTTACTGAATCTGCAGTGTGAATTATCATAGTTATGAAAAGTGGTGAGGGAAAAAATGAGCTAATGTATACAAAATACAAAATGTAGCACCTGACATGTAATTAGAGCATAATCCATCATAGGTACATTATTTTTTATTGTACCCAATATTTAATTTTAAAAATGTCTCCAAGACAATTAAAAAAAAAAAAAAAAGTACTTTTATACAAATGTATCCCCTTTAACTCAGAGAGGATACATGGATTATCCAATGCAGACTTAGTACGAGTGAGAAGAAATCACTTCAGATGAGAATTCTTACGATAATGCTTCAGAAACCTTCATACCAAGGACAGCACATTTTTAATTTCACTTTCTTTTTTATATATTGCTTCATGACATTTCATTTTCTAAAAGGCACATGTAAGAAATATTTCCATTATTCTGAGGACAAGCCTTGAAGTTGACAACTAAGTCAAAAGGCAAATGAGGCATTAATTGGAAACAGGAAAAAGAGAATTACTGAAATTTTCATCCTGTGGAAACAGTCAACCCAGAATAGCAATAAACCCTGAAAACTTAATTTTAAACACTTAAATAAATAAGACCAACAGAACAGGTGACTACCATCATACTTCCCATGGACTCTGAGGCCTTTCATCTTCTAAAATAATACAGAGACATTTCCTATACAGAGTCCATGCAATGGCATAGCTAACTCACATCAATTGTTGTTGTTAAGTGCCACTGAGTTGGTTCCAACTCATAGTTGACCCTGCATACGTTTCCCTAGGAGGAGCTGCTGGGTTTGAACTGCCTACCTTGTGGTTCTCACTCCAGTGGTGATCCTACAGCGTGACACAAGGTGTTTAAGACAGATAACAATGTGGATAGTCTTGCTAGATAGAAAGGAATTTCCAAAGCTTAATGCTTGTCAAATGAAGATTAAAACTTGCTCTTTCCTTCCTGATGCAATTTAAAATCAGTAGTTCAGAATCTACTGAATTATTTGCATGGATATGATTTAGACATTTTCCAGTCATACCTCACTATATGAAGTCATGGATAAGCACTCAACCTCAAGGTCAGTTTGAATTGCAAGGTCATTGTTCAAAGTCACCCACTGTTCTGTGGAAATCATACACAGGGTCACTGTGAGTCGGAACCAACTTGATAGCACTTAACAACAACAAACCTGTCTATCTAGATTCCTGCAAAAAGAAGCCTTTAACTTTAAAAAAGATAGGGTTTAGAAAAGTAAACGTTAGGTGCTGAGAAAGTTAATGTTGTTGTTAAGTGCCATCAAGTCAATTTTGACTCATAGTTAACCACTGACCTTACTGTTCAAACTGACCTTGTGGTTGAGTGTTTATCCTACAGCGAAACATCAGGATTCCAGAACACATTAACCTATGATACACCCACTATAGGGATAGATTGTTGTTGTTGTTGTTAAGTGCCATCGAGTCGGTTCTGACCCATAGCGACCCTGTACAGGGTTTCCGAGGGTGTAAATAGATACGTGGTAGTAAAAAAAAAAAATGTTGTTGCTAAATATCTAAAGTTGATTTCAAATCATAGCAACGCTGTGTAGGGTTTCCAAGGAGTGGCTAATGAGTTTGAACCACAGTCTTGTGGTTCAAACTGACCTTATAGTTCAGTGTGTAGGTGAGACCAAATGCAAAATCAGAAGGTCCATGCTTATTGGACTTATGGTAAATGTAACAGTTTCAAAAGGTGAGCAAGTGGAAGTCCTTTAGGCCTTTCTTGGGATATTTGAAAAAGCAAATTGCTTTTTCAGATGTGAAGAAAGTTAAGATGATGTATACTTTGAAAGCAAACACTTTCATACATGACACAGCCTGGACCTCCTTGTATGCAATGGATGGTAGAATAAGATATGGATATTTTAAGATATGGATATTTTATTGAAACCTGAAAGGGAGCCAGCAAGTAACACAGCAAGTGGAAGCATAACAAGATAACATGACACACAGAAAAATCCCTCAGCAATAAGCAATGGGCTGACCCCAAACAGCCTTGTGCCCTATGAATGGTATCCCCCTAATAAGCTCAGGAGAATGTTTTTTGTCTCCTCCAATGGCACTGTCATAGACTGAAAGAGGAATCTAATTATAAATCAACCTCAGTCCCAGCCTACACTCCCAGTCTACAGAGGGAAGGACAAATCACTTCCAGAAATGTAGTCTCAAGATATTTTTTGGCAAGAGGTAATTTTTAAATGGGTGCACAGGTACACTCATAACCGATGCCTTATTGTCTTATTCTTTATACCAGGGGCCCAGCCAAGTCATGAACACGCGTATACTCACAGGCCTTCAGCAAAGCACTCCAGCAGTAGGGTTTCCCCTTTGAGGATGATGACTGAGGACTGACCGTCACTCTCCATGGGAGGCAACAGCAGTCTCGGTTTTCTTTCCTTGATCGAATTCGCTATAAAACAGAAAAGAAGAGTCTCAGATTGTTTCAAGGTAAGAGGGCTAAAATCATATGGCATTTAATCTTTCTGAAAACATATGTATGCATGAACGATGTGTGTATGCATGTATAATGTGATTCTGTATGTATCTATGTACATAGATAGGGAAACCTCCAAGGAGATGGATTGGTACAGTGACAACAGCAATGGGTTTAAGATTAACAATTCTGAGGATAGCGCAGGACTGGGCAGTGTTTTGTTCTGCTGTGCACAGGGCTGCTGTGAGTCAGAACTGATTTGACAGCATCTAACCTAACCCATAAGGAGCTCTGGTAGTGTAGTGGTTACGAATCAGGCTGTGAACCACAAGGTCAGCAGTTCGAAACTACCAGCGGCTCTGCGGGAGAAAGATAAGGCTTTCTGCTCCTGTAAAGATTTAGAGCCTCGGAAACCCTGTTAAAGGTTGCTATGGAGCTCTGGTAGTGTAGTGGTTACAAATCGGGCTGCGAACCTTAAGGTCAGTGGTTCGAAACTACCAGCCGCTCCGCGGGAGAAAGA
>NW_006408639.1:956759-976470 GCF_000296735.1 Chrysochloris asiatica | reverse complement strand
TCTATCTATCTATCTATCTCTATATCTATCTATCTATCTATCTATCTATCTATCTATATATATATATCTTTTTTTTTTTTCATTCCATTCCTCTTCTCTTTCCCCAGGAAGCTCAGGTGTCATACATATATGTAAACTAAGTACAACAACAAGTTTTATGAAGGTTACGTTTATACCATATATTCTAATTCAGAAGTGCAAATATTGTTCAACACAATTAATCTCTTGATATAAATTCTTAAGTTAATTGATGGTTTATGACTTTATACTCTGTATTTTAATCATCCTAAGTCATGACAGAGATTTATGAATGTTTATGTGTTTCTTTAATTTAATGTGCTTCAGTATTTTATATGGAGTGGTGGTGTGGCGTTGCAGGGTAATACGCTAGACTGCAAAGTCAGTTGGAACTGCAAGAATGGTAGTTCAAATCCATGAGCAGCTCACTGGAAACCCTATACAGATTCTGTATGAGTCAGAACCAACTGGATGGCCCTTAATAACAACAACAGAGCGTGGTGCTAGAGGATAACTACTGGACTGCTAACCTCAAAGTCAGTGATTCATATCTACACTAGCACACCGGAAACCCTATACACAGGGTCACTAGGAAATACAAGGACTCAACAACATTTAACAACAACAAGTATATGTGTGCCCTTGTGGCACAGTAGTGTTAAGTGCTTGACTGCTAACCAAAAGAGTTACAACAAACTTTTGTAGGAGAAAGGCTTGGAAATCTTAACTATTAAGATGATAGCCTTGGAACCCCTATAGGGCAGTTCTAGCCTGTCCTATAGTGTCACTGTAAGGCAGAATCAACTTTGAAGCCCTAGCTTCCTGTTACAGTGACGCTTCCTGTGCTCTGCATTCAGAGGGTCTGATTCAGGAAGTCTATAACCAGCACTAGGGGAGCTCTGGTAGTGTAGTGGTTACGAATCGAGCTGTGAGTCGCAAGGTCAGCAGTTCGAAACTACCAGCCGCTCCGTGGGAGAAAGATGAGGTGGTCTGCTCCCATAAAGATTTACAGCCTCGGAAACCCTGTGTAGGGTCGCTATGGGTTGGAACCGACTCCACGGCACATAACAACAACGACAACAGACATCTATGAATGTATCAAACTCTTGAAGCAACTCTATTCGCTATGAGTCGGTACCGACTCGATGGCACCTAACAACAACAACTAATTCACAGTCTCAGACCCTCACAGAGAAACACCACTGTAGTTCAAATGACTTAGTAAGCAGTCTCATACATACCAACATGGTCCAGTTCTGGTTTTCTAAGAATACTTCCCAAATACAATGGAGAATTGGGAGATGTCAATTTTCTCTATAAATTTTTATTTCATTTTCCAAATGTTCTCTCAAAGTTATTTTTTTTCTTGCACTGTCACTGTGACTTGACATGGTATGGAAAGAGAACCAAGTACCTAACACTCTACTTTCCAAAAGAGGAATGAAAGATCCTGGGAGCTGCTACACGTCACTGTAGCTTCCTTACAAAGATTACTTATCTAAATCTAAAAGTAATTGTTGAACAGAAATTTTGGGTTGTATTCAGTATTGTAGAGATGCAACAATACAGACTCATATATGTTTTTGTTGTTTTTCTTATGTACCTTTGGCTTGGTTCTGACTCAGTGAACCAGTATAGGGATTCTGAGGCACAGTTGGTGAGTTTCAACTGCTAAATTTGTAGTTCAAACCAACCTTGGGGTCCAGTGTTTATCTTATAGTACCACACCAGTATTCCATTATATACATATATCATATATACGAAGGTGCGTAAAAAAATGTCTAGACTCCAGTTATATTAAAATGCCCATCAACATCCATCAACATTGAGTATGCACCTGAAATAATTATGTTGAATAGATGAGAGTGACAGGGGATTAGGTGGCAAATCATTTGAAAATCAGCCATGGTTCTGCCTAAAAAATAATCCATGATAGCCTTGGATTTGGAAAAGTTTGTGTGCGATGGGTACTACCACAACTCACAGAAGAGCATAAACAGAAGCAGTTGGACATCTGCAAACAAAATTTGGACCAATACTCGAAGGAAGGTAAAAGTTCCTTTGAAAAGTCATTACTGGCTGTCACAATGCAAAGGTAGAAATTTTATAACCAAAAGGGGGGGAGAAGTTAATATTACAGTCCATGAACAAAAGATCCTCAGACCATCAAGGGACACGAGCATGAGAAGAATGTAGGACCCTATCCAGAGAAGTAGCAACACCAGAGATGGAGGCAGAGATTAGGACACAGAGAGAGAGAGCAACTGAGAACTCTAGACTCATGGAAAGAGAAAGATTGTGTACCGGTGGCCAGGAGGCAGGCTTGCGGAATGTGTCCTTTGGTTGTTTATATGATTATATATTCCTTAGTGGTTTTGTTTACATCCCACCCACCCACCCTCAAAAAAACAGAGGGAATAGAAGCAAATACTGTTGAATGATGATGCAGGCAGGGTATTGTAATCATTGCAATGACACAATGAGTGTAAAATCAATGTTCTCTTATGTAAACTACCACTCAATAAAAACTTGAAAAAAAAAAAAAGATTCATAGCTTTGGAAAGTCTACACATGGTCCCTGCAAGTCAGAACAGATTCAGTGGCATTGGGTTGGGTTTGTTTTTTTTGTTTGTGTTATAAGTATTAATCTTTCTCTTCTACAGATTATGCAAAAAAAATTCTAACTTTTTTTTAAATTGATTCTTGGTGTTCTGCCTTATATTAGAATGTCTTCTCATCCAAATAAAAACAAGAGCATAAAATAAAATAAAGAAGTCATTACTGGTGAAGAGATGTTGATTCATCGCTATGAGCCTGAGAGTAAAAAGCAGCGTATGGAATGGAAACATCCTTAATCACGGACCAAGAAAAGGTTCAAAAGTCAACCATCAGCTGGAAAATGATGCTTACAGCATTCTGGGACTCTCAAGGGCCAATACTGGAACACTATCAGAAAAAAGATTCAGCAATCAACAGGGCTCATTTTAGCGAGATGCTCATTGACGAGCTGAAATCTAAGCTTCCAATTAAATGCAGAGAACTGCTATCCAAGGGCATTGTGATATTGCATGACAATGCACACCCACACATCTCTGCCTACACAGTTGGCACTCTGAAAAAACATCATTTTGAGTTGTTAAAGCATCCTCCCTATAGTCCTGATCTTGTTCCATTGAACCTTCAACTGTTTGATCCCCTGAAAGCAGTCTTTGAGGATGAAGATTCTCCCCTGAAAGCAGTGTATGAGGATGAAGATTCCCCTCTAATGAAGAAGTGAAGACAGCAGTATATTATATTCATGGCTTACAGCTCATCCTAAAACATTTTTTAATAAGAGACTATGAAAGCATATTGACAGATGTACAAAGCATATTGAAAAGAAAGGAGATTATGTTGGAAAATGATGTACTGTCTTTTTTAACAGGTGACTAAGATAAATTCTACAGCTAGAGTGTGGATAATTTTGACTTGTGTGTATGTGTGTGTAGATAAGATGGAGAGTTCTCGAACCCCAATAGCATAGTGGATTATGAGTTGGGCTGCTAACTGCAAGCAGTTAAATTTTACCAGTCACTCCATGGGAGAAACATGAGGCTTTCTGTTCCTGATTAAGATTTACAGCTTCAGAAGCCCTATACAGGGTCACTATGAATTGGAACCAAATCGATGGCACACACTGTATAACAATTGATAATACACATTGTTCTTGTCGCTAAGTACCTTTGAGTCCAAGGAATGGCAGAGAGAGAAAGAGAGAGAGAGTTCTGGTGTGACACTGTGGGTTAATATGCTGGACTGCAATGTCAGTTTGAACCTGAACCATAGGGTCAACAGTTCAAGTGCACCAGCTGCTCCTCAGAAACCCTATACAGGGTCAGTATGGGTCAAAATCGACTCATCAGTACTTAACAAAAACAATATATATATAAAATTGGCGGTAGTAGTTGTTAAGGGCCATTGAGATGGTTCTGACACATAGCAACTCTGTAGAGCGTTTCCAAAGAGCAACTGGTGAATTTGATTCACCCACCTATCTTGTGGTTCTAGCTGACCTTGTAGTTCAGTGCTTATCTTACAGAAAGAGAGAGAGACAGTCCTGGTCTAGTGCTGTAGGGTAAGCTCCGGACTTCTAATTGCAAGGCAGTTTGAATTCACTAGCCTCAGAAACTCTATACAAGTTTGCTATGAGTCAGAACTAACATGAAGGCTCTTAACACCAACAACACACACACACACACACACACACACATGAAAAGGTTTCAGAGGGAAATTGCCATTATCTTTTCATTCCATTTTTCCATGAACGTTTTGAAGCTCTGATATGTGTGCGTGAATACACATTATACAGGACTCTGTTATGGTACTCCATAGAAATCATACTGGGAATGAATAATTAAGCAGGCCACCTGCAAACTGAGGTACCCCAAGAGGAAAATCCACCACCTCAGCTAATTTGCTAGTGTATTAAGCACTGATACAAATTATGCAAAGAATATTTGTTATTTTTATGTAAATAATTCCTCTCATTTGTGAAAACTGCCTACTTTGTAATTGGGTTTAGCAGCATCTTCCAAAGAACACAGGCTCGATGGGAAGTGAGATATTTTATGAGAAGGGAGAAAAAAACAAACACACAAGAGATTTCTGAGATAAATGAGTTTACAGAATTCTGTAGCAATGCTTTCTTTCTCAAAGAGTTGTATATTAAATATCCCCTTGCTAAAAATATCCATTTCATTTCCCTAAACTCAGTGTTTTCCCTGACTTTGTTGACAGCTAATCATGTATTTTTCCTTTCTTAATGTTGTTGTTGTTAAGTGCCGTTGAGTCGGTTCCAACTCATAGTGACGCTGAACAATTTTACATATATATGATTATATATTATATATAAATATGTGTATTTCATATGTGTTATATATAGCATATAAATATAGTTTTAGTTATATAGTCACAGAGATTATTTCCTTTTCATATATTTAAGCAGGGAAGGAAAAAGAGAATCTTTTTAGGCCTTTTCTTTAACAAGAAATATTAGTATTTCAATAAACCCCCAAAAGCATTAAAGGAAAATACCCAAACTCTGAGATGACAATGAGCTATCAAAGGTAAAAATAAATGTCAACGCTTCACACGTGCTCTACTTACCATTGGAACCAATTTCTGTGGATGAACTTGAGTCATTAGCATGCTTTACTGAAATAAGAAAAGATGGAAGGGAACAAAATGCAAACAAAATGGTAGACACTGATATCAATAAAGAATGAAAAGTCTTATTCTTCTCATAGAACACTTACAAATGAGGTAGAATAGTGCTTCACTAGAACATTGTCTTTGGAGTTATAAATTACAAATCTCTAATAAATTTCATCTTGGTGGTTGGGTGGTTATTTCTCATAGAATCAGTTCTGACTCATAGCAACCCTGTGTAGGGTTTCTGAGGCTGTGAATCTTAATAGGGAGCAGAAAGCCTCATCTTTCTCTCATGGAACTGCTGGTAGTTTCAAACTGCTGACCGGGAGGTTAGCAGACGGGCCCGTAGCCACTATGCTACCCAGAGTTCCTTAGTGTAATCTTAAATGCCTGCAAACTAATCCATAAGGACAGTATCCAAATAAGAGATGGGGCTACTCAAAATATATATATATGCTCTAGTGGAGCCCTGGCATCGTGTATCTACACACAACAATGAAAAAATTGTAGACCAAATCAGACAATGAAATGGTAATGCCAACTTTTCACTATATTAGAGCCAATTATTCAGTTGGTGAACTGTTAGGGATTATCTATGCCCTTTGAATTTTATGATTCTTTCTCCCACTAATTAGTTTTTTCCATTTGGGAACCCAGATTGGCATCTGCATCATCAAGTAGGGAAGATAAGCAATTCACTTATTTTTGCCAATTTGGGGAGGTGGTGGTGGTGGCAAAAAAAAAAAAAAAAAAAGGCTTGATGTGCTAAACATTTTAATACTACATTTTTTTTTTATTTTTAACTCTTTTTTGTTATTTCCTCCCACCACCTATTTCCAGTTTGCTGGGTTATAGATCACAGTGAATCAAGACTGCCACTTACTTACAAAACTTGAATTTAACCCACTGAAAACAACTAAGCAGACGTCAAATGAAATACATTTGTATCGTGAATTGAGATTTGATTTTCTGGCTCCCAGAGACAGAGCTATTGCGAATCTGCAGCTGCAGATGTCTCTTTCATCTGGATGAAGTCTCTGGAGTTGAACTAGACAATAGCAGACAATATCAACCCACATTTAAGTGGCTTCAGCCAGAAAGAAATTATAGACACATTTGTATTCAGCATCCATGATGGAATGATAAATAATTTGGACTTACAACTGTTCACTGTTAGTTTCATTGGCATTTTCTGTACGATAGTCCTTAATCTTGGAAATGCAGCAAAACAACAGTAATCATTCCGACTGTCTTTTTCTTCCACGTTTGCGAAGTATAGATCTCCCTTTTGGCTCATGTAGACTCTTTCGTCTTGTTTGATATGTTCTAATTCTGGAAAGAAATGTCTTATCATTAAAGGAGGCAGTTGTCTCTCAGAGGGATTCATTTCCCTTTCATTTTCCCATCTTTACTTTCGTTTTATTTTTCTTTTCTTGCCTGCTCTTCTTACTACTGCAAAGTATGATCTAATGGTAGGAGCGGAGCGTGAGCAAGAAGAAAATAAGAATAAATACAACAAAACTGGGAACATGTTAAAACATCATTGACCAAAGAAGTCCTCTAGTGGACAGTCAGTCTGAGCATGTCCGCCTGACCTTTCCATCTGGATTTTTACATTGGCTCTTCTTGTCTGCATTTGATTATCTGAAAACTGGTCAATTCAAATACGGGTCTAATTATAATTAACTTCCTAGGATATTTCTTTAAAACAGTGCTGCCCAAAAGTCTGTCTGAGATATTAGTCTCTCTTCCCAGGATGCAACCAGCAGTGTCCTAGGGTGACTAGACTCTTGGGACTTTCTTGCTTCAGCCAAAAGTACCTTCATTTATTTTCTTCTGAGCTCTGTACAAATACCATCATTTTTCTTGGGAGCCAAAATGGGCAAATATTTAGAAAACATTGCTAAGATATATAGGCCCAAAGTAGGAGTTCAAAGAAGTTAAAATTTCAAGTCAACAGTGAGTAAAACTTTTCAGGAATTAAGCAAAAAGCTAATACTCATTTCTCTGTGGGCCCTATGTTAATTAGATGGAACACGATTAGCAAAGATATATTTTTAACATCAATATTGCAAAAATATACAGCTAGCAACACAGACAAAAGTCATCCTCAAGTTTCACATGGATTATACCCCAAAGGTAAGATAATTGCTTGGAACATGTAATGTATTTTCCTCATAGGCATATTCTATCAGAAGAGCAGACTCTGCTCTTTTGTATATGGTAAAACCAAGAGGCATGTTTGGTAATATTTTCATGTTTTTATTTATATCCATCAGTGAAGATTTGAGATGAGGAGCAGACTGTAAGTGGGTCTAACTTTTTTAAAAATCCATTTGAAATCACAATAAATCTAATATTAATTCTGGTTTGGGTTTCACTATTTTGTCTGCCATGATCCATGAAATTAGAATGCCTGCCAAGTGATATAACAGAACTTGACTTACCAATATTCATCCAGTAAATGTGTAAAGGAGGGAGGCCTTTGGGGGGATTACAGGGGAGGACAATCGGATCTCCCTCCTCCACCTCCAGAGGGTCAATTTTTTCTTTTGGGAATTTTGGAACACCTGTCAATAAATCATTTAAAAATATTATTTTAAAACATGCTTTCTATTATTTATAAGTAATATCCTAACACATTCTTCTCTTAAAAATCAGAGCATTTGAATCAATTCAACACTCCACATCCTGCTTCTCACATCTCCTCCTGCAGAGAAAAAGTGTTATGAAAATCAGGTGTGGACCCTTCCTTAACTTGTAACATACTGCTGCATTTTATAATGAAAACAACATGTTTTTGGTACATGATGATGGCAAGGCATGACCATGCTTCTGTATCTCTCTCTCTTTGGGAAAAGGCGCAAACCATGGGTCATAACAGTTGCTCATTTGGTTTCAATTGGTGTTATTGAATGTTGGAGACTCAATTCTGTCTATGCAGGGTTTCATAGAACAGCTGGTGGGTTTGAACCACCAGCCTTGTAGTTTGCAGTCTAGTGTTTATCCCACAGTACCACAGCAGGATAGGAAATCGTTTTTACTCCAAATGCTGTCCTGTATTACTTTAGGCAGCTACATACTTTCCTCTCTTGTGATGCTGTGAAGCCACTCAATGAAACTGCTAAGTATATTTTTTTCTGAGCAATAACCAAACTAAATAAAAAATTCAAACCCCACATGGGGATAGCAGTAAGAATACAATGAAATGCCAACAGGATCCCTGAAAGTTGCAACCAGAGTCATCCATACTGGAATTACTCCTAGGAAATGAAATTTCAAATGAAAGGCAATCGATGCAGGAAATGATACTTTGCAATGTGGCAGCCTGTTATTTCCTTCTCATGTTGCAGCCAATCTGCTAACAGCATTAGAGTTACAATGCAAATACGAATGGGCTTCACAAGGTTTGTGGAACAATTCCATTTCCCATTAACTTTTTGAAGCTTCTTCATTAGGTCAGAACCAAGCAGAATGTGAAATACACCACCAAAATTTAAATTTATATGAACACACGTGTAAAGAAAGGTAAAATGTATTCTGCCTGAATATTATATTGGTACCTTTCAACTACGTTGCTGGGAGTTCTGATGGTGCAGTGAGTGGTTAAGCATACTCAGCAGCTAACCACATATTCAGCAGTTCAAGCTCACCTACCCCCCCCCTTTGTGGGAAAACATATGGTAGTAGGTTTCCTTAATGATGTATAGACTTGGAAACCCTAGGAGACAATTTTACTTGGTCCTATCAGTTGGAGTCGCTGGTAGCATAGTGGTTATGAATCGGATTGCGAACTGTCGGGTCAGCATTTTGAAACTACCAGCTGTTCCGCGGGAGAAAGATGAGGCTTTCTGCTCCCGTAAAGATTTACAGCCTTGGAAACCCTGTACAGGGTCGCTATGAGTCAGAACCAACTCCACGGCATATCACCACCAGAACAACAACATCAGTTGGAGTCTGTAGGTTTGGTGTTTGGTTGCCCAACTTTGTTTGGAAATTTGCATTACAGAATTACACTGGCTCTTAGGGGAGAAAACCAAAACTCAGCAGTCAATTCCCCCTCATAGTGACCCCATAAAACAGCGTAGAACTGCCATATAGGACTTTTGGCATGGTCCTGTAGGTTAAATGCAGGACTTCAAGTTGGGTTTGAATCACAAGGTTGGCGGTACATAGCTCCTGTGAAACATAATACCAGGTCGCTCTGAGTTGGAAATAACTCAATGGCACCTAACAACAACAAAAACATATAGAGTTTCCAAGGCAGTAATCTCTACAGAGGCAGACGGTCACATCTTTCTCCTGAAGAGTTGTAAGTGGTTTCCAACTGCCAACATTATGGTGAGCTGCCAAATGTTTAACCTGCACACCACCAGGCTCTTTTCTTATGGAAGCTGTTGTTGTTGAGTGCCATCTAGTTGGTTCCAATCATAGTGATTCTGTATAGGGTTTTCCAGAAGTTGCTGATAAGTTCGAACCACCAACCTTTCCATTCAAACCGACCTTGTGATCCAATACTTATGTATCCTACAGCAACACACCAGGAAGGGAAGGATCTTAAAAGGAAGTTTATAATATTCATACTCTAACATAATTCATTAATGAATATCCCATTTCTGTATTTCCTAAATTGTGGGTCCCAAGAATTGTAATTATTATTGGAAGTCTAAAGATATACTAATTTATTATAAAATTTCTTTCTGAAAATTATTGTATATTTTCTGTATTTTTGCCCCCTTCTCTTCTAGTCTCCCCATTTCACTCCTTAGATGTTGAGGGAATTTACTGACATTTTGCTTAAGGATGCACCAGCTGGTTACAATGAATTGGTTTTTGTCTAAATACATAGCCTTTACCAGAGTTAACATTTCAAAGGGCAGTGTGATTATTACAGGGTCTTTGCAAGTTCAGAAGGCAGGCTTAAGGTTGGTCCCTTTATAGTCCTGTGACAACCCTTTAATAGATTCTATTTTGGTCAATTTCGTTTCAGTGTTATGTTTTGTTTTTCCTTTTTTAAAAAGTATCATGATACTTTGCATTCTAGCATATGGTTTTCTGAAAAGTATCTGAAATGTTCTAATCAAAAGACAGGAAAGTGAAAAAAAGAAAGAAAAAGACAGGAAAATGTGTTTAATACGTCTATGTCAAGATCTTTGTGGATAAAATACTAGTCAGGATAAGACTTGGCTTTGAATTAAAACATCAGATTATGACAGTCATTTTACAGTAACAGACGTAGTAACTTATAAAACTATTATGTACTCAAAGTGTCAATTTCAAATCACTTGTTTAGTGGACCTGCTGTAACTGAAGTCCAGTAGTCATTGGCATTGACATTAGTGTTGTTATTGGGTAGTTAGCTACAAGAGGCAATTGTTGTTGTTAAGTGCTATCCAGTTGGTTCTGACTCACAGTGACCTTATCTGTATAGGGTTTCTGAGACTGTAACCTTTGTGGAGTAAAAAAGCCTCATCTATCTCCCACTGGAATTGCTGGTAGGCTTGAACCCCTGATGTTGTAGTTCACAGCCTAGCGCTTATCCTACACAGCCACTGTGTTCCTTCCCATAAAAGATAATGTCATTGTTGTTTAGCGCCATGGAGTCAGTTCAGACTCACAGCAACTCTGTGTAGGGTTTCTGAGGAGTGACTAGAAGGTTTGAATGACTGACTTTTTGGTTAGCAGTTCAGTGATTATCCTACATCACAATACCAGTAAAGGCAAGGAAATATTATAAAATGGAAAGAACATGTAATTGTCTTAAAAATATACAAACATTACTTAGTCAAAATTCAAAATAGCCCTGGGGGCGGAGGGTTAATGACTCAACTGCAAAAGGTCAGTGGTTCAAAACCACCAGTGGCTTCCTGGGAAAAAAGATCTGGTAATCTGTTCCCATTAGAACTGCAGCCAAGAAATTCTTTGGGACAGTTCTCTATCCTACAGGTATCTATGAATAGGGATTGTGTTGATAGCACACAACAACAATAATTAATACATAGCTCACCTGGTGATTTATAATGTAAAGTAGCTAATTAATAAGACATAAAGTTCTTGAATTGGAGAGTGGTGCCCTCAGAGTGTATAAAAAATCTAATGAGTCAAATGGATAGTAAAGCTAGTGAGGCGGTATCATTCTTGCATTAATTAAATTGAGATTATAAAGCACTAATTCTTTTTAACTATATCATTCAACTGGTTTCCAAAGCATCAATGATGAAAAGTAAAATAACATAAAATTTACAAGTCTACCATTTGTCTTCCAAAGTACTTCATCAAATGCCATAGATCTTTGTAACAGCTTTTAACTAACAATCAAGTTAATATCTAGAAACATAGAATACTTACGTATGTATTAATTTAAGACACTTGGAGTCACTAGGTACAACAGGTCCACACACACAATGGCTAACTGAAACATTGGTTTGAGCTCACCCTAAGGCTTCTTAGAAGGAAGGTCTGGCAACCTATGTCAAACATGTCATCACTAAAAATCCGATAAAGCAGTTCTACTCTGACACACATAAGGTCACCTTGAGTTAGAATCAACTCATGGGCAATTGGTATGGGTGATCAAGACTTTACAAATGTTTGCAAATTCCATTAGAGCCAAATCTTGATGAAGCCAATGACCTTTCTAGCATTCTTGTGTATCAGCCAATCATGTACACCACAGTGACTCTCTCTGTGCTCTTCTCCAACAGGCTTCCATGGTTATTCCCTTGTTAAGTGCTGTCGAGTTGCTGTCGGTTTGGACTCATACTGACCCTGTATAGGCTTTCCAAGGAACAGCATGTGGGTTTGAATCGCTGGCTTTGTAGCTGGCAGTGCAGTGCTTATCCAACATCAACACAAATTTCTAGAAACAACTCTCAGGGTAAAAATGGCACTTAAATGTATTCATGAGTAGATTCCTGAAAACTTCCTTGTTAGATTCTAGTATGAGACATTTTTCCTAGACACCAATGAGTGGCATACTAGTCTTCTTACTGGAGGTATCAAGATATAGCCAACTTACCATTGAGAAAGCCATAGGAACTCTACCATATGAAGTGCTGGTAATGAGTTTCAAAAGCCACCATTTCATTTTTTTTTTCCAACCTGATATATGGAGACCATCCATATACTTGAAAGATAGAAAATTCCTTAAGAGTTTAATCTTACAAGCTATTCACTAGGGCTTTAGAATAAACTGAATTCTAACCAAAACACTAAAATTAACTAGCTGTTTAGCTCTAAACCAATTATCTTTACCTTTCTGCATCTAGAATATTTTGAATCCAGTTTCCTTGGGTTCTTGAAATTCTCACTAGGTTGTTGTTGATAAGTGCCATCAAGTTAATTCTGACTCATAGCAACCATGGATAGCATTGCCGAAGAATGACTGGTAGGTTTGAACTACCAACCCTGAGGTTCAAACTGACCCTGTAGTCCCACACTTATTCTACTGAGCCACACCAGGACTTAATGAAGGGAATAGTATATCATATAAACTGAATAATCCTAAAATGCCAACTTGCTTAATTGTTATTGTTGTTGTTATGTGCCATGGAGTCGGTTCCGACTCATAGCGACCCTGTACAGGGTTTCTGAGGCTGTAAATCTTTACGGAAGCAGAAAGCCTCATCTTTCTCCCACGGAGCAGCTGGTAGTTTTAAACTGCTGTCCCTGAGGTTCGCAGCCCAATTCATAACCACTATGCTACCAGAGCTCCTTACTCGCTTAATGTTGTTGTTGTTAAGTGCCGTCGAGTCGGTTCCGACCCATAGCGACCCTGTACAGGGTTTCCGAGGGTGTAAATCTTTACGGGAGTAGAAGGCCTCCTCTTTCTCCCGCGGAGCGGCTGGTAGTTTCGAACCGCTGACCTTAAGGTTCACAGCCCGATTCGTAACCACTACGCTACCAGAGCTCCTTACTTAATAGCAGAGAATAATAACAAGAATGGCATCCAACCAACTTAAATGCTCTGCCATGGAGTTGGTTCTGACTCATAACAACTCCATATATTGTCCCAGACTGTACATCTTTATGGAAGCAGGCAGTGGGTTCAAACTACCAGTCTTTCAATGAACAATTTAGTGCTTATCTTACAGTATCACCAGGGATCCTTGAAAATGACATCAGGATCATTTAACTAAATACAATTAACTAAATACAAGAAAAAGGTACTGGCAACTGAATCATTATCAAGTATCTTTCTTTAGCACTCGGGATTACAATTTTTAAAATCCCTATACTCCAGTCTCTATGACTCTTATTCTCTACTATAGAGACATTTTCAGTATAAAAGTACAATCAGTCAAGGTGGTTCCAACCCGTAGCAGTCCTGTATAGGGTTTCCAAGGTGTAACTGGTGAGCTTCAACCACCGACCTTGCAGTTCAAACGACTTTACAGGCTGGTGCATTAACCCACAGTGCCATACCAGGACACGGTGCCTGAATGATCAAGGTTGAGGCAAGCCTGTATATAGACACGGACTGTGGATTCAACCATCTGGAGTTGAATCATGTCTTCACCAGTTACTATGTAACACTGAATATGTTGCTAATGTGTTTCACATTCATCATCCATAGAATGGGAAATGTAATGACACCTAACCTATTGATTTTTCTTTTACATTTGATTTCTTCTTATTATTATTTTTAAGGTTTTTATTGTGGATTGAGAAAAAGTTTACAGGGCAGATCATCAGTTTTACATTCAACAAATCATACACCTTGTTTCATTGCAATGATTATAATCCCTTCCATGTACCATCAGTTACCAGTGTTTCTCTCTATTCACTTTAGCTTTTTAAAAAAACAACAGCATTCAAGCATATATAATAATTGACACCACCAAAGGGCACATTCTACAAGTCTGCCTCCTGGCTGCCATCTCTTAGTGCCTCTCTTCCCATGAAGAGAGGCTGCTCCTTCTCTCCATGTCCCCATCTTTGCCTCCATTTCTGGTGTCGCTGCTTCTCTGGATAAGCTAATCTATTGATTTTTAACAAATTTTATGTGAAATATTTGGAATGAACCAATTAAACTATTGACAAGCCACACTGGACTGTGAGGTCAGTTTGAACCAAAGGGCCAGAGGTCCAACTTACCACCCGCTCTTTGGAGCCCCTATACAGGGTCTGGGTTGGACCCGACTGGAGGGCACTTAGCAACAACCAGCACTTAGAAAATATTCCAAGCACACTGGGTCTTATTCAAATAGTCTGACTTTGCTTTGGAAACACAGCCACATTGTAGAGAAGTGAAATTGACCAACAGATAAAGAATTTCCATCCACTGTTGCCGATTTCTGTTGTAGCATATATCTTAACAACTATTGCACTTTTATGCAACTATTTCAAACAGACTTTCTCAGAAGAGGTGAGGAGGGGTGAGAAGAGAGGAATGCTGTGCATTTCATGTAGGTTCTGTGGTTATTTTAGTGAATTCTTCCTGCCCTTCCCATCAACGGGCTAACCTTCCTATGCCATAGAATTTTACCTGTTTTGACATCTTCGTCTGTTTACAGGACTGGCCTAGGAAGCTTTTGATGCCCTACATTGCACTTGAATGTGCTTGGCAAATTGCTAACTGCTGGCATCATTATCATGAATGCATGCTACTGAGCTCACATGCTGGATCACCCTTAACTCCAGTTTCTGTCTGTAAAAAGACTTAATTGTTCCCACTTCCTGTAGAGTAGCCCATTTAGGACTACAGAGAAATAACACTGCCTGCCTTTCAGTCCAGGAGCTCGTAATGAATACATACTAAGGAAGGACGCTCAATTCAGCTGTTTCCTTCCAGTCATTCACATACTCTTGACAGATGAGAGCAAAATCTTTGGCTTTAATTAAATCTTTAAAATTCAAAGTTGCACTCCCAACTGAACAAATTGATCGTCTTGAGTTGGTTTGCATATATTACAAAAAAATAAACATATGCTATTATAGTCTGCATTCTGAATTTTATCATTCTCAAATCAGTGTGGTAAATGGGGTCTTCGGAAGAAAGACAGTTGTACACATGCAGTAACCTAGTACAAAAGTAATTCTAATTTGTTTTCATTAAAACAGGATATACAGAATGTAGTCGATAAGCTGCCATTGTTACTTTTACACTATGTGGAAATTGTATTATTTATTCATTCTTTCACTCTTCAGCTAATGACTCATTAAATCAATTGCTGAAAATGCAAGTGGGCTTCAAAGTTTCATAGAAAAATTCCATTAAGCTTTAATTTCATTTTTCCCAAAACTTTTGAAGTCACCCTGTATGCATACATGTAATTCCTCTAAGGCAATGCAAGGAAGGAAAATAAGATAGCATGGCATCTTTCAACTTTGTTGCTGTTGTTAGTTGTGACTGTTAGGTGTCATCAGTGGAATTCTGACCTTATAAAAACAGAATGAAACATTGACAAGACGTGCATACACCTCACAACTGTTGCAATGACTGAGACCATTGTTGCTAAAAATGTGTCAACCCATTTCACTGGGAGTCTTCCTCTTTTTCTCTGACTCTCTTTACTGAGCATGATGTCCTTCTCCAGGGACAATATGTCCTAAGTATGAGAGATGAAATCTGGCCATCCTGGCTTCCAAGGAGCATACTTACTGTACACTTCATCCAACACACATTTGTTCTTCTTCTGGCTACCCATGGTACTTTTAATTATCTTCTCCAGTACTATAATTCAAATGCACTGAGACCTCTTTATTCTTCCTAATTCTCTGTCCAGTTTTCACAGGGATATGAAGTTATTGAAAATAGCATGGCTTGATAAAATACGTTGTCCTCCAATTAACATCTTTGCTCTTGAATATTTTAAAGTGATCTTGTGCAGCTGATTTGCAAAATGCAGTATGTTGTTCCATTTCTTCATTGCTGCTTTCATGAGTGTTGGTGGATTCAGGCAAAAAGAGACAACTTCAATCTTTTCTCCATTTTTCATGATGCTATTTATTGGTCCAGTGTGAGGATTTTTGTTTTCATTACAATGAGATGTAATCCTTACTGAAGTCAGTGATCTTCATCAGTAAGTATTTTAAGTCTTCTTTGCTTTCAGCAATCAAGGTTGTATCATCTTTATCCACAAATTGCTAATGTCTTCCTCCAACCCTATGCCAAGCTTTTATTTATCTAATCCAGATTCTTAGTTTGTTTGCTAAGCATATGGACTGAGTAAGTATGATGAGATGATACAACTCTGGTGCACACCTTTCCTGATTTTAAACTATTAAGTATCTCTTTGTTCTTTTCTAACAACTGTCTTTTGACCTATATAAAAGTTCCTCATGAGCACAATTAAGTGTTCTAGAATAGCATTCTTCATAATGTTATCCATAATTTGTCATCATCTACACATGACAAACTGTGGATAACATTAAGCCTTTACATTGTCCATAAACACAAGCAAAAAGCTTTCTGGTATTATCTGCTTTCAGTCAAGATCAATCTGAGATCAGCAATGATCTGTCTAGTTCGGAGTCCTGGTGTGGCACTGTAGGTTAACACGCCAGACTGCAAAGTCATTTGAACTGCAAGGCCGGTGGTTCAAGCTCACCAGCTACTCTTCAGAAACAGGGTTGCTATGGGTCGGAATCAACTCGACGGCACTTAACAACAACAACAACACGTTCTCTTCTTAATCTGGCTTGCATTTTTGGGAGTTTTCTATCGATGCACTTTTGCAACTTTTTTTTTTATTATCTTCAGAACAATTTTATTTGCAAGTGGTATTAATGATATTTTTCAATGGTTTCCATTCAATTGAGTCACCTCTTTAGAATAAGCACAGATGTGGATCTTGTTCAATCAGGTGAGCAGGTGGCATAGATAAATGAGCACCTCTAGTGCTGCATCAATTTTTTGAAAGATTTCAATTGGTATTCTGGAGTCTTGTTTTTGCAAAAGCCTTCAGCGCACCTTGAAATTCTTCCTTCTGTACCATTGATTCTTGATCATAGGCTACATCTTGAAATGTTTGTACATGGACCGTTTCTTTTTGGTATAGGGATTCTTGCATCCCTTCCATTTTCTCTTTTTTGTTGATGTTGTGTATTTTTTTTCTTAAGTTTTTATTGTGAGTTATATGAGTTTACATGGGAGAACATCAGTTTTACATTCATTCTATAGTATTTCATTTCATTGCAATGATTACAATCCCCTCCATGCATCATCAAATAAACAAAGGGTACACCCACAGGTCTGCTCCCCTGGCCATCAGCACACAGCCTCTCTCCCTTCCTGAGTCCAGTGTTCCCAGCGCTCCATCTGTCCAAGTCATCATCTCTGTCTCCATACCTGGCATCACTGCCTCTCTGTGTAGGGTCCTGCTCTCCACTCTTCTCACTTGATGGTCCCAGGGACCTCTGCTCCTGGGCTGCAAAATCAATCACTCCCCCTCTTTTGTCAAAAAATACGTACGTCTACATGTCCAACCCTCACATTCAGTCCTGATGGCAATTACTCACTATTGTACCACAAGAGTCTTATCCCCATTTCCTTTCACCAGCCCAATCCCAACAGATTAGAAATCATTCCGTGGAGGTTCTACCTACCTGTCCCCTTTGGAACTAGACTCCCTCTTGAAAGCTTGTAAGCCAGTCACTTCTTTCCTTTATAGTCTCCCCACCCCATTTTGGGTAGCTAATGTCTAAGTTGCCTATCCCTGTCAACCCTGTGTACCGAGAGGGTGGGAGTGATCCTTGCTGTAAAGATTTGTTCCCTTTTTTGAGGTACTAAATCCATGTTGTTATGGTTGTTATGTGCCATGGAGTCGGTTCCGACTCATAGCGACCCTGTACAGGGTTTCCAAGGCTGTAAATCTTTACGGAAGCAGAACGCCTCATCTTTCTCCAGCGGAACAGCTGGTAGTTTTGAAATGCTGACCCTGAGGTTTGCAGCCCGATTCGTAACCACTACACTAAGTATAGGTAAAGTTCATCGAATTGTAGTGGGTTACTCTCCCCCGCCCCCCTTCTTTCTTCTTTTAGTCAAGTTCCGATCATCCAGCCATCAAAGTCAGGTCAAGTGGGTACTATCTGTAAGTATGGGTGTTCCTGTGCATCTCCACTTACTTAATACCAGCTGGACGCTTCACTCTCTGCTCTAGTCCTCTGTGGCCATGTCACTGCCTCTGCACCCAGGAGTCCCCGGGTCTTGCTGTATTGCTGGCCATCCAGGTCCCCAGCTGGCTTCACAGAGGTCTAGTAAATGTGGTCAGACTTATCTGGCCACTTCGTTGCCATTTTTCCCCCTCTTCCCCTTATCGGTGACCAACGTGATCACCAGCCAGACCACATCCCTGCTCATGTATTTCCCTTGAGTCTTAGTCTTGGAAGTGAGTTTGCTCTGAGGGGACCCGACCACTTACCTTGATGGCTCCTAGGCAAACAGCTTACTTGTACTTGTAGTAATCAATCATACTGCCACTATTGTTTTTGATTTTTCCTGCTGGTCTTTCTTCACAAAGTATCTTCTGTTCTTCTAGCCACTCCAGGCTGGTCTGTTCGTCCTTTCCAGTGGAAATTTCCCACCTCGGACAATTCGGGATAGGGTTCTGGTTTCCACCTATGGTCTTCCTCAATGCGAAAGCTCCACAAGGGGTCTCTTTCATTGGGCAACTTCTATCCCCCTTTAGGATATTCCAATCAGTTATAGGCTAAAGACAGACTTACAAGCTTTCTAATGTGATGTTGCTGGCTATTCCTTTTGGTCCCCCTCAAGCATCTACTTCACAATGATAGACAAGGGAAACCAAGATTCAAAAGACAACCAAGCATCTTAACATTATTCCCCTGTTTTACCCATTCAAACCATGCCTCAATCCCTGTATCCCGAAGCCCTGTTGTTCCAAGGTTGTGCGTACATCATCATTTACCCTGTCCCACTTATCCCATGAGAACCTGTATAACTGGTCTGCCATCCGCCTTGTTCTTCCATTCCCTTCCCCCTTCTTATGTATAGCCTGCCACTCCCCCCACCCCTGCACCCAAGCTTTTTTGTGTCTACTCCCTACCCTGTGCTCTGTCTTCCCCTCCATCCCTCTCCTCCTCTCATCCCATACATTCCGGTGATCAACAATTATATATATAATTTTTTTCCCTTTTAGGTGGGTTCTTTTTCTTAATCTTTTACAATAATGGTGCTATGCAGTATTTCTCCTTTTATGACTGAATAATTTCACTCAGCATAATGTCCTCAAGGTTCATCCATGTTATACATCCATGTATGTACCACAGTGGTTTTCAGCTTCCTTGTTTTCCTTCAAAGTAGCATAGTATTCCATTGTGTATATGTACCACAGTTTATCCATTCTTCAATTGATGGGCACTTAGGCGGTCTCCATCTTTTTGCTATTGTAAATAGTGCTGCTGTGAACATAGATGGGCATATATCTACTCATGTTATGGCTCATATTTCTTGTGCGTAAATACCAAGTAGAGGAATTGCTGGATCATAAGGTATTTCTATTTCCAACCTTCTGAGGAAGCATCATATTGCTTTCCAGAG
>NW_006408639.1:953798-956378 GCF_000296735.1 Chrysochloris asiatica | reverse complement strand
GGTGAAGTCTTTTGATGCACTTAAGTTTTTAATTTTTACTATGTCCCATGCATCTATTTTATTTACTTTTGTTTGGGTAATTTTCAAAATGTTTGGTAGTCTGTGTATTCCCTGAATTAGAGCCCTCACATTTGTACCTATTTTTTCATTGATGACCTTCATAATTTTGGGTTCACATTTATGTCGTTAATCCATGCTGAGTTCGTGTTTGTATAGGGCGTGAGGTTAAGGTCTTCTTTCAGTCTTTTGCATATCAAGTTCCAGTTCTGCCAGCACCATCTGTATAAGAGACTATCTCCTCCCCATGCAATATACCTAGGCACTGTGTCAAAAATCAGTTGGCTGTATGTGGATGGGTTAATTTCTGGATTTTCAATTCTGTTCCATTGATCAATGCATTTTTCATTGTACCACTACCAGGCTGTTTTGACCACTGTAGAAATGTAGTAAATTTTGAAATCAGGAAGTGAGAGGCCTCCAACCTTGGTCTTCTTCTTAAGCAGTACTTTGCTTATCCTGGGTCCCTTTCCTTTCCATTTAAAGTTTATAATTATCTTTTCCATCTCTTTAAAGAATGTTGTTGGAATCTGGATTGATATTGCATTATATGTGTAAATCACTTTGGGCAATACTGACATTTTCACGATGTTGAGACTTCCTACACATAAACATGGTATGGTCTTCCACTTCTGTAAGTCTCTTTTGGTTTCTTGTAATAGTTTTTGTAATTTTCTTTGTATAGGTCCTTTGTTGCTCTGGTTACATTTATTTCATCCTTTGGGTAGTTATTGTAAATGGTATTGCTTTCCTAATGTCTTTTTTAGCATTGTCATTGTTACTATAGAGGAATCCATCTGATTTTTGTATGTTGATCTTATACCCTGCCACTTTGCTGAATCTTCCAATGAGGTCTAGTAGCTTTTTTACTGAGTCCTTATGGTTTTTTATGTATAGGGTCACATTGTCTGCAAATCGAGAAAACTTTATTTCCTCTTTGCCAATTTGGATGCCTTTAATTTCCCTATATTGCCATATAGCTCTGACTCGGACTTCCAAAACAATATTGAATAAGAGTGGTGACAAAGGGCATCATTGTTTGGTTCCTGTTCACAGAAGGAAGGCTTTCAGTTTCTCTCCATTGAGAGTGATGTAGGCTGTGGGTTTTGTATATATGCTCTTGATTACGTTGAAGAATTTTCCTTCATTTCCTATTTTGTTGAGTGCTTTTATCAGGAATGGATGTTGAATTTTGTCAAATGCCTTTTCTGCATCAATCGATATGATCATGTGGTTCTTTTCCTTTTTCTTATTTACATGGTGGATTACAATGATTGTTATTCTAATGTTAAACCATCCTTGCATCACTTTTATGAAACCCACTTGGTCATGATGTGTTATTTTTTTTGATATGCTGCTGGATTCTGTTGGCTAGGATTTTTTTGAGAATTTTTGCGCCTATGTTCATGAGGGTATTGGTCTAGTGTATGTATATACCACAATATGTATGATGCATTGTGTATGTACGTTGTGTATGTATATTGTATATATACCACAATACACAATAACGTTGTTCCCTGATTTTGGTATGAAGGTTATGCTTGCTTCATAAAAAGTATTAGGAAGTTTTCCATCCTCTTCTATATTGTTGTTGTTGTTATGTGCCATTAAGTCGGCACTGACTCACAGTGATCTTATGCACAGCAGAATGAAACACTGCTGATCCTGGGCCAACCTCACTACTATTGCCATGCTTGAGTTCATCGGTGCTGTTACTTGTCTAATTCATCTCATTGGGGGGCTTTCTCTCCTTGTCTGAATCTCCACCTTACCAAACATAATATCCTTCTCCAGCGATTGGTCCATCCTGACAATACGTCCGAAGTATGAGATACGAAGTTTGGTCATCTTTGCTTCCATGGAGCACTTTGGCTGCACTTCTTCTAAAATGGATCTATTGGTTCTTAAGGCAGTCCATGGTATTTTTAGTATTCTCCTCCAACACCATAACTCAAAAGCAACAATTCTTCTACGGTCTTCCTTATTCACTGTTCAGCTTTTGCATGCCTGTGAGGTGATTGAAAATACCGTGGCTTGGGTCAGGTGCATCTTAGTCCTCAAGCTGACATCTTTGCTCTTCAACGCTTTAAAAAGGTCTTGTGCAGCAGATTTTCACAATGCAATACATCGTTTGATTTATATACTCTGGAATAATTTGAGTAGAACTGGTGACAGCTCTTCCCTGAATGTTTGGTAGAACTCACCAGTGAAGCCATCTGGGCTTGGACCTTTTTTGGTTGGGAGTTTTTTGATGGCCTGATCAATATCTTCTTTTGTTATAGGTCTGTTCAAGTTTTCTATTTCACTCTGTTTAAGTTTAGGTAGGCCATGTTTTTCTAAAAATGTATCTATCTCTTCTAAGTTTTCGAATTTTCTTCGAGTGCAACTTTTCATAGTATTCTGTTATTATCCTTTTGAATCTGTTTGGTTCCGTTGTGACATTGCCCATGTGGTTTCTACTGAGAGTTATCTGTGTCTTCTCTCTCTTTTCTTTTGTTAGTTTTGCCAATGGTTTGTCAATTT
>NW_006408639.1:950605-953146 GCF_000296735.1 Chrysochloris asiatica | reverse complement strand
GCATATTAAAATCTCCCACTATAATTGTAGATTTACATATTTCTTTCTTCAATTGTAGTAAGGTTTGCTTCACATAACTTGGTGCTCTTTCATTCGGAGTGTAGATATTTATTATGTTTATGTCATCTTGCTCAGTTGATCCTTTGATCATGAGATAGTGTCCTTCTTTAATTTATGTTGGTTTTTGTCTTAAAGTTTACTTTATCAGAGATTAGTATTGCTACTCATGCTTGTTTATTGTTGCAGTTACCTTGGTACTTTAAGGTAGATCTTGAAATGTTCGGTTTGACAATGAGATCATAATAAATACATATGATAATGCATTAAACAACAGACAACTGGATGCTATAAAAATTCAGAGAACTTGTAGGTGAATGTCCATCGCATCACTCTCCGTAAAAACTAAAATGTGGGAAGGGGGACTCCAATTGGCGAATGCATGAAGAAAATGTGATATATTTATATACAATGAAATACTATTTTGCATTCAAAAGTGCAAACTCTGAATGCTACAACATGGATGAAAGTTGACAGGGATGTACTAACATATTACAGTTAAGTGAAAGAAGTCATATTGAGAAATACACACTCACACACACTATACGATTCAATGTATATGAACTACTTAAGAAAGTAAATGTAAAGAGGCAGAAAGTACTTGAGCCTGGGAGTGGGAACACAAAGTAACTGCAAAAGGACACAGGGAATATTTCTAGGATGATAAACATAGTCTAATACTGAATTATGCCAATGCCCACACAACTCTATAAATTATTAAAAACTCATTGATTGTGCAAGTAGGTAAATTTTATTATATACATGATACCTCAATAAAGTTGATTTAAGAGAAAAGAAGTAACAATACAGTCTGAGGAAGATTGGGAATGGTGAGAGGAGAAGGCTTGTCTATGTACAAACTAGTAGATGGGGTTGAATATCTGAAGTAGGATGATTTATCTCAACTCTACTGATGGTTATGATAATGAAGGCAAAACAACAGCTTCCATGCTCATCAAACCCACCTACGTATAGCCACAAGATAAAGGTAAGTTTCTTAAGGACATTGCTGGAGAGTGTTATTAGCAAATGCACTCAGCTGCTAACTGAAACTTTGAAGGCTAGAGTCTACCTAAAAGCATTTCAGAAGAAGGGGTTAGTGATTCAGTTCCAAAAAAATTAGCCACTGGAAACACTAAAGAGCGCAGTTCTACTCTGACACACATATGGTCATGATGAGGCAGACTATTGGACAGAAACTGGTTTATAGTCCAATTATTAGAAAAGTGAAACATGCAGAGGAATTTAATAAAGATTTGTTGAATGATTCACTGAATTAGTCTCCATGTCATTTCTCAGGAAATCTGAAGGGATTTCTAAAAGTTCATGGAAAAATGGAATTAAAAGATAATGGAATTCCCAGAAACTTCTTAAGGCCTCTTTGTACATTTATTTAAATGTTTTATCAAATACATGAAAACAATATAATAGTTTTGATTTTTCAATCTTGTTTTTCTTGAAAGACAAAAGTGAATATTATCCATACAAATATCTGAAAGACCTAGATTTCTTTTCATATGTACTAATAATAGGGAGTTTGTTTGTTTGTTTGTTTTACTATTGTACTCGTGTCAAACTTAGCAGGCTAAAGTACGTAAGGTAAGTTTAATGAAAACTTAAAGAAATGAGTGATATAAATTCTAGAGCTCAAACCACAAAGTTTCTGTCAATACAAAAGATCAATTTTCTACTGCTTTAAGAGAATAAATTGTTAAAGAGAGTGGGGCATTTTAGAGATTGCCTGAATTAGGGGTGGTGCTACTCAGCATGGAGATGATTTAAGAAAGCTGTTAGATGAGGAAGAAATTTCAGAATCTATGGGAAGTGAAGCCTATGCAAGCTAATTTACTTTGCTATTTTGTACAGCAGCAGAAAAAAATGAGTAATCACCTACTACAAAGCTCAGCTCCATCTCCTGTCTCTTAAATACAGTATTAGCACATTTTGGCCAAAATTATTCACACATTGTCCAGCTCTTCAACTTAGTCAAATTAGATAAGGGGGGAAAATATCTTTAAAAATCATGTAATTGTAGTTTCTTGTACTGAATGATGGCATTTCTTTCTCTGCAATAGGTATAGCTACTGCCATTTTCTGTGTCTCCATAGCAACCACTAGAATTCACCAATACTGAATCATCTGCAACAGATATTTAGTCTCTAGCTCTTGCTCTCTTCCATTCTGTATTTCTAGTGTTAACTTAGTCAGTTAATAATATATATAGTTTTCTGACTCTCAACCACAATTTTCATGGCAATGCTTTCCGAACCAGAATTCATAATTTCCTAGTGAATGTGAGATCCAAACTCCTGATCTCAACCTTCCTTTATTGTCATTGCTTTGTTCATTTTGATGCTCTAATTTCTCACATAATGTCATTCAGATTGTATTTCAAATAAGTATGAGTTGAAATTGACTTGACAGCACTTCACAACAATATGCACAATTTACTCATTTCAAGTATATTACAGACTATAGTATAAC
>NW_006408639.1:941494-949171 GCF_000296735.1 Chrysochloris asiatica | reverse complement strand
TAACTAGCTTTTCTTTTGACCATCTGTGTAAATCAGTGTGTCTCTGCTAGCCATATCTTTGTAACTCCCACCAAAGGAATTTTTCCTGATGGGTCTGGGGAAGAGAAGATAAGAGAGATGTTCATGGGATGATATGCTTCCGTTATGAATCCAAGTTAAGGGGGCTAAATGTGATTGTAAAAGTGTGGAACTTTAAAGTGGGTATAAAATAAGACCTCTCAGAAGCAGGAATGGGGATCTCATTATCAACAAGTAAGAAGAGCTAGGAATGGCGCGCATCTATTGGACCCGAGATCCCAGAGAATTGAACCTCCTCAACCTGGAGACAGAGCTGTGATACCTTAAGGGCAGCATCAGCAGACCCTAGAGCAACAGTAAGAGACAGAGCACTGGGCTTCCTAACCCAGTGAGTCAGTAAAACTGAGTGCCCTCAGGCAGGAAGCTCACTTGTGCAATGGGCTGCCTTCAGGCACTTGGTTGGGAAGCTATAGAGGAGCACCCTCAGATTGAGGCTTACAGCAGAGAGAATGAGTATCCTTCGGGCACTTGTCAGTACTATTAAAAGAGCTTTGTAACATGATTGGAGCAGAGCAAAAGCCAAGTGCCCCAGGGTTGATAGGCCAATGACCAGAAGGAGACCTGCCTGTGGGCATGACTGGGAAGAAGCTGCTCTGACTGAAAGACCTGCGCCTGAGCACTTCTAATCCTGATTTGTAACCTGCTGAATTTCCCTAATTAACCCCTTAACTGAGTAAAGTGTCGGAGTTCTGTGTGGCCACTGTAATGGATTATGGAACCCAGAGAGGGCTGTGGGAGGGATGGCTGGTGTTATTTTTTGCACAATTCATGTGTTTTTTATTGTAATTTTACAACATAAAATTCTCCTTCTAATCAATATTTTGTTAACTTTTGCAGTTTTGAACTTATATAAAAGAAAACACACCATACATGCTCTTCTGAGGTTTGTTTTTATTGCTCAATATGAGAATGCTCTTGAGATTTAGCGATTCTCATTGGTGAGTAGTATTTTTACACAAATATTCCAAAAATTTGTTTCTATTCTATCATGAATGGGATCATGTGTTTTCCACTATTTTTTTAAAACACAAACAGTGCAACTATGAACCATCTTAGTATACATGGACAAGGGGCACATGTGTAATTGCACAACGATGTAGGAGTAGAATTGCCGGATGTGCATTTATCACCTAGGAAGGTGAAGAGAAAACGGTTCACAAAGATCAGGTAAGTAAACTGTATTCTTATTGGTCGTGAAGAGAATTTCTGGTGACTGCACACTTGCACTTAAAATCAGTACTCGCAAACTTTTCAATATTTCCCAAATTCATGGGGTCAAATATTTTTACTATTTGGGTTCCAGCTGACATATTTCTGATTAGTAATATGTTGAAAGGAGTCCTAGTGGCACAGTGCTAAAGTGCTGGGTCGGTAGCCGAAAAGGTCAGCAGTTCAAATCCAATGGGTCACTCCACTAAGAGAAATATGTGGTGGTAAATCTGTACAGCAAATCTTTTGTGAAGATTGTTGTTGCTGTTGTTAAGTGCTGTCTAGTCAGTTCCGACATGTATCGACCCTGTATAAGGTTTCCTAGGAGTGGCTGGTGAGCCTGAAGCACTGACCTTGTGATTGAAACCGCCTTTGTAGTGCAGCACATTAACCCGCTCATTATAGCCTTATAAAACCTAGGGGTCAGTTCTACTGTCCTATAGGGTCACGATGAGTCAGAATTGACTCGATGGCAGTGGGGTTTTTTGTTAAAAGTTATGTATAAAAATAAACTATTAGATTTTTTAGTTACAGATATCACTAACATTTTTTCTGGTTTGGGGTTTGTGTTTTTACTTTGTTTATGAATTGTTGTAGTTAAGTCCCATTGAGTAGGATCTGACTCATAGCAATCTGGCATAGTGTTTCTGTGCAGTAGCTGGTGAGTTTGAACCATCAATCTGGGGTTTAACAATCCAGTACTTTTCTATAGTGTCATGCCAGGACTCCAACATAAAAAGTTCAAAGAACAGAGAGGATTTCAACCAGGGACCTCTTGATCTGCAGTCAAATCTCTCCTACTGAACTATAACAAAATCAAATGTAATGAAATCTATCCTTAATGAATTCCTTACTGAATCTTTAATAAGAGGGTATATAAAAATATTGTTAGAAACCTATATTAAACTAGAAACCTATATTAAACAAGAGTATCATAAAGTGAAGCTATTTTTTTTTTTCCATAAAACTTCCTCCATCTAGGTCTACACACTTATGAAGACATGAAGACAGTATTTTCATCTCTTCCTTGGGGAATTCTGCTCTCTTCAATTTATATCACATCCAAAGAGCAGTTTGGGCACTCTTGTGGATCTCAAATTGTGTTCCATTAAGTATATCTGGAATTTTTAAACCAAAAGTCTGAAGGGACAAAATCAATGCTGTAGAGTCATTGGTGTGGCACCGTGGGTTAATGGGCTGGGCTGCAAAGTCAATTTGAACCATAAGGTTGGTGGTTCAAACTCACCAGCCACTTATTAGACACCCTGATACAAGGTCACAATAGGTTGGAACTGATTCAACAGCACTTAACAACAAAAACAACAATAAAGCTCGTTGGAGTAAAATATCTAATGAAATTCTCAAAGGATATCCCTGGCTGCTAACCTCAAAGAATGAACAGGTACATTGTTGCTTAGGGAAAAAAAAAATATATATATATATATATATTCCTTGGCTTATTTTTATTCCAGCGCAACTATCAATTTTCTTAAAACACAGCATCATACTGTGTCCTTTGAGAAAATCTATCAAGTTTACTCCTTTGGAATCCATAAACACAATCATCATAACCTTCTGAACTGACCTCTTTACTTTGTAAAGTCACTGTTTTGACTGGATCTTTTCTAAGACAAGTTCATCACTGAGAGAACCTGTCCATTGCCATCACATAGACATGCAATTAGGTTCCGGTTCCATGAGATATTTCAGTCCACCTGGAGTTACTTCTCATGTAACTCATTTATAAATTATAAAACATCAGTTACATTTTTTTTGTTCCACCATTTAATCGAACAATTCAAGCTCATTCTTGTCCACTGTTTTCACCTATGTGAAGGTTTGTTTTTGGGTTTTCTATGTGGTTCTTCTGATCAATTTCACTAATCCTGCACAAATCCACAGTAAGCATTGGATTGGTTGTGAGTGTTTTACATTGTGGCTTGCTATGTAATAAGGCAAAGAAGCCCGAGTATCAGAGTGAATTATGAGTTGGGCTGCTAACTGCAAGCAACAACAGCTCAAATCTACCATCACTCTGTAAGAGCAAGATGAGGCTTTCTCCTCCCACAAAGATTCACAGCCTCAGAAACCTTACAAAGGGCCACTGAGTTGGAATAGATTCCACAGCACACAACCAACACCACCATGCAATAAGACAAGCATCCCTTATTTCTTATTCAGACTTTCTTTCCAATTGTGTCTTTTGTTTCTCAACACCTCAGAAATAATTTGCTACATTCCACAACCAGAAATAATACAGGAATTTTCATTTTATTTCATCTGTTTCAGTTCAGAGAGACCTATTTGCTTTATTAAGCCTTTTAATACATGAAAATGCTACATTTTTGCCCTTTATTTAGGTCTACATTAATGTCTTTCCATAAATGTGTAGACTTTTCACTATAAAGGCTGTAGGGTTCTAGAGTGGTGCTGTAGGATAAGCACTGGACTGCTAACCACAAGAATGATGGTTCAAAGCCACCAACCACTCCTCAGAAACCCTACATACGGCCTCTGTGAGTAGGAATTGACTTGATTTCAGTTAACAATTAACAAAATTTAAAGGATTTGCACTTATTGGTTGAATTTATTTCCCATTTCTGTATTATTTTCTCCCTTCCCTATTTGGTTTTTCTATCATAATTAAGTCAGTACATTCATTGGCACTTATTAGGTAATGTGCAAGTTACCTAATAAGCTTGACAGTGGTGGTGGTTGGGTGACAGGGACTCGGTTCCGACTCAATTACCCTGCATAGAGTTTTCAAGGCTGTAAATCTTTACAGGAGCAGAAAGTCTCATCTTTTCTCCATGGAACTACTAGTAGTTTCGAAATGCTGACCTTGAGATTAGCAGCCTGACCCGTAACCACTACGCTACCAGAGCTCCACCTAATAAAGCTTAGATTATTATTTTTCATCTTTTCAGTAAGATTTTGGCTTGATGGTTCCCAAAATGTTTTAATATTAGGTCTCACCGTCTGTTTCTAGATTTAGCCCGTGCTAGAATAAGCACTTTATGTCCAGAACTGAGAGCAAAGTTGACAGACTTCTATTTTTCTCCCCTGCAAATTAGAGGACAAATTCCTTGGGGCTCGTTTTGGGACTTCCACACAGGGTCCTGGTGGGAAAGGCACAGAGTAGGAGCCGAAGTCACAGACTGATTCTTCTGGCTAGACCCAAACTTGCATTCCCATAAAGGCCCAACGTCCTTCCAAGGGGCATAAGTATTCCTCCTGCCCTCTCCTCAGAGACCCCCGACTCCTGGAGCTGGCAGCATGTAATCAAAACAAGACTTCACTAACTCTGACCCCTTTACACAGTCTCTGAGAGTGCAAGAAGCATGCACCCCTTACGCCCCCCTCAAGTTGGGAGGTGTGGGATAGGATAGGGGTGGGCAGACGCCACAGGTCCAGCAAGCTTAGGAGTGATCCCGGAACCTTGCCTTTGACTTGCATTTGGGGCTGCGGCTGGTGGGGCTTCTTGGCCTGTGGTTGTTGTGCCCGAATTTGTGTCCCCCACAGAAGACTAGCGCGTATGCAATCAGAAGCATTTATTGATCTCAAGATATACTGCATGCAGCAGGTCTACCATCTGGATTGACGGCGACCTCAAAGCAGGTACGCAGGCCTTTTTATAGGCAATGGGGAGGGGGGAAGAGTATCCTTCAGCTGATTGGCTCTTATCTAGGGGAAGTTGCTCTGATTGGCTCTTATCTAGGGGAGGTTGCTGACGACGTGAGAGGTTTTGACCGTTAGTGTGGATTCTAACGGTTACTGGTAGATTCTAACAGTTACTGGGGGTTAGGGTGGATTTGGGTATGGGGAAGGAATTTCTTTAGGGAAGGGAGACTGACTCTTTTAAAAGGGATTTTTTTCTGGTTGGGGTCTTTTTGGGTCTTTCATGGTCAGACAGGGCCAAAAGCAGTGCTGGTTCCCCTAGGCTCCAGATGGATTCAAGTTCACATTCAGAACCAGTAACACATCTCCAATATGTGAGACCCTTCATCTCAACCCCCGGTACTGCAGCTTTAGCCTGGGCAGGGTTAGCATGGCAGCAGTTTCTGTCCCGTACCAGGAGCCAGCCCCCAAGCCCGCCACCTGCATCCATACTTCCATACTCACTCCCTCAGTCCCGTGTGGTCCCTAGAACACTTAGGCATCTCAGGTTCTTTCTAACGTGGGTGCAACAAACCTCCCTTTCCAAAGTGTGCATTTCCTTTATGGTCTTGACTATGCATTTTAGCTTAAAAAGCCAATTAATAAAAAAAACAATGACTGAGGGGAAAAAAAAAAAAGGCTGCTCTTGTCATCATTCTGTTAAGCTAGACTGAAGCTGATCATGATTTTTGAAAAACTTTTTATTGTGAGTTGGGTGAAGTTTTACAGAGCAGATAGTTTTCCATTCAACATAAATACACATTATATTAGATGACATTGATTATATTTCCATGTCCCATAAACTAACAACATTCTTCCTACGTCCTGCTGTGTACAGTTTCTGTCTGTTCTACTTTTCTCTCTCTTTCTGTATTCTGAAACTGATTGTTGGGCTAATGCTGCCTTTGATCTTCTACTTTTGTTTGTCAAAAGGAGTGTACACCTCCCTGGTGTGATTATTCACCTAAAACCTTCCCTATTGTTTGACTAAAAGTTTAGCCATAAAAGTGAGTTCAGTTCCAGGTCTCAAGGGTGTTGAAGGGCCATAGTTTTGGGGGACCCACAAATCTTGATCCTACCAGTAAGCCTTGTCTTTTTTTATGATAAGTTTTGTGCCACCTTTTTCTCCTGAACTTTTAATGTCTTTCAGATCAGTTGGTATGGAATTCAGATACCATCCAGTTCTGGTCTCAGGATCATGTAGACTGATGCTCCTATGTTCCGTTATTTCACTGGACTAATTTAATTTGTTCCATGCATCTTCAAATTGTTTCAGTCTTCTTTCCTTACGACAGGGAGACACCCACAGCTGCGTCTTACATGATCACTCGTAAGCTTTTAAACCCCCTGCTACGCACTGACATAGAATGTAAAACGTGGTCTTTGTGGATTTTATCCAAATTGACTTTGGAGCTCCAGACATAGGTAGGACTCACTACATTTAGGGATGGTTTTGCAGCAAAGGTAAAAGTTGTTGTTGTAAAATGCCATTGAGTTGGTCCTGACTCATAGTGACCCTGCATAGAGTTTCTGCGGAGCAGCTGGTGGGTTTGAAAGCCGATCTTGTGGTTCACAGTCCAGTCCACTGCTGATCCACAGTGCCACACCAGAAGTCCAGTACATATGCACAAATATCCTGAGTCAAACTTAAATATATTTGTGGGTATTCGCCAACTCTTCCTTCCATACCCATTCAGCCTGAGTGTCTATCCAGGAATCTGCTTATGGAGGGCTATGGTGGTGGTTTTGTACCATCAAATCAGTTCTGACTCATAGTGATACTGTATAGGATTTCTGAGGTTGTAATCTTACAGGAGCAGAAAGGCTCATATTTCTTTCTCAGAGGCGCTGGTAGATTTGAACTTCGGACCTAGCAGTTAGCAGCCCAACTCATAAATGAGTATTCTACCAGGAACTTCTTCACCTTTCCCATTGCATTTCCAGGCTGCCATCATTTTTTTGCTGATCTTCTTCTTATTGTGTATTGCTTTCCCCTCACCCACGTTAACACATGTCTACCCTCTAGTCAACAGTATATGGTCCCTTCCTCTCTCAACCCTGGGACCAGCAAAGAATATTTCTTTTACTGTGAAAAAAGTTTTCTTGATTTGTTAAAATAGTGACCTCATACAATAGCTGTCCTTTTGTGCCTGATTAATTTCACTCAGCATAATGTCCTCTGGGTTCATCTATATTGTGTGGAGTTTCACAGATTCATCAGGATTCTTCAATGTTGCATACTACTTCACTGTGTGTATAGCCATAATTTGTTTACCCATTCTTCCATTGATGGGCATTTAGGCTGTGCCCATCTTTTTGCTATTGTGAATAATAATGCAATAAATATGGGTATGCATAAATCTGTGTCATGGCTTGTATTTTTCTACAATGTACTCTTAGTAGAAAGATTATTAGGTCACGTAGTATTGATATATTTCAGTTTTTAAGAACGCACCACATCGTTTTCAATAGTAGTTGCAGCATTTTACAGTCCCACCTGTAAACTGTGTCAGGGTCCTAGTCTCTCCACACCCTCACAGGTAGTTGTTACGTTCTGTTGGTGGTGGTTTTTAAACTTTATTATAATTCTGCCGTGAGAGAATATCTCTTTTTTTTTTATTTGCATCTCTCTAATGGATTCCTGGAGCATTGGTAGTGTAGTGGCTACAAATCAGGCTGCAAACTGCAAGCTCAGCAGTTTGAAACTACCAGCCACTCCGCAGGAGAAAGATG
>NW_006408639.1:922871-940564 GCF_000296735.1 Chrysochloris asiatica | reverse complement strand
TGTTTCCTCCGGACAATATGTCCAAATCCCTGAGTTTAACCCCTATTTTATCATTGATGATCCTTATAGTTCCAAGTTTTACATTTAGATCTTTGATCCACCTTGAGTTCCTTTTCATATATAGTGTCAGATATGGGTCCTGTTTAATTTCCCGCAAATGGGCATCCCCTTTACCAGCAGTATTTGTTGAATAGTGTATCTCTTCCCCAATTTGATGTGTTGTGGCCCTTTGCCAAAGACCAGCTGATTGTATGTGGATGGATTTAATTCTGTTCCACTCGTCTATGTGCTGTAGTTGTTCCAATAACAGGCTATTTTGATTATTGTGGCTGGGTATTGAGAAACGGTAGTGTGAGGCCTCCTACTTTATTCTTCTTAAAACTCAGAAAAGCATGTAAGATGAGCATGTTTCGAGACCCTAAACCACTGTTTTGATGTTGTATTTATTGAATAGTGCAGAATTCATTGAGTTAGGGTGAGAAGTGAAACGCTAACTTCAGATGTGTATAAACATAAATGAAGAATGTTTCTAGAAATAAAAGCCTCACATTTTGGTATTTTTATTTAACAAAGGGTTCCATGATTTTGTAGCAATACCTTTGACTTAGCCTCATAAACTAATAACTGGCTCTTCTCTCCTAAGCGATATCACATTACCCAAGTTATAGGTGGTGGTGGTGGTTATGTGCTTGGAGTCGGTTCCGACTCATAGGGACCCTGTACAGGGTTTCCAAGGCTGTAAATCTTTACAGGAGTAGAAAGCCTCATCTTTCTCCTGCGGAATAGCTGGTAGTTTCGAACTGTTGACCTTGCAGTTCACAGCCCGATTCGAGAGCTCCTTAAGTTACTCATCTAATTGAGCAAAGAAAATCACATAGCTACCTAAATCACTTAAGTTATAAGTAGTTAATGGAGTCCTGGTGTGGCGCGGTGGGTTAATGTGCCAGACTGCAGAGCCGTTTGAACTGCAAGGTCGGCAGTTCAAGTTCACCAACTGCTCCTCAGAAACCCTATACAGGGGTCGCTAGGGGTCTGAACCGGCTGGATAGCACTTCACAACAAAAACAACAACAATAGGTGGTTATGTGATTTTCTTCATTTGATTAGATGTGAGTAGAAGTCATTGGTGTTACTTTCCAAAGAAACCTTTTAGAGCTGGTAAGTAAATGTCCATGCTCTCTGCTCCAGCTTCATTCACCAAGATGGCATATGTTTCAGATAGTACAACCTGTGTTACCAAGGAATCTACAATGATAGCATATAGCCTGAAGAGTTGTCAGATCCACATCAAACTAGATCATCAAAATCTAACTTTGCGTTGACACAGGGACTAATTGAAATACTGCAAAATCAAATTGATTACCAAAGTCATCCACATCTATGTACCAATATCTAGAGTTGATTCATGTATAAATAAAACTTGTAACTAACTGACACTGAGTAGATTACAACTCAAAGAAACCCTATAGGACAACGTAGAACTAACCCATAGTGTTTTCAAAGTTGTCACCTTTCCAGAATTAGATGACGGCAGCTTTCTATGGTAGAGTAGCTGGTGGGTCTGAACTGCTTACCTTTGGCATAGGAGCTAAGCACTTAATCATTGTACCACCATGAATCCTTAAAACTATGATATCACCTTGTTGTTGTTAAGTGCCGTCGAGTCGGTTCCGACCCATAGCGACCCTGTACACGGTTTCCGAGGGTGTAAATCTTTATGGGAGTAGAAAGCCTCATCTTTCTCCCGCGGAGATGCTGGTAGTTTCGAACTGCTGACCTTAAGGTTCGCAGCCTGATTCGTAACCACTATGCTAGCAGAGCTCCTTATGATATCACCTTATTCCACTATATCCAAGTATAACTCGTACTCAGCACTTCACCAAAACATTTATACAATAAAATTGACATTGTAATACTTACTAGGAACAATAAGTTCTATTTCTTCTGACACAGCAACTCCCAGTGTATTAGAAGCCAAACAACGGTATTTCCCTTGAAAATGAGATATGTGCCCTTCATTGGGGATCTTGAATGTTCCTGAATTGTTGGATACAATGATCCGGGGATCAGAGAGATCAAAAGGTTTGTCATCCTTAGTCCACATAAACCTATAAAATAAAATTAAACTTGATAATCCAAATAACCATAATCTACTGCCTAACTTTAAAATATAAACAGGTTCAGGAAAATCACAAGATCAAGACATATTGCTTAATAGAATATAATAAAGCATAATGGAATACAACAGAATACAGACAAAACTCTGCCCAAAATATGAAAAGCAATATTGTAAGCTGTAAAAATGCTATAACAATTGAGAGAATAAAAATCAAAGGTATCTTTTCTTCTATAATTTTTTATTTTTAGTTCATTTTTTTAAATTTCCAATTAGAAAGATACTTTGGCCATTTCTGATATTTTGATGATTGCATAATTATAAATGTGTAGTTTCTCTGTGAGTTTGTAAAGATCTGACCCAAAATCCAAAAGCACACTATGAAGTTTGGTCATGTTTCTTACCAATTATTTCATTATGTGGTTCTTATGTGCCATTGTGTTGGTTTTAACTCATAGAGACTCTGGATAGAAGCAGCTGATAGGTTTGAACTGCCAACTCTTGTTAGCAGTCTAGTGCTTATCCTACATCATAGTCATCTTGTAATTTTGACCACAATGAACAGATTGTGCCACTACATTGTTCTAGTTATTCCGATGTTATTGAAGATAGTTTTTATGACTGCATTATCTTCTGTAAATTGGGCACTAGTTAAGCCAACAATTCTAATTATTTTTCCTTTTTATGAACAATGTGATGAAAATTCTTTCATATTTACTTTTCATACTTGCTCAAATATTACATTAAGTCAAGTCCTTAAAAGTGAGAGGGATGGACCAATAACATACAGCATTTTGGGTTTTTTGCTTGTTTGTTTTGAGCTAACTCAAAGTTTTGTTTGTAAAACTATACTTTTTTTGTTGTAGTTCTGACATATGTAACAAAATTAAACACCAGTTTATGTTTATACAAGTACATTTCAACAACACTGACTACATTCTTCCAACTGTGCAACCATTCTCACTTCCTTTTGCTGAGTTACTTTCTCTACTCCTTGGCCCTTGATATTGAATTGCTGTTGTCAACTTGTTCCTACATATGACATATATTGTCGTTTTCAGGTGATGTTTAGAGGTTGTTTCAGAGGCTGTATACCTTGGTAGAGCAGACAGCCTCACCATTTTCCCTCAAAGAGGCTGGTGGGCTTAAACTATGAGCCTTGTGGTTCGCAGTTCAGTGCGTATCCTACAAAGTCACGACAGTGCCTGTGAGATATACGTTGTTGGGCTTAATGCTGCTGAGTCAGTTGTAACTCATAGCGACCATGTACAGGCTTTCTGGGGAGAGGCTGGTGAGTTTGAACTGCTGACCTTGTGGTTCAAACTGACCTTGAGGTCCACACCAGGGTTGATCTTAAATGAGCGTAATGCTCAAGGTAGACATCCTTTAAAGTTAAGCTAAATTATTATTTAATTTTAAGATTCTGGGGATTTTTTTTCGGGTTTAAACATTATCTTAGAGCACCAGTCTTAGGGGTTCATCCAGGCTATAAGATTCCAGAAAGTGTGGAGTGTATGAGTATTCGAAATTTCTGTTCTGCATTTTCTGCCATTTGATCAGAATTCTTCTACAGATTATTTGCTTAAAATAGTCAATAACGATAGCTGGGGACCATCTAGTTCTGATATCATGGTAAAGGAGGCAGTTGTTTCTGCAGGCAACTAGCCACACATTCCATTTCCTCCTAATTTTGACTGTACTTCAAAGAGCAAGTGTTAAACCATATGCTATACAACAATACTCCAGAAAAAAAAAAAAAGATACAAATCCCTACCCTAGTACCTGAGTGTCAGTGCTTGGGACAATGCTATTAAAGACTTCTTTCATTTATTCAGTTTGATAAAAAGATAATAGCTTCTCAATTAGATTTTCATCAGCATTGTATATACTAATTATCCACGTTTGATATATTTCAGAACACCATATTCTTAACACAAATGTATCTACTATTTTCCCAGTAGGAATAACAAACTTTCATGAGACGTGTATTTTTGTTAGGAGGACACCAGGAGTCCTGGTGTGGCGCTGTGGGTTAATGCACCAGACTGCAAAGCCGTTTGAACTGTAGTGTTTGCGGTTCAAGCTCACCAGCTGCTCCTCGGAAACCCTATACAGGGTCGCTAGGGGTCGGAATCGACTCGACAGCACTTTACAACAACAACACCTAGCCTGCACCCACATCTCTTATTCCACTTCCTATGTTTCACATTTTACTGCTGTACTTCCAAAATAGTATGCAGAATGGACTCTACTCTTTTAAAAGTAAATGTGTTTACTGGGATCACTTTAAGTATTCAGATTTAAACATTTCCACTTGAAAATATGCTAGTTTTTCTTTTCTTTAAAATCTTCTTTTATGGCCCTACACAGCTCTCGTTACACAACTTTTGATGCTGTTGTGGATTTTGCTTTAGCTCTAACTGCTGAGAATTCTGTATTTGTTGCTTCTTCTATTAAAAAGGAGATCTTTTCCAATCTTATAAATGTTTAGATAAGTATCTAATTAAACTGTTTTAAAGCAAGATACATTTATAATTAGCCACTTAAGGAGATGCTTCTTAATTACAAAGTTTCTTTTTTCCAGCGTATATTCTCAGGTGTTCCTATATAACCCACCGCCATCAAGTTGATTCTGACTCCCAGTGACTCTATATGGGGTCTCTAAGACTGAAAACCTTAACTGTAGCTAAAAGTCTCACTTTTTCCTGCGGTGCAGTAGGTGGGTTTAAACTTTGGATCTTGTGGTTATCGGTCTAGTACTTGCCTGTGAATATTAAATTATATGAGTATAATCATAATAATGGAGTCTGGTGTGGCACTGAGGGTTAATGCACTGTGGGTTAAGGCTGGTTTGAACTGCAAGATCAGTGGTTCAAGCTCACTAGCCACTCCTCGAGAACCCTATACAGGGTCGCTATGAGTTGGAACTAACTCCATGATACTTCAAAACAACAACAAGAATAATATAATTTTAATTTTACTTTGGCAATATTTATAGGCATTATCTTTTTCATATACTTATATTGAATATGGAATCCTGATGTGGTGCTATGGGTTAATGCACTGGACTGCAAAATAGGTTTGAACTGCAAGGGTGGTAGTTTAAGCTCACCAGCTGCTCTTTGGAAACCCAATACAAGGTTACTACGGGTCGGAACCGACTCAACAGCACTTAGCAATAACAACATATTGAATATGGCTCTGCAAAACTGATAGTGCTAATAACAGACTTTGCTTTCTTATTTCTGAATTTATTAAAAATGCTAAGTACATTATAAATTTAAATGCAGTATTGTACATTGATACAATAAATAAACGTCATCAGTAATCATCTTTATTAATAGTGATATTAATCTCCTTTAACATAATTTTGCAAAATAATATTAACATATACTCTAATACTGATTCATCTCCATTCATACTTCTATTACACAAACATCTATTATCCCATTATAATCCTATTCACATTGAATGAGTATATTCTACTTGGTAAAATACAGCAATCATGACCATTTAACATGTCAATGATTTAGTAATAATGATTTCTAAAATACCAAATTATCAGATCATAGAAATGTTAGTTGCAATGCCACTTAAAATAATTAATTGTTGCGAAAAACAATGGATCAGCTTAGTACGTGTTGCTTCCTATTTTGGGGTAATATGGGATTTTAAAATCTGAATTCTCCCACAGCTTTCTCCCCACTTCAATACACATACATGTCTTTCTCCCTTCAAAAACACAGGAGGCACTTGGAAAAATCTCTGCCAGTTATCCCAGTCATTTAGAGCAGCAATCATTCAATTAATGATACAATATTAAAGCAAAAGATACCATATAAATAGTAATATGGAGTCCTGGTACGGTGCTATAGGTTAATGTGCTTGACTGAAAGGTCGGTTTGAACCACAAGGTCATAGTTCAAGCCAACCAGCCCTCCTCAGAAACCCTACACAGGGAGGGCTGCCAGGACTCAGCACTGACCTGACAGCTCACAACAACAACAACAAATTGTATTATTTCACCTAGGATGAACTCATACTTCTATGAAGACTTTTTTTTAAATAAGGTAAAATCTAGACACGTAGTAAGATATGTAACAGATTTAAAGACTTCTGGTAGCTTAGTGGTTACGAATTGAGCTGCGAACTGAAAGGTCAGCAGTTCGAAACTACCAGCTGTTCTGCGGGAGAAAGATGAGGCTTTCTGCTCCGGTAAAGATTTACAGTCTCGAAAAACCTGTATAGGGTCGCTATGAGTCGGAACCGACTCCACAGCACATAACAACAACAACAAAAATAATAAATACATACCACCCACTCACTGCCGTTGATTTTAAAATGTGTTAAGTTGGACTTCACAAATACTACCTTTGACTAATAAAACACGGAATATATGGTATTTGTTTACTTGTTTACTTTTAGGCTAAGTGATTGTTGACTGTTTGGGTTTAGGTAGGGATTTTAGCCTATCCCAAGTGCTTAATATAAAGCACCTTATTTTATATTAAAAATAATCTGAACTGGAAGAAGAACATTTGTAAAATTTCCAAACTTCATTTTTATAGTCATAGCTATCAGTCACTTAAAAACCTCTAGCTTCAAACTTGAGTTAAAACTGTTCATGGAAAAAAGTAATGGACGAATCCCATTACCTTTTAATTCCATTAGTGCATGAACCCATGAACCTTTTTAAGGCCTCCTTGTACATAAGGAGCTCTAGTAGTGTTGTTGTTGTTAAGTGCCGTTGAGTCAGTTCTGACCCATAGCGACCCTGTACAGGGTTTCCGAGTAGTGTAGTGGTTATGAATCGGACTGCTAACCTCAAGGTCAGCAGTTCGAAACTACCAGTCTTTCCGTAGGAGAAAGATGTGGCTTTCTGCTCCCATAAAGATTTACAGCCTTGGAAACCCTATGCAGGGTCGCTATGAGTCGGCACGGACTCCACGGCACTTAACAACAGCAACACCGTATATATTGGTGGAAGAGAACAATCCTATACAGGATAGCATACATTTAAAGGCTATTTTTGGCTTGGAAGGATACTCACGTGGGGTCTGGGTTTCCTTTAGCTTCACATTCAATTTGGAAATACTCATCAAAAGGAAAAGCAACTTGCACTTTGGACTGTTTTATAATTGTTGGAACCTGTTGAACTAAAAATAAAAATACATGTTGAAAGAGCATACTTGTCAAAAACTGGGCAAGGTTAATTTCACTATAATGCAAAGACTTAAAAAGCAGCGTCAACATAGCCAAGTAAAAACACAATTGCTGTTGTAAGTGCCATTGAGCTGAATCCCATTCAGAGTGGCCGTGTATAGGAATTCTTAGGCTGTAAATTTTTACCTTATGACCCTCAACACTTTTTTTTTTTTTCAAGGTGGTAGGTAGCTTTGCCTGGAAAACTGGGATTATAAAATAAGTATGTTAATATGTGATACTGTGGATTAATGCGCTGCACTGTAAAGTCCATCTTAGTGCAAGGTTGGTGGTTTAAGCTCACCAGCCACTCCTTGAAAAATTATATAGGATTGCTATGGGTCAGAACCAACTTGACAGCACTTAACAACAATAACAATGCGTTAATATGGGAAATATAAACTTAGGTTAGCTTTCGGAAAAGGGCCCAGGTTACCATGTTTATAAAGCTCTACTGCTGATACTCAATTCATTTTCAAATTGAGATTCTTCTATTTCGGAACAGTTACTGCAACCTCTGTCAAAGTATGGAACTGAATTGGTAAGGAAGGGTAAACTTTCATTCATGATTAAAGAAGGCACAGGGCTTCAAGGAAATATGCAATGCAATGCAATGCAGTGGACTTACAAAAGAGAATCCCAAAACTCTGTAATCTTTCCTCATTTGTAAAATTCAGAATTATCCTCGATAACATGTTCTCAAAGGTTTTGGTCTCTGGGCCCCTTACATTCTTAAAAATTATAGGGGGTCCCAAAGAGCTTTTGTCATGTCAGTCACTGTTACCAATATTAAAACAAACAAACAAACAAGCTAGTTGCCATCAAACGGATACTGACTCCTTCATGGTGATCCCATGTGGGTCAGAGCATATCTATGTTCCACAGACTTTTCAATGGCTATGTTGTAAGACATAGATCACTAGGTTTTTCTCTAAGGTAGCTCCAGGTGAACTTGCACCTCCAACCTTTGGGTTGGCAACAAAATGAGCTAACTTACCAAGAGTCTCCCCATTACTATTGCCCATTTCAGAAACTAAAATAGATACATAATAATGTATGTGTGTATATATATATACATACATATATTTATTTAAATTAATACTCTCACATGCTAAAATAATTAGTATCATACACATACTAAATATAATTAGAAAATGACAATATTTTGTATTATTTCAAATCTCTTTAATTTCTGGCTTAAGAAGAGACATTTCCATATCTGCTTCTGTATTCAATTTCTTGCTGCAGGTCTTTTACTGAAATATATGAAAAAAATGGAAATGAGTAGTTGAAAAGGGGTGGAATATTTTATTGCTCCTTTCTAATAAATGTGGATAGTCTTCTTGGTTGTAAATTCAGCATGTGATAGTTTCTTAAATGTTCACTGCAATGTGGAATCTGAAACGATATCTAAAATAATTGTCATATGGATCTTATATTCATGCATGATTTTGTGACATTACACATTGGTCATTTGGGGAAATATTAGTTCACTGAATTATGAAGACCTTCCAAATTTTGACCCATTTCATTATAGAATATTAAAAAATTACTCTTGTTAATATCATGACTAAGATAACCAACCTCATTTTAATCTTTTTATGAACACTTTAGTTACAGCACTGAAAGAATATATTGTCAGTTGTTTTCCTTTAAGTAACAGGCTCACTTGGTACATTTCAGGGAAAAATGTTTGACATTTACTCATCTGAGTGACTATAATTTAGCTGTCAGTTGTACTTAAAAGTAAAAACGGTATTCAGCTTGGGACTCAAATAATGATACGATTATAGAATAGTAACAATCTCTACCTGGTATTATACAAAGATTTATGTTCATTTTTAATATAATCACACAGCATATTACAGAGAATGCTCTTATAGGTCAAGATCTAATAAAATTAATATTTACAGCTACCTCAAGACAATTGTAAGCAAAAGCATTTCTCTCTTTTGTCTTTTTGATTGGTTTATTGTGAAAGTACATGGCCATGAAGAATACAGTGAGGACTGGCAGTTTCATACCAACCTGGGCTAAAAATACAGCAGTTGTACCAGTTTTTTTTTGTTTTGTTTTGATTTTTTTTTACCATTAGTGCAAACATCAACACGGTGGGAAAAACAACAACAACAACAAAAAAAAAAAAAACCAACAACACCCTGACATCTTTCTTTTTTTAATTGCCTGGTCTTATAGAATGACTTGCCTGGTCTTATAGAATGACAGAATGAATCTCTGGAAACCAAGCAACCCACGAGTCACACTTACAGCCTCAATATCCAGCCTACAACAGCAACTAAATGTCCTCTCCAATTCTAATATTTGATTTGATTTACTTTGGTCTAGCATACTTAATAAGAAATATCTACTAGTTTAGGGATGCTTTGAGGAGCTCTAGTAGCGTAGTGGTTACGAATCGGGCTGCGAACCCTAAGGTCAGCTGTTCGAAACTACCAGCCGCTCCGCAGGAGAAAGATGAGGCTTTCTACTCCCGTAAAGATTTACACCCTCGGAAACCCTGTACAGGGTCACTATGGGTCGGAACTGACTCGATGGCACTTAACAACAACTTAACATATTCAAGTTCGTTCATCATTCACTGGATATTTGTAAATATTTTAATAAAATGCCAAATGCATCTATATCTTCACTGACATTTACCTGGTTCTGATTGCTACTATTTCTATGTACAGCAGGTCTTCAACTTATTGAAAATTCATATTATTTAAATGTCATTACAGTTATGAATGGCGAGGGATGATACACAAAAGCAACAGTCCCTTAGATATCAGCTAATAAGTTGTGAACAACTTGTTTATTAGGGCATTATTCTTTCTTAAATTTGCTAAGGTTGTAAAGTCGCAGCAATAAGTAATTATTCAGGGAATGGAAGTAATAACCTTTGGGTATTTATAAGAATATATTTTCCACATTATAAATCCTTCTCTCCATAATTAGGCCAATTACAGAGACACCAGACTCGTTGACATTCAAATTGGAGACCTGTCTTAGTTGCATTTGCTAGTGAGTGCTCTAGAGTACTGAAATAAATGGATAATATTCAGTTGTTCGGAAAGCACGGCATTAATATTTTATAACAATTGTGTCTGAGGAGATTACAGCATGAAAATACATAAGTAACTGAGACAACCAGAATAAAAATATGTGCTATAGAATAATACAAAGTTCCACATCCTTCACCACTGTTGAACAAAGTAAGAAAAGATAGAAAGTTAATGTATATGCTAGAGAGTATCGCCAGTAATCTGAATTAGGAATCCAACTGACATCTCTGCTACCGTTTGAGAAATATAGAGACTAATTCACTCCTTTTCAACAGGCAAGAAGTCTTGGGGGGTGCTGTAAGATCAACACTGTTCTAATTACTAACTGAAAGGTTAGCAGTTCAAACCCACTAACCACAGTGGAAAATAAAGCTTTCTAGTCTCGTAAAAGGGGCTCTTGGTAGCGTAGTGGTTACTAATTGGGCTGCTAACCTCAGGGTCAGCAGTTAGAAACTACAGGAGAAAGATGAGGCTTTCTGCTCCCATAAAGATTTACAGCCTGGGAAACTCTGTGCAGGGTCGCTATGAGTCGGGACCAACTCCATGGCACATAACAACAACAACAAGAGTCTCATAAAGATTTAACTTTGGAAGTGCTATACAGGGTCACTGTTAGTTGGAATCAACTTGATGCCAGTGGATTTGGTTTCTACAGGCATCATTAAGAATCTTCCTCTTAATTTGGCAATACATACTCATATCAAAAAGTTTTGCAAAAATGCAATACTTCAGTCTCTTTACCAGAATTCAACAACTAAGTATGACAATGATGTAAGTTTATATAGGTTTTAACAGTTGCCCACCAACTGACTTCAACTCCGTAAGTTATCAGAGAAATGTGTGTTTTCATTCTTTTTTTGCTTTTTTTAGCTTTACATTGCAATTTATGTGAAAGTTTACCGAGCAAATTGGTTTCCCGCTCAACAATTGATACACACTTTGTGGCTGCACACTATCATCTTCCTCCAAATTTTTTCCATTTCCATTTGTCCTTCTTTCCTATCCCGTTCTGCCTCTGAGCTGTCTCACTGGACTAACATTGCCCTTTTGGTCTATTATCTAAGGAGTCTGTGCTTCTCTGACGGTATTCATCTCCTTGTAGGACTGTGTACTGTTTGATTAAAAGTTGAACCGTGGGAGCATGATTTCAGTTCCAAGCCTGAAGGTGACCCAAGGACCATAGTCTTTTGAATTCCAATAAGTCTGATTTTTGTGTGTGTGATTTTGAGTTTTGTTTGCATTTTCCCCCCATTCAATCCAGGGCTTCCTATTATAATCTCTGTCAGAGTGGTCAGCAGAATTAGCCATATAACAACAATGAGTTCTTCTAATCTCAGGGTTGAAGAAGCTGAGGTGCAAGTGATTCAACAGTTCTTTGGATTAAATGTATCCATGAGTCTTTGATTTGCTTCACTGTTTTCTCAGAATGGAGAGATGCCAATAGTTGCACCTTGGATGGTCATTCACAAGCTTTTAAGACTCCAGTCAGTACGCATAAAAGTAGGATATAGAACATGGTTTTCAAGGACTATGTTATGACAGTTAACCTTGATGTCCCCAAAGACTATGGTCATAAGACAACTCACAGGACCTCATTGAGTTTTGTTAAGGCTAAGAAGTTTTCATATATTTGCTCCTTGCATGTTCTACTGTATTCATGGATATATTTGCAAAACAAAATATATAGGTAAAAATTATCCTCTGAAACACACACATATATATATATTCATGGTTGTATTCCTCAACTTTCCATACCTATCTGACTTCTCTATTTATATACCTACTTAAAGATTACAGTTATTGCAGTATTGTGTATGTGATTGTTTTTACTTTTGTTACTGTTAACTCTAGTGATCTGTTCAGCACCTTCCTTTGCCTTAATTTTTTTGTGCTGATTATATACTATGTATCTTTTCCTTTACACAAAATCTGTTTGTTGTTGTTGTTGTTGTTGTGTGCCATGGAGTCGGTTCCGACTCATAGCGACCCTACACAGGGTTTCCGAGGCTGTAAATCTTTACGGGAACAGACCGCCTCATCTTTCTCCCGCAGAACCGCTGGTAGTTTCGAACTGCTGACCTTGTGGCTCGCAGCCCGACTCATAACCACTATGTAATCTGTTTACCCTCTAGATAATAATTTACCCTCCCTTTCCCCAATACTCACTTGTTATCATTGTTGTTAGGTGCCATCAAGTTGGTTCTGACTCATAGTGACCCTATGAACTAAACACAGAACTAAACACTACTAGGTCCTGCCAGTTGAACAAAGTAATTGATGTTACAGTTGTTGTCACAATTGTTGTTACAGATGAACCCATTACTGCTGCAATGGTGCCAATCTATCTCACGGGGAGTCTTGCTTTTTTAGATAACCTTCCCTTTTACAAGCATGATGTCCTTCTCCAGGGACTGGTCCCTACTGATAACATGTCTGAAGTATGAGAGATGTTTTGCCATTCTGGCTTCTAAAGAGCATTATGGCTGTACTTCTTCCAACTCGAAAGAAATTGTTTATGTTTCTGGAAGCCCCCTAATATCCTTCTCCAAAACCACAACTCAATGCATCAATTCTTCTATAATCTTCCTTATTCACTGTCCAACTTCCACATGCATATGAGGCATGGAATTGAAAATACCATGGCTTGGGTCAAGTACATATTAGTCTTCCAACGGACATCTTTGCTCTTGAACACTTTAAAGAGGTCATGTGCAGCAGATCTGCCTACTGCAATACATCCTTTGATTTTGTGACTGCTGCTTGCATGAGTGGTGATAAAGGATCCAAGCAAAATTGAAGTCCTTGACAACTCCAATCTCTTTTTCCATTTATCACATTCTTATGTATTGGTCCAGTGGTAAAGATTTTTGTTTTCTTCACATCTATACTAAAGGCTGTGACCTTTTATTTTCATTAGTAAGTATTTTATAGTTCTCTTAACTTTCAGCAAGTAAGTTTTATCATCTGCATATCACAGGTTGTTAATGAATCTTGATGCCACACTCATATTCCAATCTTGATGCCACACTCATATTCATATAATCCAGCTTCTCAGATATAGATTGAATAAGTATGGTAGAAGATTATAGACTGAGTAAGTATGGTGTATACCTTTCCTGATTTTCAACCATTCACTATCCTATTGTTCTGTTTACACAGGTTCCTAATGAGCACAATCAAATGTTTTAGAATATTCCTTCTTCTACCTATAGCTTGTCATGATCCACACAGTCAAAAGCCTTTGCATAGTCAATAATGAATGAGTAAATATCCTTCTCGTATTCTCTGATTTTGGCCAAGATCCATGTGAGGCCAGCAATGATATAGTTCCATGTCCTCTTCCCAATGCAGTTTGAGTTTCTGGCATTTCCCTGATGATGTATTATTGTACTATTTTTTAATTATCACCAGTAAAAAATTTTATATTAATTATACTGTCTGATGATTTCTGCATTCCATTGGGTCACCTCTCTTTGGAATGGGCATAAATATATATGTCTTAAAATTGGTTAGTCAGGTAGCTGCCTTCCAAAGTTCTTGGCATAGACAGGTGACCACCTCCAGTGATGTGTCAGTTTGTTGAAAGATTTCAATTTGATTCTGTCAGTTCCTGGAGCCTTGTTTTTTCACCAATACGTTTCATGCAGTTTTGAATCTTCCTTCAGATCCACTGGTTCTTGATGATATGCTATCTCTTAAAGTGGTTAAATCTCGACTGTTTCTTTTTAGCAAAGTGATTCTGTACATTCCTTCCATCTTCTGTTGATGTTTTTTGCATGATTTAATATTTTTCTGATGTAATCCTTCAGTATTTCAAGTTGAGGCTGGAATTTTTTCTTCAGTTTTTTTCAGCTTGAGAAACATTGACTGTGTTCTATCCATTTTGTCTGATAACTCTTAATTTTTACACATTTGATTATAATATTTGACTTTGTCTTCTCAAGTTGTCCTTTAAATTTTTCTCTTCATCTCTTTTACTTCCTCATTCATTCCATTTTCTTTAAGGTTTTTTGAAGCCGAAAGCCTCATCTTTCTCCCTTGAAGGGGCTTCCGGATTTGAACTACTGACCTTGTGGTTAGTAGCCTAACACATGAACCACCATGCCACCAGGGCTCTTTAAATAGTTTATATGCTATTAAATAAATTATTTACAGATATATTCTTTTTGAACTTTTAGTTATAATAACTTATTAAAACTTATTTAGGCTAGTTAAAAATCGAAACACAATTTTATACATGTATTAAGGAGCTCTCGTAGCATAGTGGTTACAAATTGGGCTGCTAACCTCAGGATCAGCAGTTCAAACTACCAGCTGTTCCATGGGAGAAAGATGAGGCTTTCTGCTCCCGTAAAGATATACAGCCTGGGAAACCATGTACAGGGTCACTATGAGTTAGAACCGATGCCACAGCACATAACAACAACAATAACATTTGCTAAGATTAGAAGCCCTGGTATGGCACTACAGGATAATGTGCTGGACCACAGGTCAGTTCGAACTGCAAGTTCAGAGGTTCAAACCCATCAGCTCCTCAGAAATCCTATACGGGCTTGCTATGGGTCAGAACAGACTCAATAGTACTCAGTAACAAAAATAACATCAACATGCTAAGATACATCAGTATATTTCATAAACATGTTTACTACTGACATGAATGTGCACTACAAAATCCTCTGTATTTTCAGAGTTCATATCATTTGGCATGTTTCATTTAGCATTAAAAAATTTGCTCTTTTTTTTCTAATTTATTGTTTACATTCTTAAAGGTACAATTATTTTTTTTATAAAGGTGCATGTTGTATTCAATTCCTTACAGTTGAATTTGATAATTCCTGAATTATAATTCTCCTTTAAATAACCTGAATATTGAAAAGTACCATTTAAATACTAGAAACTTTTCAGATGATCTGTTGGCACTATAGCCTAAACAGCGGACCGCAAGATTGATTTGAACCAAAAGGTCAGGGATTCAAATTCACCAGCCACCTCTTGGGATCCCTATACAGGGTGGTTAGGAGTCAAAATCAACTCGGTAGCACTTAACAACAAGATTTTTTAAAAAGTACCACATCACCTACAAATTATGTTTCCTTTTGTGTGCTTAGATTGAGTTTGGTGTGTAGAGCCTTTAAATTTATTATTTGGTATGAATTATGAAACAAATGCCATAAATTCAGACTTTGTCATATACATATGTCCTGGTGTCACGCCCTAAGATAAGCACTGCACAAGGTTGGTTTGAACCCAAGGTTCCTGGTTTAAACTCACTAGAAGCTCCTTGGAAATCCAACGCAATGTCACTATGAATTGGAACTGACCCAACAGAGCTTAACAACATCAAAAATATATAAATAGAAATGGGGAGAGAGATAAATTTAAAAACATTTTGTTGTTGTTGTTGTTGTTATTTCCAAAACTCAAACATAAAAAGCAGTGTCACAGGCACAAAGTCTGAGCTGAAAAAAAAAAAAAAATGTGGGACCCTATCCAGAGAAGCAGTAGTGACACCAGAGATGGAGGCTGAGATAAGGACATGGAGAGATAGAGCAGCTGAGGACTCTGAACTCATGGAAAGAGAGGGACTGTGTGCTGGCGGCCAAGAGGCAGGCTTGCAGAATGTGCCCTTTGGTTGTTTAAAAAGATTATATATTCCCGAGTATTTCTTTATACATCAAAAAAAACAAACCAAACAGAGGGAATAGAAACAAATCCACTGCCATGGAGTCAATCTGACCCACAGCAACACTACTGGTCAGAGGAGAACTGTCCCACAGCATTCCCAAGACTGTAAATCTTTTCAGAAGCAGCCAGCCTCCCAAATATCAGCCAACTAAAAATGCTGAAAAATCGTAAGGTACAAGAAGAGTCATACCTGCTATTAACAAGTATTCTACTTAAAAATCAAAACTCATATAAGAAATTCCATAAATAGTTACTAAATGTTGTAACATTACCTGAGAGTGGTATTTCAATCGCTGCTGAAAATTTTAACAGGAAGAAAATTAGAGACGAGATTAATCCTCTTACACATAAAAGCATCTCCATTGTTCTTCAAGAAAGAGGCAACCCAGAAAGAGTGACTTTTCTTTTCGTTTATAGTTGAGGAGAATGTGGTGAATCCAAAAACCTAAACACCATTAACAACAAAAAAGACACAAAGAATAGCATATTAGTACATATACAAATCCATTTTCCACTTTTACAATATACTGAAACTCTTTCTCTTTATGAAACTGTTCTCTAATAACTCCACATAAATACATTTAGTTGTCCCTCTTTGTATTTAAAATAAAAGACATTTATATGCCTCATTATACATCGGAGTCCTGGTGTGGCGCTGTGGGTTAATGTGGTAGACTGCAATGTCCATTTGAACAGCAAGGTCGGTGGTTCAAGTTCACTAGTCGCTCCTTGGAAATCCTATACAGGGTTTCTGTGGGTTGGAATTCACTCAATGGCACTTAACAACAACAGGAACAATATTATAAAGCAGAGGCTTAGTATTTTACTGTAGGATAAATATTTTACTGTAGGATTGATAACCACAAGGTTGGTAATTCAAACCCACCACCAGCCACTCCTTAGAAACCCTATATAAATTCAAACAGACCAGAATGCTCTTAAAGGAATTCTGGTAGCTAGTAATTATCAGTCGGGTTGCTAACTTCAAAGTCAGCAGTTCAAAATTATGAGCCATTCCACAGGAGAAAAATGAGGCTTTCTGCTTCTAAAAAGATGTACAGCCTCAAAAACCCTAAGCAGGGTCACTATGAAGCGGAACCAACTCGATGGGAAGCTACTACCACCACCACCAGATGGCTCTTAACAACAACATATTACATATCAGAAAGCTGTCCAGTGCTTTAAGTCACAATTTTTTTTCCCCTGGAAAGCACTTTAACATAATGCAATGTGTGTTAAGTGGCTTTGAGAATAACTTAGCTAGTTTTATTCAGAAGGGTGCCTCTTTCACATTAAGTCTTTCTACCTAGTAGAGTCCTGGTGTGGTGCTGTGGGTTAATGTGCCAGACTGCAAAGCTGTTTGAACTGCAAAGTTGGTGGTTCAAGCTCACGAGCTCCTGCTCGGAAACCCTATTCAGGGTCGCTTTGTGTTGCACACCATGTAAGACTAGTCAGAGGTTCGAGGCCCTATAGGGCCGAGTGTAACAAATGAGGCCACTGGCAGTTAATAACAAATTGTCTTTCATCTTAATATTCAGTTATATGTATTAAATTAATACACGGAGCCTTTGACAATCCACAGATAAATGTGATATTTTCCTAAAGCCGAGACTAAAAGTTGCAAG
>NW_006408639.1:909645-922546 GCF_000296735.1 Chrysochloris asiatica | reverse complement strand
TATGATGTAAAGTTACAGAGGCCCGGGCCTCCCCAGGTGTGCATTACTGGTTGGAAGGCATGGAGTAAAGATTGCGGTGCATTACTGGTTGGGAGGCATGGAGTAAAGATTGCAGTGCATTATGGGCTGGAGGGCATGCGGTAAAGATTGCATGGCAGTGAGTTGCTGCCTGCAGAGGCCACAATGCCTGTACTCCCAAGCCTGCCCACCAGTGATGTATCCACCCTGGCTTTGGGGTGCCTCCTTGTCTCCCTTCTTCTGTTTGTCTGTGTATTCTTTTGTTATATCTACCACCGTCAGGTATCTCCTCCTCGTGAACAGAACCCTTATGTCGAGGCGGGTCCCCGACAGTTATGGGTCGGAACCGACTCGACGGCACTTCACAACAACAACCTAGTGTCTAATGATTGTTGAGTCTGTATTAAGGATTATCAGTATAAATCTTTGAATCTTCTTGTGACCTTACTTCTCATCTTCAAACATATCACACAAATTGACTGGATAGTTCTGTCAATTATAAAGAAAAAAAAAACTAAAAAGACAAATGGAGAAGGAATCAGGATTTTAACTGAAATTCACAAAGGTACATGTGGAGTCCATATCCATTTCAGCAGAGTGTTTATTCACTCCAAATTTGCCAAATGGAATATGATTAACATTTCAAAGTCCTCTTCCTTTCACGTTCCAATTAAATTTTTTTTTTTTTTCTGGAACATTGTGAATGCGAAATGTGATGTGAAACCTCCAACAGGCAATGCAATCTTGCCAATTTCAACACAGTCATTTGCTCCTAAGTATATTCATTTTTCAGGTATGTGATTTTCCTTTTCTCTGAAAATATATTACTCTATTCATCTGAACTAGTAAATAAGCATAATAATGTCAACATAGAGAGATAAGTATATTTATACTTAATGCCAAGTATTTTGGCTTTTAAATTTTTATCTCACGTTGCACCTCAACAGGTTACAGACAAGTATGTTTCATGAACATGCACCATCAACAGACCAAATCTATGTCTGTGAAGTTGATTTTGATGCACAGAGACCCGACAGAATGGGGCAGTACTATCCCATGGGGTTTCCAAAGCTGAAATAGTTACAGAAACACATAATCTCATCATTCTCCTGTGGAGTCATGAAGCAACTGGTGAATTTGAACTGTCAACCTTTCAGGGAGAATAAGAATTCCTTATCACAGAGCCCAAAAGCCTTTGTATGTACAAGGCCAACTAGGTCAAATTTAAATTAGTAACTATGCTGCCCTTTTGTCTTATACTGTTAGGAGTGTCCCAATTACATTCTGATGGGAGGAAAGTCCTATTAATGTTGAAGGAAAGCATTCGACCACACTGGGAAGAAGCTGTTGACTCTTCTTGAGTGAGAGTAATAACATTTATCTAAGGAAAATCATAGAAGAACTGATGCCTTTGAGTTGTGGTGTTGGAGAATACTGAAAGTGCCATGGTCTGCCAAAAGAACCAATAGATCAGTTTTGGAAGAAGTGCAGCCAGAGTGCTCCTTGGAGGCCAGGATGGCTAAGCTTCGTCTCTCATTACTTTGGACATATTGTCAGGAGGGAACAGTGGCTGGAGAAGGATGTCATGCTGGGTAAGGTAGAGGGTCAGAGAAAAAGAGGAAGACCCCCAATGAGATGGATCAGCCAGGTGGCATCATTGATGGCCTCAAGTGTGGCACCGGTAGTGAGGTTGGCCCAGGATTGGACATTGTTTCATTCTGCTGTGCATGGGGTCGCTATGAGTCAGTTCCGACTCTATGGCACCTGACAACAACAACACCTTCTTATCACAAAGAGCCTAGTATCTGTAAAATAAGAACTGGAAAAACATCCTTATGTGGTTCAGAAAATTTCCTAAAATGACAAATAACTTGCATGGATAATCAGATCTACAACAAAAGCTGTCTTTAAAGAACCCTAAAGAAACTACATTATGTATTGATTGGTTAACAAAACTGCAATCCAAGGCTCATTCAAACCTTACCCTGAATTTCCTTCAAGAGTAATTCTCCATATTTACTAGTTCAGTGTTTGAAAGGACTTTGTAAGTCATAACTATTAAGAATAATGAAACGTTGGTGTATTCTAATCAACAAAAAATGTGAGAATATTACTTTCATTATAGAAAACAGAACAGCCTCTAAACTAGATTAACTAAATTCTGCATTGACTATTCAAATTAAGAAGATATTGAGACAGGAAGCTGTGTCTTAGATGAAAAGTCTAAAGAACAGATGAGTGTGCTTGTCCTTTGATATTTTTTATTTTTTGCTTGTTTGTTTCCTTCTCTCCTCTTTAGTAGTTTGATAATAGTCAACTAAATTCATTGCTTATAATTATAGATCACTCATTACTTGAAATTTATTATTTACTATTCTTTTCCATTAAAATTCACCATCTATTATTGGTTAAAAGTTTTCTCATACATTTCTATAATTAAAAGGAGCGAAGATTTCAAAACCTTGATGATTAGGAAACCATATTTTCAGGTTAATATAGCATATGCCATCTCATCCTGAAATAAGAAATAAAAATTCTAGACAACCAACTAAGTGAGAACAGTCTCAATTTCAATTAATCTCCTGATTTAGGCGAGCAAGTTCAATAGTCTTTAATGGCTGTAGTAAAACAGCTTAGAGATTGTAATTGTTCAATAATGATGATCGGACTTTTCATATTTTAATAGCTTTCAGTACATGTCCTTGATCCATACAACCGTCTCTCATAAAAAGATGGCACAATGAACCACTGGCTTGAAATAAGACTACCTATTAAGAGACATAACAAACATTGACAACATCTTCCGTTTCCAGATTACGGATAATGGTAAATTCTACATCTGACCTTATCCCCTGCAGGGATTCACTTCCATTTCCCTGACACTTATATGTTAACAGGCTGTTACGAAAAAGCCACTGGAAATTAAAATGTAACCCCCTAGAAGCAGAACTACATTAAGTGATGAGGATAGTCCAGAATACCTTTCAGCTTTGAAAAAGTGGAGTCAGTGATATTTCTTTATCAAAATGCATAAAGGGCACACTGTTTGGTAATTCTGTTTTTCGACAGTAAGATTATGTAATTGATACATCCTGACCTGACTCAGTATCTCTAGTATAAGTAGTGCTGTGAGAATTCAAGAAAACACTAATTTACAGATAAAAACAAAGACATGGATGGGCTGTCTTATTTCAATTCAACAATATAAAAATAAAGCCCTTTGTTCTCCCAACACAATAGCCTGAAATATACCATCATTATCAATACCAAATTCAATTCATACCATCTCTAACATTCCTTTTTATTCAATATTTAATATTTTAAACTTTTCATTGTGAATTGAGTGAAAGTTTACAGAGGAGATCATCAGTCTTAACCTTCAACAAATCATGCACCTGTTTCATTTCAATGTTGGCAATCCTGTCCAGTCACATCAGTTAGCCCACTTCTTTGCTGTCGTGTGGAATAGCTTCATTTTAGCAAAGCTACGAGTTGTACTGCTAATCTTACGGTCAACAGTTCCAAGTTACCAGCGGTTCCACGTGGGAGAACAATGAGGCTTTCTACTCCCATGTCAATTTACAGCCTCGGAAACCCAATACAGGGTCACTATGAATCGGAACCGACATCACGGCATAGAACCACCACCCCCAAATACAATTTACTCTCATCTTAAATTTGGCTTCTCTTTTGAAATGAAAAAGTGAGTTGGCCCAGCCTCTGTTCATTCAACCCGGCCTCAGTTTCCCATAAAACCAGTAGACACTGTGTCAGTTCTGACACATAGCGGCCCATGTGTGGCAGAATACAACTATACTCCATAGTTTCTGGTGGCCGATTTTTCAAAAGTAAAGCCCCAGGCCTTTCTTCTGGAAGAACTTTGTGTGACTTTGAACCTCCAAACTTTCAGTTAGCACTTGAACATGCTAACCATTTATAACACCCAGGTCTCTTAAAGCTCCCAAGGTCTTACATAAATGAAAAGTATGGCTTGCTGAACAGTAGAAAGTGAGGTGTGATGAATAACATCATGGAGAATGGAGTCAGGAAAATACAGGTTCAAAATCATTAGCTATGCTGAGTGTAATTAATCAAAATAGGACAAATCTTGTATGAGACCACTATCATATAAGTTTCAGAAAAGGTTCTTATGCTAAAATATATAGATATATATATAGATATATTATGATTACCAGGTGTGGGAGGGAAAGGAAAGTACGTCACTGGATAAACGATTGTTGTTGTTGTTATGTGCTGTGGAGTCAGTTCCATCTCAGAGACCCTGTACACGGTTTCCAAGGCTGTAAATCTTTATGGTAACACAAAGCCTCATCTTTTTCCCGCAGAACAGCTGGTAGTTTTGAAGTGCTGACCTTAAGGTTCACATCCCGATTCTTAACCGCTATGCTACCAGAGCTCCTTGGATAAAGGGTAGCCACATGCTAACTCTAACTAAATCAGTAACTGCTTTCAAATTGGGGTGGGGGGGTGGGGAACGCAAAACAAAAAAATAACACTAGCTATATAGCCTTTCACAGTTGTCCCAAATTCTGATTCATCTCTACGAATGAGTGTAACAGTTTCTGCCCTATATTGTTGTTGTTAGGTGCCCTATAACCCATTTATAAGGGTTAAATAAGGTAATGTGGAGCCCTGGTATGGCACTGTGGATTAATGTGCTGGACTGCAAGGTCAGTTTGAGCAGCAAGGTGTGCGGTTCAAACTTGTCAGCCACTCTGAGGAAACCCTATACAGGGTCACTATATGTCAGAATCGACTTCATGGTACTTAACAACAACAACAGCACTAAGATAATATAAGTTAGATGTTGTGTGCTGTCATGCCAGTTCCAACAGACAGCATCCCTGTATAGGGTTTCTGAAGTCATGAATCACTACAGGACCACAAAGTCACATCTTACCCAGTCACAAACAGCTGGATTTGAACCACCGACCCAATGCATAACAGACCCTAAAGCGTAACCCACTAAACCAGTAGGGCTCCAATATAGGTTAGTTGTTGTTTTTTTTTTAAGTGTCATTAAATCAGTTCTGACTCAGTGACCCTATATAAGATTCCTGATGAGCACTTTATGGTTTCAACCTTCGACCTTGCGGCTAGCAGTCTAGTGCTTTTCCTACAGCACCGTACTAGACATTTACTAATAGTAGTATGGATAAGGATGGTGATGTCTTGTTAGTGGTAATATGATTTCTGTTAGTAATATCCTGATTCAATTATTAGGATTAACTGATATGGCTAATATTATGATGATAAAATCCTAATGAATTAAACCACCACTCGTCTGTCAGTTTGCCATGCTGTGGAGGCTTACGTGTTGGGGTGATTCTGAAAGCTATGCCACTGGTATTTTAAATACTAGCAGGGTCACTCATGGTGAACAGGTTTCAGATCACCTTCCAGACTAAGACATACTAATAAGAAGGAAAGATGAATCACTTCTGAATGTTTAGTCACTGAAACCCTGTGAACAGCAGTGGATCACTGTCGGATAGCACCAGAATACTGAATATTGAAACATATAGCAACGGACTCTAACATAGAAACAACTGTGAGGTTAGTGTTTCATTCTGTTGTGCATAAGGTTGCTATTAGTTGGTATCAACACAACAGCACCTAACAACAACAATAACTTAAAAACTAAAAGTAGTTATTTAGGATAGACATAACTTACTTTTCTGTGCTCTGTTTTATTGTGCTTTGTAGATATTGCATTTTTTACAAACTGAAGTTTTTTGACAACCCTCTTGTGAACAACACCGATACTCTTTCATAAGGCCATTGCACACTTTACAGACTGCAGTATAGTGTAAACATAACTTTTTTTGCACTGGGAAACCTAAAACTTCACTTTATTGCAGTAGTTTGAAACTAAACTAGCAATAACTCTGAGGTATGCCTGTATTTAGCGGTCCAATGATGTAATTAATTCAAAATACTCTGAAAAGAAAAAAAAATTTAAATGGGAGGGATTGGCTGCAAAAACACCCCTTTGTATCCACATCCTTTGCAAAATGATAGCTGTCCTTCCTCCCATCATGAAGTGATTTTCTCACTTGTTGAATCCAGCAGTTCTTGTGACTTTACTTTGACTAATAGAATGTAATATAAACAATGACTATTCTAGTTCTGAGTCTAGATCTCAAACTCTGTTGCATACCTTGACTCTGTCTTTTGAAACCCTCAATGGTGATGGTGGTGGTTATGTGCCATGGAGTCGGTTCTGACTCATAGCGACCCTGCACAGGGTTTCTGAGGCTGTAAAGCTTTATGGGAGCAAAAAGCCTCATCTTTGTTCCGCAGAACAGCTGGTTGTTTTGACCTTGAGGTTAGCAGACCAATACTCTACCAGAATTCCTTGAAACCCTCAATAGTATCAAGAAAACAAACCTGGGCTACCCAGCTGAATGACAAAGGATACATGGCCCTTCACTTCCTCCCATCCTAGCTCACAGACAATCAACCACTAAACACAAAAGGAGAGCCATTCTATACCAGTCAGCTCCACGTGACTTGCCAACTGAACACATATGCAAAAACCGTGACAGTCAATATTAGCTAAGACTTGGCTAAGATTGGCATAATGACTCAATGGGACGAAAGCTTTATAAACAATAATGAATGTGCAGTGCATTAAACCATTCATTTAGGAGTGGCCTTCAATTTAGAAACAGCTAGTTAAAATACGGATAGAATATAATAAATGATAAAGCAGGTGTGTGGAGGTTCATCACGCTACAAGGGGGCTGCAAAAAGCTAATGGGAAAAAGGAGTGAAAAGATAATGGAATTTCATGATGAACTTTTGAGCCCCTTCATACTTTATTTTAAAGTCTACTTTAACACTTCCATAATAAAGATGTTTTAAAAGTCTCTTTAGTCTGTGGAATCAGAAAATAGCCTAAAATATTCTAACACCAGCAAAAATATATATATTTTTTTATGCAAAAGGTGGACAAAGTCATGAAAATGCCTATTGTTGATGTTGTTAAGTGCTGTTGAGTAGGTTCGGAATCACAGTGACCCTCTGCACCACAGAACAAAATCCTGCCTCATACTGCACCATCCTCACAATTACTATGTTTCAGCACATTAATGCTGTCACTGGGTCACACAGCCTTTTTCTTTCCATGAGTCTAGAGTCCTCAGCTGTTCTATTTCTCCATGTCATCATCTCTTCCTCCAACTCTGGTATCGCTGTTCCTCTGAATAGGGTCCCACATTCCGCTTGTACTTTTCTCCATTCATGGTCCTAGAGTCCTCTGTTCCTGGACTGTAAGATTAGCTACTCCCCCCTTTTTGTTACAAAACTTCTAACTTTACAGTTGTGACAGTCACAGTTATTCATGGTAACAATTATTCACTATGGAATCTTAAGAATCTTATCCCTATCTCCTTTCACCAAACCCATCTATACAAGATAAAACTATTCAGTGGGGACCACTCTCACTCTTAAAGGAGCATTCTACCTATATTTCTTCCAACACAGATTTGTTGGTTCCTCTGGCAGTTAATGATACTTCCAACATTCTTCATCAACATCATAATTCAAATTCATCTATCACTCTATGGTCTTCCTTATTCCTTGTCCAACTTTTGCATGCATATGAGCCGATTGAAAATACCATGGTTTGGCTGAGGCACACCTTATCCTTCAAAACTGACATCTTTACTGTACAACACTTAAAATAAGCTCTTTGTTATCATAATTGCCTAACACAATATGTCCTTTGAATTCCTGACTGCTGCTTCCCTGAGGGTTGATTGTGGATCCAAACAAACTGAAGTCTTTGACAACGCAATCTTTATTCCATTTATCAAGTTATTTATTGGTTCAGTTGTGTTACCGGAGCCCCTCTGAAGGAAATGGCCACACCACGTGGGTTATAACAAAGGAAGGACTTTTATTGTACCAGCACATGGCTCAGCGTATTCTTAGCCAGAGACTGAGCCCCGTTTATAGGAAGGACCCGTGCCTATACAGTTTTTGGGTCTTTGGGGCCTTACAAAGTGAGTGAAGGGAGGTATGTAAAGCTGGCATTTGCTACTTCATACAGTGTGGAGGGTACAGAGAGCAAGCAGGTGGGCAGTTCACAGAAACAAAAGTAAGTTTTAATTGGGGGCTTTGTCATCTTCTGGGAGACTAGTCTGTACCAGGAGAAGTTTATGTGATAATCTCGTGGGGACAGAGGTGGTCCGTGCTTAGTTCCCGGAATGTGGACCTTGTCCTTGGAATGAGAGATGTCCTCTGGAGGAAGGGTGGGTGCACAGTACCTTTCTCCATCGGCTGGCCTGCCTCACTTGTAAGAACTTTTGTTTTCTTGCATTGTGGTACAATCTACACCAAGGGCTGCAGTCTTTTATTTCCATCAGTAAGTGATTCAAGTTCTCTTCGATTCCAGAAAGAAACATTATATTATCTGCATATCACAGGTTGTTAATGAGTTTCCTTCCAATCTTGATGCCACGTTCTTCTTCATATAATCCAGATGGTCATATTATTTGATTAGCATGCAGACTGGGTAAGCTTGGTGAAAGGACACAAACCTTTCCTAATTTTAAGCCATTTAGAACCTCCTGCACTTTGACTAATGACTGTCTTGGTCTATGTACAGGCTCCTCACAGGTGCAATGAAGTGTTCTGGAATACCCATTCTTTAGCAACATTTTCCATAGTGTGCAATGATCCACACTATTGAATGCCTTTACATAAGTAAAATATTTCTGTTATTCTCTGCTTCCAACCAAGATCCATCTTATGTCAGCAATGATAACTCCATTTCTATGTCCTCTTCTGTTCTATGTCAGTCTGAATTTCTGGCAGATCCCTGTCAATGTATTACTGTAATCATTTTTTAACTATCTTAGTGCATATGAAGTTAATGATAAGGTTCAATCGGTTGATCAGGTAGTTGTCTTCCAAATTTCTTGACATAGACAAGTAAGCACCTCCAGTGCTGCATCAGTTGGTTGAAACATGTAAATTGTTATTTACTCACTTTCTTGAGTCTTGATTTTCATCAATACCTTGAATTTCTTCCTTCAATGACATCAGCTTTCGACCATATTTTGACCTCTTGAAATGACTGAACATTGACCAATTCTTTTTGGCACAAGAACTGTGAATTCCTTCCATGTTCTTTTGAGACTTCCAGAATTATTCAACATTTTGCCCATAGAATCCTTCAATATTGCAAATGGAAGCTTGAACGTTTTTCTCCAATTCTTTCACCTTGAGAAAGGCCAAGCATGCGCTTCCCTTTTGCTTTTAGAACTGCATATCTTTGCATATTTCATTATAATCTTTGAATTTGTTTTCATGAGCTGTACTGTGACCTTTTCCATTCAGTTCTTTTACTTTATAGTTTCTTTGACTTGCTTTAGGTTCTCTATACTTCAGAGTAAGTTTCAGAATCTATTCTCATATCTATTTTGCTGTTTTCTTTCTTTGTTTCTTTTTAATGGCCTTTTTCTTTCTTCATGCATAATGTTCCTGGCGCCATCCCACAACTCTTCAAGTCTTCAGTCATTAGTGTCTAATGCATCAAATATGTTCTTGAGATTGTCTCAGATTCAGATACTTGGGCTTTAACTATCATAGACTTGTTTTAATTTTCTTTAGCTTCAGTTTGAATTTATATATGAGTAATTAATTTATAGTCGGCGACATAGTCCACCCCTAGCCTCATGTTTGGCTAATGATACTGAGATTTCTATCGTCTCTTCCCACAGATTAGTCACTTTAATTCCAGTATATTCCATATGGTGAGTTCCATTTTGTAACGTCACCTTTTAAGTTGTTGTAAACAGGTTGTTGTTATTTGGGCATCTTAAAAAGTCACTGGCCTTGGAATTAAAGAGAGTGCCATGCTTTATTTCGCAAAGTAGGCACCTGTAATGAATAAAATTAAAGGACTAAAAAAAATAAAAATAAAAAAAGTAATTGGTTTTACCAAAATCTATCTTGCAAATCTCCAGCATCATTTTTATCAATAAGGCCATAATTCCAACTACTGATCCTTCCTCTTTTTTTTTTTTTTCAACTTTCACATTCTAATCACCAGTAATTATCAATGCATCTTGATTTCATGTGTGATCAATTTCAGACTCAAGAAGTTGGTATAATTCTTCAATGACATCATCACTAGGCTTTAGGGGTTGGTGTATAATTTTTTTAAAAAAATAAGGGTATTAACTGGTGTTCCTTGCAGGAATATGGATATAATTCTACTCAGCGAGCACTGTACTTCAAGGTTGCATTTTAAAATGTTCTCTTTGATGATGAATGTGAGACCATTGCCTCCTCAAAGTAGAAGTGACGGAATGCAGTGAAGTCTTAGGGCCCTTCATTTGCTGATCGAGTACATCTCAAAATGAGGAGACACAGTATAGTGGCCCTGTATAGTGTTTCTTAGAAGCAGCTAGAAAGCTTGAACCACCGATGGTGCAATTTAAATGACTGCAGTCCCGCACATTACCCCGCAGTGCCACACCAGGACTCCATACTAACATACTAGTGTCCAAACTGCAGTTCTAAAAATAACTTGGTATATTTGTATAATAGTCTAAATAGTGCTGTAACTCGGAATTGTTTAAATTTCATTTCCTCTCAACACTTACAAATCACTGAGCTGCATCAAGCAAGGTATGTTATATAAGACTTTTTGACATTTTTATGATGGGAGAGCTGTCACCTTCATTTCCCTATGAACTCACAAGGCCCTTTATGAAAGTCCTGTTTACACGATTGTCAGGTCTGATGATAAACTACTCTGCAGACTCATAGCTCAGGTCCAGCACATTTCCCTAAGGCTGACATAGGATTTGAGTCACTCAGAATCTTAAAACGGAGGAAGAAAAGAAGGTAAAGAAAATGAAAGGGGTTTTGTTCAATCATCTGCTTGGCTAATACCATAAATCAATTTACAAGTATCATATACACATTAATCCTAAAATAACTGCTCATGATTTTTCATTCTCCAAACAAAGGAAATATTGAACATCTTGCCCATCCTCACCCATTCAAACACTGTTTCATGTCACTGAAGTGACAAGACAAAGGAATTGCTTAGAGTGTTACTTCACCTCCCTGCTGAGCGTGCATAATTGCATAAAGTAGATCCAAGAAATGTTCGTTTTATTATAAGCAAATTGATTTTATTGGGAAAATGTCAGCTTTAATTAATAGTAATTATGTGGAATAAATTCATATTACTAATATCATTATTCTTAACTATTGTTCTGAAAATCACTTGGAGTTAAATACTTTACTATTTGTTGTTGTTGTTGTTAAGTGCCCTTGAGACAGCTCTGACTCATAATGACCCTGATAAGGTTTCCAAGGAGCAGCTGGTGAGTTTGAATAGCTGACATTGTGGTACAAACCGACTTTGCTGTCCAAGGTTTTATCACCAAACTAGGACTCCATTTCCTATTGAAAGACTATCAATTAAGACAAACCATCTAAATAAAAAATACATGCACTATGAAAATGTTTCTATTGATAAATTTCACCATTTCTTGATTAATGGTTATTGCTAAGTGCCATTGAGTTGGTTCCATCTCATAAAGGGTTTTGAGGAGCAGCTGGAGGGCTTGGACTGCTGGCCTTATAGTTAGCAGTCCTGCTTCTAAAAAGTGGCTTCAAATAATACAATACTGTGCTTTCCTCATGGGAAGACTTACTGGCATCTAGAAGTTTATATCATTCATTTATGCTTAAACCAAGGTGTCATTACTTCTAATGTGAGTAATCCTGGTGTAGGATAAGCACTGGACTGCTAACTGCAAGGCTGACCATTCACACCCACCAACTGCTCCTTGGAAATATGCAGCTCTGGTAGCGTAGTGGTTACGAATTGGGCTGCGAACCTTAAAGCCAGCAGTTCGAAACTACCAGCCGCTCTGCGGGAGAAAGATGAGGCGTTCTGCTCCCGTAAAGATTGACAGCCTCGGAAACCCTGTACAGGGTCGCTATGGGTCGGAACCGACTCGATGGCACTTAACAACAACAACATTTGAGAAAAACAGTTTGTGGACTATATTACTATCTTAAATAATCATATAGCAAGTTTCCTAAAATGTAAGAACTGCAATATAAAGAAAAAGGCATTTATGGCATTATTTTAAGCTATCACTAGAAATCAAATTCAGGAAACCACTCTGTGAATTATCAAAAGCATTCCCTCAACTTTGGCAGGCTTCCTTCTCCTGGCCCCACCTCACAGTAAGTAAAAATAAATAAATAAATAAAAAAGGAAGGACTTTTAGCTAATAATGACTGATACCAAATTGTCAACTAGATAAAAGACATTTCATTAATTTTTTTCTCCTTCTTGCCATTAAATGCCATTCCTATTATTTACCCCTTGTATGTATCAACTTTGTTCAGTACTAACAAATGAATTTTCAAAAACAAAATGGAGTAATTCCAGGTATACTAAAACCCATTGTCTTTATTAGCAGGAAAACAGTAGACATACACATGAATATTGCCATAGAAATTGATAAAAATCAACCATTAGCAAGAGATTTGACATTTCAAAAAAGACAATTTATATATAATGTTTCCTTACAACAACCAAATATACTTTAGAAATAGTAACTGACTGGAAAAGAGATATACCTAAGTTTTGTATGCTTATAACCAATTTTCAACTATTCTATATGAATATTTTTAATAAACACAATCTACTTATAAAAGCAAAGTAGCAAGACTCATGAGCTGTTTTCACATCTTCTGATACAGGCAACAAATCCTATTGATCCTTATTTCCAAGTATAGAGTACAGAAGACACACCATAAATCTTTCTAAATAAATGAATAAATGACTTTCATATTTGTTGTTGTTGTTAAGTGCCGT